>NW_015176454.1:1204358-1204579 GCF_001447785.1 Gekko japonicus | reverse complement strand
CTTGCAGTGGCTGCCTCTCCCTCCCTCAGGCCCCCTCCCGAAGCCGTCCCTAGTGACGGGGCCGCCGCGCCCGGGTCTCTTCAGCGAGTGTGTTGGCGGTGCGGGAGTCCGCGCGGGGGCTGGCGCGGCGCGCTCCTTCGGCGGGTGTCTGGCGAGGCTGGGCCCTGGGGCTCCATCCCCCGGACGCTTCCTCGGAGTGCCGAGGGCGGGGGGCGGGGTGC
>NW_015176454.1:1189883-1203250 GCF_001447785.1 Gekko japonicus | reverse complement strand
CCCCCCCCCTCCCCCCAACCCCAGCAAGGAGCCTCCTGAAGTGCAGAGAGCCGCTGGCACTGGGTGTTCTTGCCGGTAGCTGAGCAGGGTATTCTGGTCTTGGTAAGCTGACAGAGCAAGAGAGAAACCAAGCCCTGCCTGCCACTCCTGCTGGGCATGGAAGAGGCAGCTGGGCTGCTCTGCCTTTCCCCTGTCCTCGTAGAGGGGTTTAAATGACGATGCATACCACAGCTCAGCCCGGGACGTGCCTTTGAGCGTCTTCTGGGCCCCCCTTCTCTTGTCATCGTTGAGTATGAAATCAGTTGCTGCACGTCTCGCACAGTGCCTGGCTTCCTGGCAGGCTTGAGCTTTGGCAGCTCTTGTCTTGGAAATGTGGTGCCTGTTGCTAAGCCTCTGCAGTAAGGGAACAGAGAGACCAATTTTTCCTTCCTCTTCTTTCCTCCCACCTCAGGCAACAGTAGCTCAAGGGAGGAGGAGGAGGAGGAACTCAGCAGACTTCAGTGTGTTGGATTGCTCAGTTTCATACTCATCTTTGTGCCCAGAAATCCACTATATTCCTGCATTTGGGAAGAGAGGAGAACTGAAATTAGCGGTGACGAGGCAGGGATTTTTCTGAACTAGCAATACTTGGCATGTATGTAGCACTTCAGAATGCTCAGTACTTCAAATCTCAGTAGTCCGTATAGCAACTGATGTGGTAGAACAGTATTCCCATATGGGGAGCTGAGGTTGAAAACAGTAGCTGAAAACAGGGCCACTTATGGAATAAATCCATTGCAGACTTAAGTCTGGGGCTTGCAGATTTACTGCCTAGTCTTGATTACAGTTATGGTGGTTCTTACTTTACTTGCAAAGACTTGAATTTGTATCCTTCTAATGGAATTATTAACATTTCTGATTATATCCTTTTGGGCTATAAACTGCCAGAAAGGTCAAGTATAAAAGGTGGCTGGCAAGTTCATGGATACCATGGGATGAGGAAAGGAAGTGCAAGAACTTGCAAACCAATGAAGAGAAGCCACCACATTATGGGAAGAAAAAGACTGTGAATACTTTAAGAGGGACTAAAGAGAGCCCCAGCTGAAATGAGGCTGTATATTCATCACACATGTTTGCTTTTTGAGGCTATGTTGCATTTCCTTCATGAAGGCGCAAAGGTACTTAGGATGTGCAGCCTGAACTCAAGTAGGATTTACTCCTGAGTAAATATGCAAAGTGTGTCTGGGATAGCCATTTTCTTGCAAGTATCCCTTTGCATGTTATTCTAGGAGTCTTTTGAAATTGAGTTTGAATGCTGCAATGTTGCCAGAGTTCAAATATCTGCAAAATTCTTTATCACATGGAGCAAATCTGAAAGTGTGGCTACGCCTTAGTTGCATGCAGACTGGATGACACCAAGCTGTCCCCTGCAATGCAGCACCTGGCCTGACCTGTGGTTCTGAACTGAACACAAAGTTAACACACATGCATGGGGCCTGACCAGTACACTCCTGGGAGGGCAGGTGTCCTCGGAATGAGCTGTAGTTGGGTCCAGAATACTGGAAAACTTCAACTTTGGTTTGGATTTTATAGGGATGGTATGATGGCAGTGGGGTAGTCTGTGGGTGGGTGTAGTTGTTCTCCGTTGCCAGTGGTTGACTACCCTGCAGATATATCCTCAGTCTGACTTGACTTGCATCTCTCCCCAAAGGATCCTCTGACAAGTAGCCAGACTTTTCCTGGGGAAATGGGCTCTTACCATTTCAGCTGACAGCAATGCACACTGAGTAAGACTAGTTGTTTCTCACTGCAGTGGGGCGATGACCTGGTGCGAGGGTATCTATATTGGGTTTACTTGGTAGGCTTTTTATTCAGGAAGTTGAAGGCCTATTTCTCCCTGAGATGATAAGTCTGGGCTGTATTTTTTCAGACTGCATCTGGGAGCTCACATCTATATATCTAAAACCAAGGCGCCCCCTGTGTGTGGATATCTAAATCCACACATCAGGGGCACCTGGGAGGCAAAGAGATTTTCCTGCAAAGTTGGAAAAAGTATAGGGGGGATTTAAATCCCCCCCCAAAAGTAGAAGAGCCCTCCCTGTGCATGCACAGAGAAAGTACTTACCAATAGGAACTGTGGCTGCTGGCGACGCGGGAAGAGAAGCCTTGGTGGCTGGTAGCCATGGCTGGGGTGGGGGGACTGGCTGGCCCAGTGGCTTGCCACCGTTGCTGCTGGTGGGGGAGGGAGAAGAGCCGCACAGGGCTTGCCATATTGTTCAACATAACCATTCTCTTCCTATAGGAAACTTAATATGACTTTGTTTGTTTAAAATATTTCTAGCTTGCCTGATTCTCCTTAGACTCAAAGCAGCATAGTAGGGTTCTTAGCATAACACTGGTTTCTCCTCCTGACCCTCAGGTATGGAAGGAATTCTGTCCTGTGACAGCACTGTTCAGTCAAGCAAGCCGCTTTAAGTGGTATAGCTCTGTGACTCAGCCTCCTTTGTCAGGGCTGTAGCCAGTGACGATGCAACCTCTTCCCACCTTGATTTCTTTCCTCCCCCACCAGTCCTGACATGTAGCTTTATTCCTGAGTCATAAACTCCCCAATCTGCCCATGTTGCTCATTCAGAGGAGCCACCTGGTTCTTTCTCTCTGGCCTGAAGTGGATGATTTACTAGTGCTGGAAGGGGGAGGAAAGAGACCGGGCCTCAGTCTGAATTTAAGCACAACACTGTATCTGCCCAGGCCCATTCAGCCTCCAGCCTGAGTGCTGGCACAGCAAAAAGCTTGCTTCTTGCATGGGCTGGGTTGCCAAACAAGCTGTGTGGAACTGCAGAGAACTATCTGCCCTCCTCCTGACCCATTTGTGATGATGACCGACTGTCTCCCTGTTGGCTCCTGCTTACAAGTAAAAACTTTTGGAGGTTTTTCCCTCTTGGCTTATTACCAAGTTCACTGCTTGGTTGCTTATTTTATCAAAATGTTTGTATGCTGCCACCTTCCCCTGATAAAAGGGGGGGGCACAGTGGCATGATGTCGCCACATACCCACAATCCCATTGCGAGAGGTTATGTTCAAGTCATTAGTCTGGCAATGAATTTCTTGGCCCCACATCTGCTCATGGAAATGGTAAGCAGCTCAGTTAATTAATCCCACACCACTCTTACCTACCCTTGATAGTTATGCAGTTGCCTAATTCCTTCTCAGCGTTCTGATCCAGTGCTGATGCAGTGAACAGTACAACAATACTGTTGCTGTTGTTGACTGCCCCACAGAAGGGTGGGGGGTGACAGTATGCAAGCAGCATTTTGTACTGTAAACCGCCCTAGGTGGGAGGGCGGGGTAAAAGTCTAACAAATAAATAAATACATTCTGATATCCTCGCCCCGGGGACAGGGGAGAAGAATACGGTTGCTAACTCCGGGTTAGAAAATTCCTGGAGATCTGGGAGTGGGATATGGGAAGAGATCATAGCCAACATATACAAAGCAGCTGTTTTTCTTTTCTTTTTTGAGCAGTTTTTTTTTTTTATTTCATACATACAGGACAAAGACTGAACAGACTTACATAGATACACATTTGCGAAGATTCATTTGTATCGGGGCTTTTTTTACATAGTCATTTGACCTGAAACTGTAACAAAAAAGTTTATATCTTTCCCACCTTATGATTTTAATATACATATTTTGCTCATATTTAATTATATAATTTCTTTTTATTTTGGTTGTATGTCTAGGAGTTTTTATACGTTATGCCCTTCTATCCATTTATAAAACCTTGACCATGTGTCCTCAAATTCTTCTTTGTTATTTCCTCTCAAGATTGAAGTTAAATTGTCCATCTCTGCTGTTTCCAATATTTTATTTATAACTTCTTCTTTTGAAGGAGCCTCACTTCTTCTCCAATGTTTAGCATATAATATTCTTGCCGCTGTCACAATATGTATAGTGAGATAAAAATCTTGTTTTTTATAGTTCTCTGGTGATATATTCAAAAATAATTCTGGTGTATAAGGCACAATAGTTTTTAATATTTTTTGCAAAATTTCATGTATCCAGCTCCAACATTTTTTAACTTTATTACATGTCCACCACATATGAAAAAATGAGCCAACATTGTTTTTACACTTCCAACAATCATTTGGTAGGTTAGGGTAAAATTTAGCTAATTTATCTGGGGTAATATACCATCTATAAAACATTTTATATATATTTTCCTTATAAGAAATCGCTTTAGTAATCACTTTAGTAATCTCTATATTTGTTTTCCATATATGTGGCCATATTATGACCCAAATTTTGTGCCTACAGTTTTTAACTACTTCATATTGTGTTTTATCTTCTAACATTATTGTATACAATTTCTTTATCATCTTAACATCAGCATGTAACAGTACCTTATCCATTTCCGTTATGTTTGTATAGAAACCCAATGGCTTGTCTTAAGCAAATTTCTTAAAAAAAAAAAAAAACCCAAAGGGATATTTTCATTTTGCATTAACTACAAACAACAAAGAAAATTAGGGAGGGAAACTACAGCTAGGGATAAAGGAAAGATAACCACACTAAACTAAAAACCCAAGAGGAGGAGATCTTATTTCTGTTAATGTAAATGTTAGTACCACAAGTGTTAGTATCACAATATACTTGTAGAGTTCCTGTTTGTCTTCCATGTTTATATGTTACTGTGTTAATTGTTATGAGAAAACTTTCTGATCATCTTCATGTTCTTCGCTTCAAAAAGCCAAATTCCAAGTCCTTCTGCCTTTACTTCGGCTTTCTGTCTCTAAAATCATAGACAACTTTGGCAGGTCCTGCACCCGTTTCTGTAGCAGAGGCTTCTTCCGTTCCAGAGGTAGCAGAGTCACTAGATTTAGTTTCTTTCTCCTTAGACTCTTCCTCTGTTCCAAGCCGACGCCACAAAAACTCCTTAGCCTAGAAAATGGAGTCTATCTTCTCTCTTTTGTCGTTAATCCTAAAGATGACACCTTCCGGGATCGCCCACCTATACGTTATTCCATTAGTTTGAAGAAAAGCAATCAAATCTTTGTAATTTTTCCTCTTTTGCCGAATTTTAAATGGAATGTCTTTTAGAGTCTTGATTATTACATTTCCCATTTTCAGTGGAGTTGCTGATGTCACTTTTAAAATAGCATCTCTGGTCTGTCTGCTTCAGAATCTGACCACAATTTCTCCAGGTAGGCTATTTTTTTTAATATAATTGGAGTGTGCCCTATAGACCACCTCCATGTCTTTTACCAATTCATCCGCTGTGAAGCCCATCACTGGAGCGATTATCTCACTAAGCAACTTCCCAGGTCCTCTTTCGCTGCTTCAGGAACTCCCTGGAACCTGAGAATCATGTTGGCTTTTTCCATCTGTAATTGTGGTACACGGTTTTCTTGAAAATTCCGCTTTATTTCCACTTCTCCCAATCTTTTCTTCAACTTCTTATTTGTGGTGTCCATCTCTGATTTTCTCATTAGCTTGCTCCACTTTCTTTTCTGTTTCATTCAGCTGAAGCTGTTGAGATGCAAAGTTCTTATTCATCACAGTCAGTTGCTGGTTAATACTATTGAGTTGCTCCATCACCGGCTTGAGCATATCCGCTAGTAATTTAATGACGTCTGCCCCCTCTTCTGGTTTGGGACTCTGACTGCCTGGTGGTTTCGTTTTCAACTTTGCACGCTGGGCCGCCATTTTTACGATTTGTTTACACTTCCTGCCGCTTCTTCCCGTCTCGAGAAACTCGCCCCACGATATAAAAAATCAAGTAAGTCTCTCACAACGCACACGCTGCTTTCCTCCCCTCTCCCCCTTCGCGTTGTTTATCGGTTAGTTCGCATAAGAGGTGTCCCTCTTTGCTTCCGTTTCTTCCCACACCGTGTGTGTGTGTGTGTGTCCGCTTTTTAAATAGTCCGTTTTATTCAGAACTCACGTTCATTGTCGGTCAGATTCTCTGACCACGCTGCCTTTTAACTACCTGGGGTAGTGTTCATGTGCCAAGGTTTGTGTGGGCCTATGAAGCATACTCCATGGAGGCGCCTCTACATTTTTTTAAACTGCAGAGGCCAGGTGCCCTGGAAATGATGTTGAACGTATCCTTTGCACTGTGAGTGGTGGAAATTCAGACTGGCAGTTCATGTTAATTCTCCTCTGTGGCTTCTGTGTGATAGATTCCTTAACCCTTATTTTAGGTACTGCCGCACTCTGGTTTCTTTTTTAAAAAATTAAATTTTAATAATATATCCCCCTAAGAAAAATACAGCCATTTAATATTAAGTGAATAAAATGGGATGAAATCAAAGCTCCTGAACATAACAGTGCATCTCTTGGCTTCTTTACCTCCCAAATCTTGTCTCAGCACTACATGAAGGAATAGATGTTGATTCTGCTGACAAACCTGCAACTACACCAGTTTGGTGTAGTGGTTAAGTGTGCGGACTCTAATCTGGGAGAACCAGGTTTGATTCCCCACTCCTCCATTTGCATCTGGCTGGATGACCTTGGGCATGCCATAGTTCTGATAAGAGCTGTTCTTGAAAAAGAGCAGTTTCTGTCAAGAGCTCTCTCAGCCCCGCCTACCTCGCAGGGTGTCTGTTGTGGGGAGGGGAAGGGAAAGGAGACTGTAAGCCGCTCTGAGACTCCTTTGTGTAGTGAAGGGCAGGGTATAAATCTAATCTCTTATTCTTTCTTGTGGCACTCATGGAGCCTAGGGTTGTATGTATGTCAATAGGCCTGGCTATGTCATAGGTAGGCCTCTGCTTCTCCTAGCCTGTACAGCTGCCGTTTCTCTCTCAACAAACAGATATGGATATGCAGTGTCGTGCTCACTAGAGTGCCACTGTGAAGTACTTTGGATTTTTGGAACAAAAGGCTGGCTGCTGATGACCTGGCAAATCCCCAGGACATCTGACTGGGCTGATGACTTTAACAAAACTCCTCCCTCCACTATGCGTTTATGAACCGCCATGTATATGTTCTGTCAGTGTTCATGACTTTGAGTCCTCCTGTCATCTGGGTTGGGCTTCCTCTGTGATCTCCTTTTTGCCAGAGAAAGTTCATCAGTCATCAGTGCCAGTTTGGTGTCGTGGTAAAGTGCGCGAACTCTAATCTGGGAGAACTGGATTTGATTCCCCACTCCTACCACTTGCACCTGCTGGATGACCTTGGGCAAGCCGTAGTTCCCTCACAGCTGTTATCACAAGGACAGTTCTGTCAGAGCGCTCTCAGCCCCACTGACCTCACAGGGTAGGGTGCCTGTTGTGGGGAGGGGAAGGGAAAGGCGTTTGTAAGCCGCTCTGAAACTCCGAGTGAAGGGCGGGGCATAAATCCAATCTCCTCCTCTTCTTTCCACAGCGTGAGTGCATCTCAGTCCATGTTGGCCAGGCTGGTGTCCAGATGGGCAATACCTGCTGGGAGCTGTACTGCCTGGAACACGGGATTCAGCCAGATGGGCAGATGCCAAGCGAGAAGACGATTGGGGGTGGAGACGACTCCTTCACCACCTTCTTCTGTGAAACTGGAGCTGGGAAACATGTGCCCCGGGCTGTCTTTGTGGACTTGGAGCCAACTGTGATTGGTGAGAGCGCAAGGGTCATGGGGATCCCGATATTTTTAAGCCTGCAGGCAGCTTTGGAATTCTGACACAGGGCAGTCGGCACAATCACAAAATGGCTGCCACAGGAGGTGGAGCCAACCACAAAGTGTCAGGAAATGAAGTTCTATATAACTAATAATTCAGGCAGAAACTCTGTAATAGGATGCCTTTTCAAATGAACTTAATTTACAATATTTTTTTTGCATACGCATGGCTTACAGTTGTGCTGTGAAGATTCCTGTGCGGTGGTGGCAGCTGCTGCAAAAGCAATGTTTCCAAAATCTGCACAGCCAATCAGAAGTCCTGTTGGGGTCCATTTGTCCCCGCCCACTTTCTGAAACACCTTGGCTGGTGTCAGGAAAGCAGTTGGTGGGCGCCATGCTGGAGACCCTGTTGTAGGGCCTGAGCCTTTCGTGTGAAGCTTCATGCCCTCTAGTGGACAGTACTCGTTGCCGTCTCCTCCCTGATCTCACTGAGGGTGGTTGTGTACCCATTCCCTGGGAGGCCTTGGGTTATGCCTTTTAGTACACTAAGCATCGGCAGCTGGCATCCCACCTAGAGCAAACGGGATACCATGAGGGATGCTGTTCAGTTCTCCTGTTACCAGTAAGAGAGCAGCATCTGTGGCAATGAGATTTCGCAGCAAGCCAGTGGGGAAGTTTGGACGGCCACTTTCCATTAATGTCTCATTGTCTCCTGTCAAAACTAACCACAGTTTGGACTGTCACTTTCCATTAATGTCTCATTGTCTCCTGTCAAAACTAACCACTGACCAAGGCTTTCTTGATTTGACATGGTTAAATGGTTGGCAAGGTGATGTCTGGTAAGGAATAGTTGTTGAGAATAGATGTCAAATTTTGTAGTTGGGCTGAGGCACGCCTTCCAGATATCATTGCCCAGTATGAATGTAACTGAACACCCTCAACCAACAGTCTCCTACAGTTACACATGGCAGGGGAAGCACAGCCATGGAAGGTAGAGTGCCTTTCAAGGAAGTTCATCTGTCCTTGTTGATCCTAAAGAATCCTTGTTAGGTATACCCTAGTTGCCTTGGTTGAATTCTCAGCCTACTTCCTCACCTATGTTAAGGCTGTGAATTCATCTACCACACTCAACCCTTTTCTGATATCCCACCTCCTTATTTCGTTTCCAGATGAGGTTCGTACCGGCACTTATCGTCAGCTTTTCCACCCAGAGCAGCTGATCACTGGCAAGGAAGATGCTGCCAACAACTATGCTCGTGGACACTACACCATTGGAAAGGAAATCATTGACTTGGTGTTGGACAGGCTCCGGAAACTGGTATAAACATAGTTGGGGGTATGGGAAGCTTATAGGAGTGGAAGGGGTTTTGGCTTCCTTATGGAAAGAGCTGGTAGGCCAGGAATGGCTAATTCTGAACCTCAATTAATAGTAACCTATTGCCACATCAGTCTGTGTTAGCATGTGGTAAGTTACAGAGCAATGACCACAGCCCATGATGCTTCTCCATATGGTCTCCATATGTTGTTTCACACCTCCTATTAAACAAAGTTGTGCTATAGAGGCTGTGTTAGAAGTTTGTGACCAAAGTTTGTGCTTCAAGTCAGTATGCTCCTTGGTGCTCATCATGCCTTTAATTCTGCCTGGCCAGTGCTGCAGTGAAAGTAGAAGCCATTACTGGAAGACTTACCTGTCAGGGTCTAAACTGGTAATTTTCAAGCAATATAATTTAAGGAACTTCTTTCACATGTGTTCATCAGTTGATGGACACCTGACTATTTGCTATGCAAGCCAGTGTGTTGTCGAGGATTCTTGGACACATCCTATGATGCACACCCTGTAGGGCATTTATCTAGGTCTTGCATGAACTGAACAGGCCATACTCATCCATCACCCCCTGCAGCTACCCATTGGCAGGGGGGCAGTAGCCATGGAAGGCTGAGTGCCCTTCAAGGAGGTTCATCTGTCCTTGCTGATATTGCTTTCCTTGCCTTCGATGAGCTTCCAGGGAACTCCGAAGTGGACACAGTCTGAAAACCACATATCTAACTACTAATCTTAGCAGTCTTGTGTCACACTGTTCTCTCCCTTTTTGCTGACTTTGTTCTTGCCAATAACACACAGTTCTTCCTGGCCCTGTGTATACCACTGCCCCAGTTCGCCTTTCTGCTTGGCTGCTCTTTAGTTTCTTGTTTACTTGCATCCATACTTATCAGACCACTGCTTTCTTCTGACCCACTTTCTTTAACCAATCCCCCGCTACTCTTTTCTGGCATTATCCTCTCTCCTCTTACAACATATAGCCTGTTCTAATATTCAACACTGAGGTTCCACCAGCGTCACCTTTCACCTCAGTTACCTTCCTCACAGTTTCCTCTTTCTTGCTCCACTTCCTCTTTCTTGCTTCATTCTCCCTGCCCCCTGGGCTCTCCATGCTTTCCTGAATCCAAGGACATCTTCCTAGTTCTCATCTATCCACTCTATAGGATACTTCAAACTCCATCAGATGGGAGTGTTCCCCAGATATTCCAAACACTAGTTCAGCCAGTCAGTATCTCAAGCTTTACTGCCACCAGCCCAATATAATCAATGCATGAAATCCTGTCTTTTCAAGGTGCAACTTGCTTCCTAAAGCCCTCTGACTTGAATTCCACAAGTCAAAAAATGTCATTTGTGTGTCAAAGCCTTGGGAGTGCTGCTCCTAAAATAAGGGGACACATTATTTGTAAGTAGGATAAAAGGAAATCCTGTTACATAAGGTACATTGCAGTTAGAGGAAGGACAGGAATTGGAGGTCAGTCTTCCAGAGCAAGGAACACATGCCCATTGCAAGGTTTCAGAACCACAAATGCAATATGAGTGATTTGCACTGTGTCCTGGCTTTGATGAGCTACTTCTTCTTATACAGTAGAAGGGACAGACGCTCCATTCATAGTGATATGTGAACTGTGTGTGTGACCTAGTCTCCTAGGGGCTAGATGAGCAACTAGTTAATTGCAGTATTCAAACTAAAGGAAATTTAAAGTTTAAGGATGGAGGAATAAATACCTGATGAGGGCCTAGAATATATATTGGTGTGCAGGGCAGAAATTGTCTGGTATTTAGCAGAATTTCTCTTGGGGTCTTCAACAGGCTGACCAGTGCACAGGACTCCAAGGATTCTTGGTCTTCCACAGCTTTGGGGGAGGCACCGGCTCAGGATTCACCTCTCTACTGATGGAACGGCTTTCTGTTGACTATGGCAAGAAGTCCAAGCTGGAATTTGCCATCTACCCAGCTCCTCAAGTTTCTACAGCGGTAGTGGAGCCCTACAACTCCATCCTCACTACGCACACCACCCTCGAGCACTCAGATTGTGCTTTCATGGTAGACAATGAAGCCATCTATGATATCTGCCGCAGGAACCTGGACATTGAGCGCCCAACTTACACAAACCTCAACCGCCTTATCAGCCAGATTGTGTCCTCCATCACTGCCTCTCTGCGCTTTGATGGGGCTCTCAATGTAGACCTGACAGAGTTCCAGACCAACTTAGTGCCCTACCCACGCATCCACTTCCCTCTAGCCACGTATGCCCCAGTCATCTCTGCTGAGAAAGCCTATCATGAGCAGCTGTCAGTGGCTGAGATCACAAATTCCTGTTTTGAGCCAGCCAATCAGATGGTGAAATGTGACCCCCGCCATGGCAAGTACATGGCTTGTTGCCTCTTGTACCGGGGTGATGTTGTACCCAAGGATGTCAATGCTGCTATTGCAGCCATAAAGACCAAGCGCAGCATCCAGTTTGTGGACTGGTGTCCCACAGGCTTCAAGGTGGGCATCAACTACCAGCCCCCCACCATGGTTCCTGGTGGAGACCTTGCCAAGGTGCAGCGGGCAGTGTGTATGCTGAGCAACACCACAGCTATTGCTGAGGCCTGGGCCCGCCTGGACCACAAGTTTGACCTGATGTATGCCAAGCGGGCCTTTGTCCACTGGTATGTGGGGGAAGGCATGGAAGAAGGGGAGTTCTCTGAGGCACGGGAAGACATGGCTGCCCTGGAGAAGGATTATGAAGAGGTGGGCATTGACTCGTATGAGGATGAAGAGGAGGGAGAAGAGTAGTTGCAGGTGGCTTACATTGCCCAATTCACCCTCCTGTAATTAAATACTTAAATAAAATATTTTGGCTTTTAATCTGAATCCCTGTAGTATGCTGCTTTTTTGCTAGGCTTGGCGCTATTCTTAATCTTGTAGCAGCAGCAGCACCTGGTGCTAACTGGTCCTCTATAAGGGGGCAGAAAAGAAAGATAATCTGCTTTGGTGGTGAGAATGAACTGTTTGTGGAACAATCACTTGTACACAAGGCTTATCTGTTCCAGCAGTGGAATTAGGAGGCGGAGGGGCAGATTCACGCCTCGTATAACTTATGCTAAATACTGTGTTCGAATTTGTTCCTGGGGATCTGCCTGACCAGTGGGGGCAGCTCAAGAGTGTGAGGTAAGATGCAGGGAAATACTTGTTTCTACCGCAAAATCGGGTTATCGATTGCTAGGAACATGCGTAACTAGACACGAGTCTGGATTGCAAAAACTTAATTCCATATCAAAATAGTATGTTCAGTGTTAAGGAAATTATGCAGTATGTATATCTTTCCATTGCATAACTTGCTCTTGGTAAACTGCTACTAAATGTTGGCATTCCCTCCCTTTCTCCAAAAGGTTGGTTTTATCAGGTTTCTGCTGTAGATGTAACATCTAATGCTGCTCAGTGAGTTTCACACTTGAATAGGGATTTGATTCTGAATGTATTGCAGTATCCCATTCTCCGGTGGTCCAGGAGTGGGGCAGTCCTTGACTCCTTACTCCTGGGAAAGCACCACCTCCTTCCATAGGAAGGGGTTGGCAAACTTTGATCCCAGAGGGGAGGGGCTTATCCTATCATCCCCAGTCTTACCGGTCCTGCCTTCTGAGCAGGACGTGCTGGCTGTGCTCTGAAGAGCACGAAGATCCCAGAAGACACCGGAAGGTCAGAAGAAGCGGAGACCTAAAGGGCAATGGTAGAAGGTACTTACCTTACAGCCCTAAAACATATTTGAGAGCTGCAGGCCTCAAATTACAATGGATCCGGCGCCAGCAGTCCTGGGAGGCCCCCAGGCGGTTGCAGCGCCAAGAGGAACGTCTCGGACCCCGCTGGGAAGGCGGCGGTAAACTGCTTTCCCCCCCCTCCATCCAGCTGCGGCAGCGTGCAGCAGTTTTGGGGACAGACGCTCAGTGAAGAGCCTGGGGAGAGCAGAGGCAAGAGAGGCGGCCGAGGGTGGTGCAGAATCTCTGCCGCCATCCCTTTCGGCATTGGAATGGAGCCCCCTCCTTGTTCCAAATCATGGCTGAACCACGGTAGGACTGTATCCATTGAGAACTGGCAAGGTATGGAGGGGGAGAGAGAAAGAGGACTACCCCCCCCCCTCCTCCAGTTTTCTTTTCCCTGCCCTTTACTCCTTTCCTTTGGATCTGGATGGGAGGTTCTTTAAAAGGACAAATTGCTTCTGGTCCATGGGTCAGGTCTCTGGCAGGGACATTTTACAGTCCTTATTGCTGGGCCTTCGGGAAAGGGAGCAACAATAGACAGCCTACTTCTTCCCCACCGGATTCAGCTGATGTGGGTGGGGTAGGGCTCCATTTTGGGCCTCTGTTAGGCGAGTGATGGTGGCTACTTTCACTTTCAGGTTCCCCTAAAATGGCTGAGAAGGCGGGAACATCTAGCTCCCAAGGCACAGAGAGTCTTAACCCTTCACAGACTACCAATATAGCCTCCCAAAATACTGA
>NW_015176454.1:1189686-1189819 GCF_001447785.1 Gekko japonicus | reverse complement strand
ATTCACTGGTCTAGGGCAACAGGCAGCTTCTTCCTAGGCTACTGACCTCTCTGCTAAAAGAGACAGGAGTCCCAGTACAGAGGGCAGCCCTCCTCCTAGAAATACAGGCCTCCCAAGCATAGTGCCAGAAAAA
>NW_015176454.1:1155978-1186265 GCF_001447785.1 Gekko japonicus | reverse complement strand
ATAGGATTGACAAACTAGCCTCAGCAGAAGCAGCATTTGACAGTAGAGTGCTCCTTCAGGCCCTGTAGGCACCGGAAGTTGTGTGACCCACCCGGGGGGAGCACTGCTTTTTTACGTCCCAGGAGTAAGGAGTCAAGGACTGCCCCACTCCTGGACCACCGGAGAATGGAAGATTTGTATTCACTTACCGTGAAGCTTCCTTCTCGGTGGTCCAGAGTGGGGCAGTCCTACCCACCCTCTCTTGATGGGCACAACTTCCGGTCCTTTATCTTTTTCAGTGGTTCAGCTGTTCATGAATATGGTCTAACTGATTACGTGATGTGGCGGACTGTTGCTGTTTGTTTGCTCTAATGGTTAAAATGCAGGTTTGTATTTGTTTAAGCCCATGGCTGTGATGGTTTCCCCAGTTGTCTGAGGGGGAAGGAGTTATTTTTTAAGTTAATTTACAGCAGCTCGGTGGCTTTCGGTATGACTGGGGATGAGAGGATCAGCCCCTCCCCTCTGGGATCAAAGTTTGCCGGCCCTGCCTACAGAAGGGGGAGGTGCTTTCCCAGGAGTAAGGGGTCAAGGACTGCCCCACTCTGGACCACCGAGAAGGAAGCTTCACGGTAAGTGAATACAAATCTTCCATTTTTTCCCCTTTGGGTATGCTGTTGTGGTTTATAGGAGACAGCCTGCATGTTTTGTTGAGACACAGTCCAGGCTGAGACCTGCTTAGCTTCAATCATATTACTATTTATGACCTTAGAGGTAGGCTTCCCTTTTGCCAAAACTGCCATTACAGGCTACAACATGCTGAGCAGAGGTACAGCTTTCATCTGTACCATTCATGGTGAATTTAAGTTTCTGGCTAAGGATCTGCAAAAGATCTACAGTTAAGCCTGGGTCTACATGAAGCTCACTCTTCCTTGAGTCCTTCCCTTTTTTCCTTCAGCCCCAGCCGTCTCACACAGCGTCCAGATGTGATTCCTCTGTGCCTTGTGCTTCAGTTTGTATTTCTTTAATGCCTGGGCCTTTTTGGTGTTTTTGTTTAGGTGGGTAGTCTAGGGCTGCAAGGAGCTTAAAAGAGAGTGGTTCCCTTTGAGGTTAATTGGAGAAGTCTGCATGGTACAGGAGACCCTTAGGAAGATGGTGAACTGGATGAAAACTGATTCAGGTGGGGCAGCCGTGTTGGTCTGAAGCAACAGAACAAAGTTTGAGTCCAGTCAGGCACCTTTAAGACCAACAAAGTTTTATTCAGGGTGTAAGCTTCCAAGTGCATGCACGAGTTTATACCTTGAGAACGTTACCTTAAAGGTGCCACTGGACTCAGACTTTGTTCTGAATGACAAGTGTTAGTTTCCCTCTTGCGCCTTGTGAAAGCAAATAGGAAGAAAGGCAGTGGCTACACCCAAATACTAGTGCTAAATCGAGATTATCAAGGCCTTTGTAAACAAAGCCCCACCCTGTACCTGCCAGGGAGCTAGCTTTTTTCCCCCCTTCCTATACCCCGCCCTTTCTGCTGTGCCTATATTAGTGACCTATCAGTGGGCATCCCAGTCTGAGATACTTTCATCTTCTCTACTCTCAAACCCTCATTATAGAAGGGAGAAGTAAGGGAACCTACTAGTTTGTTGTTATGCAACCCTTAATTTTTCTTCCCTTTAGTACTCCCTTTTCCCCTTGCATTCCCATGCTCGGGTATTAACCTTGAGCCAATAAAACTCCCTGCTTGCTAATATAGGATGACATACTTCAATGAACAGCAAATTTTGTGCCATATATACACAGAAGCCAATACAAAGAGCACATTGTGCTGTAAATCTTAGGCACAAACTTTTTTTTTACAGGAGCTGAAGACCCCCATGCCGACTATTAGAAGCACTGAGTAATTTCCTACTTTGCCTTCTGCAGGGTTAGCAGATGGCAAATGTAGAGAGGGGGGGGGAAATCTCTTTAATTTAAAGAGACTGTAGAACTCCGCTCTTCTAGGCACAAAAACTGGAGGAGCTACCCGCTGTGGAACAGGAAGGGCCAAACGAGGAGTCGGTGTTGAAAAACATGGGCAAGCAACTCCATGACTGTATTGTTTCTCTCTGCCCAACTGTAGGCTGCTGTTCCTTGATCTTGTTCAGACAATGAGTTAACATAGCTGTGTTCTGAAGACTTTATTCAGTACAGAGGCATTGAGGGCTTGCCTATGCCTACAGGAATAGGGCACCAGCCCTTCCTCAGTAGCCCATCAGGTACTGTACTGGAATTAAAAAATACATGCTGCATATCTTCTCCCCACCCCCTTTCCATTGCTGCTGCCAGAGCCCTAATATACCCCAGCAATCTTTACATAGGCAGATTCCAAATACAAACTAAGCAGCCATGACATTGTAAAATACTTGGGATGCGTGCCAAGGCAACCATGACAGAGAGATCCAAGCAAGTCGCAAGCAGTACCATAAGGTCCAAGAGCGGAGGTGGTTCCACTGTAGGGAGTTCCTGAAGGATGGAAGCCGGGACAAGACAGATTCCCCTGCTCCCAACCTGGAGCAGCACAAACACACGGGCTTTATCGAGTCCTTTCAAGAAGCAGCTTTCCTGCTGTCCGTCTTCACCACCCATTCTGTGGTCTTAGATGTGTGTGGTGTCCTGTCCAGGGGGAGCTGGCTGTATCTCCTCAAGCTGACTGATGACATTAGCAATGTATGGACGCTCCTGGGGGTTTACCACCATTGTAGAAGAGAGTAGATGTTCCAAGGCAGGCGAGTACCTGAAACCTGAGGTGCTTAGCATCAGCTCCTCCTTGGACTGAGGGCAACTACAACCCATAATGCTCCCTTCCCCAGCTTACCTGGTGTTCTGGGGCACAGTGATGCGGTTTTGCACAGCCAAGGCCACACTGTCACCCTTTTGGAAGATCATGTCGTAAGGCCCCTCGCCAAACATCATGCAGTACAGAACACAGCCTAAGGACTAAGATGTAGGGTGAGAGATTATGGAGCAGGGCTTTGGCCCCCAGAAAAGGGATGTACATCACTGGCATGAAGGTAGGATCTCCTACCCCCTTGAGAACTTGATGGTCCTTACCCAGATGTCAGTACGTTCATCAATAACGCATTCACGCTCAACAGTGAACAGCTCTGGTGCTCGGTATGAGATGGTGCAACGCTGGGCAGCCCAGTCCTGTGAAGTGGGGGTAGGGGGAGAACAGAATCTCAAGTCTCCAATGGAGCCACAGAAGAGCAAAGCTTTCGCCCCAACTCTGGACTGTTCTTGCAACTCTTACAGGATAAGAAGCTGCAGTATCACCAAAAAATTTTTTTAACATGGATCAGGGAAGCTTAAAGGGAAAGGGATAGGAGAGACCCAGAGAGGGAGGCCTATCAGAAAGAGTGAGACAGAAATCTCAGGATCCCTGCTTGCCCACAAGACTCAGTTTAGAAATATTCCAGAGACTTGGAATTATGGTTTGCAACTTGATAATTAATAAAGTCCATTCTTACAAAGAGACTTGGAATTATGGTTTGCAACTTGATAATAAAGTCCATTCTTACAAAGATATGCCCCTGTTACTGTCTTACTGATTATTTGCCTTCTATTGAAACCATAACTGGGACATCTAGAGGGAAGGCAAAAGATGCTGTAAACAGTTTCCTTTCTTGGAACGAGGCATAGGTCTGCTTGGCATTTGAGACCCAACCCATGGCTAAGGGATGCAAGCACAAACAGTTTAAGGGAGCATACTAATGGGCAAACTTCCTTGTACTAAGTTAGACCATTGGTTCATCCAATCCAATACTGTCTTTTTCTTTTTGGTAGTATTTCCCTTATGTCTCAGAGAAGAAGAGGAGATTGGATTTATATCCCGCCCTTCACTACCCAAAGGAGTCTCAGAGCGGCATACAAACTCCTTTCCCTTCCTCTCTCCACAACAGACACCCTGTGAGGTAGGGGGGGCTGAGAGAGCTCTGACACAAACTGCTCTTTCAGGAACAGCTGTGCCAGAGCTTGTGACTGACCCAAGGTCATCCAGCAGGTGCAAGTGGAGGAGTGGGGAATCAAACCCGGTTCCTCCCAGATTAGAGTCCGCGTACCTAACCACCACACCAGACTGGGTCTCAGGCAGAGCTTCTTCCCAACCCTGACAGTCAAGACAGAACTGGAGAGCTTGGGACCTTCTCCATGCAAAGCATGTGTTCTGCCACTAAGCTATGACCTCCTTCCTCTCTGAGATTTCCCATACTTAAAAAGAGCTGCACAGTGTCACATCTGTCACCAGCAAACCACTCTGTATGTACAAAGCATCCACCCACAGTGAGCAGACTGCCTGAATGCCCATTGTTATCAATCAGCTTGAGAAAGTGGTCCCCCCCCCCATTTTTGTTGGAAGGAACCTTTCTGCCCAAGTGTGCTTAGCTTTTTACCATAGGTCACTTGTACCTGAATAGCCATGGCCTCCCGAGAATTCTGCACCTCAATGCGTGCCTGATTCATGGAACCCAGGTCCATCAGCAATGGTTGGTCATCGTCATCCAGTAGCACATTTGTAGGTTTCAGATCTCTGGAAAGGGAAGGTAGGAGACTATTTAAGTCCTCCTGGGGTCTCTGCCTGCTTTAAACTGAACTGAAGAGTCTTTACCGGCCCCAACTTGGCCTTCCCCTATTAATAACATTGGCAGCTACTCAGTGCCAACCCATGATTCTTTACCTGCCTGTGGC
The DNA here is from genome assembly GCF_001447785.1 of Gekko japonicus. Classification (NCBI taxonomy): domain Eukaryota; kingdom Metazoa; phylum Chordata; class Lepidosauria; order Squamata; family Gekkonidae; genus Gekko; species Gekko japonicus. The sequence continues at coordinate 1,181,573 of NW_015176454.1, read as the reverse complement.
AAAATTTCTAGCAGCTGTTGTCAAATCACATGACAACTTCTGCAGTGGCAACCTTTAAATCCTTCCATGTTTTTCTGTGGAACGAGGTTTATTGTGGGATGAGGGTTTGCTGTTTATGACTCTGGTTGCAAAAACCCTAAAGGCAATAAATTCTTTACCTTTGTAAACTCCTCTTTGCAATGTCCTCAACACAACATAGTCAGTCACTCATCTCATCTCTACTCCTTCCCTCCTCGACACACACTCGAGCTGTTCTGTTCATGCAAACATCCCAGGCTTTCCATCTACTTCTAGCTTCTCACCTGTGTGCATAGCCCTTGTTATGGATGGCCTGCAGGCCCCGGCAGATACCGTGAAGGATGGCAAGGATTCGCTCCTCAGGCATGAAGACACCGTTATCTCTCAGAACTTCAACTTCTTGCCAAAGGGTCCCTCTCTGTCAAGAGAAGCCTGTATGACTGGGATTGCATGCATTTTTCCAAAGTCCTTAGGCAAGCAGAAGACCACCTACCGGTAGACATCACAATATGCCAAAGGCAGATTTAATATATGAGGCACAGGCCATACAAGCACACACCCCCCCCCAATTATCAGAGAAGTGAACGAGTGGTTTTCCTCCCCCCATCCCAATACCAAAATATGGCTGTATCCATGACTGTCTTACACAGCGTCGATGCCACCACATTCCCCAGCAGCACTCACCTTACAGAAGGGCAACAGGAGCCAGGCCTCATGTTTGGATCCCCTCTCCACCACCGCATGCGCACACAGGGGCAGGATGTTGGGATGGTCAAAGAGCAAGTGCATCTCCACTTCATGCATGGCCTCCTGACGATCATCTTTGTCATGGCACATGATGCGTTTAAGTGCATAGAAATGCCCATCGTGTAACCCTTCTATAAGGTCCACATAGCTAAAACCACTGTGGGGTGAAGGGGATGTCAAAAACAAAATGGACAACTTGACAAGGAAAAAATTATTACAGTGGAAACTTAACAGAATCCACACAGTTTACTTTCCCATTCCAGATGTGCCCAATGAGGCAGCTAACAGTTAAAACAAAGCCTCATTAAAATGTATCATAAAAACAATTAAAAGCTAAACTAAAATACATATTAAAGCACACAAAACAGTAATTAAAACACAGGGCAAGAAGGAACATGAATGTTGTGGAACAAGGGCATGGTTCCTCTCTGCCCCTTAACAGAGTTTTCAAAAATAGCTCAAAAGGATATTGCAGTTTAACAGGCCTGTCAATAACCAGGGAATTCAGCCTTGCACTGAATATGTCTCTAGTCCGTCGAAGACAATGACTATGAGACAAACCACTCCAGATCCTGAAGCCTCGTGCAGTTTCTTTGGAAACCATCAGCTAGTGTCAGACTCTTGTAACTGTGAGATTGAAGATTTTGGGCTGCAAATGTCTGACATCTCAAGAGTATTTTGCATAGCTAAAAGTTGACTTAAAGATGAAGAACTCTTTGCCACAGTTGCTCAGGAAAGATGAGCAGAAGGAGGTTCAAGTTTCAGCCAAAGCAGGATTTGATTACACATCATGAATGAACTTTCTAATTGTATTGAATGAATTTGCAGTGGAATGAATTCTCCAGGTCAGTTGTGGCATCACCCTCTGTGGACGGATCTGCAGTTCAATCCTATGCATGTTTACTTAGAAGCAATATTGAGTTTGGTGTAGTGGTTAAGTGCGCGGACTCTAATCTGGGAGAACCGGGTTTGATTCCCCACTCCTCCACTTGCACCTGCTGATGTGACCTTGGGTCAGTCACAAGGTCTGACACAGCTGTCCTTGAAAAAGAGCAGTTTCTGTCAGAGCTCTCTCAGCTCCACCTACCTCACAGGGTGTCTGTTGTGGGGAGGGGAAGGGAAAGGCGTTTGTAAGCCGCTCTGAGACTCCTTTGGGGAGTGAAGGGCGGGGTATAAATCCAATCTCCTCCTCTTCTAGGAGGGAAGGCAGCACAGTATTGCCCAATCTCATTAGATCTCAAAAGCTAAGCAGGGTTGTTACTTGGATGGGAGAACCCCAAGAAAAAGTGTGCAGAGGAAGGCAATGGGAAACCCCCTTTACTTCTCACTTGTCTTCAAAGTCCCCTGCTGGGGTTGCCATAAGTCAGCTGCAACTTGAGGGCACATATGTATGTAATGGTAAAGAGATTAGGAATAGGACTGCAACCTTAAGAGAAGTTTGAACAGCCATGTTCAGGGGGTGGTTTCCCTGTAGTGGACAGGACTAGATGATCCCTGAACTAAATCATTTACAGATGAAGCTCAATATGCATGACAACATGTGTGAAAATCCAACTCTATACTCACCCCTCCCCAAGCCTATGGATTAAAAGATAACGTTTGTTATTGATAGTGATGGTTCCCCTGGAGCAGGTGCACAGGGCGTGGCCCATGATGGTTGCTTCAACATCCTTTAGCCCCTGCAGAGGCAAAGAGAGCAAACTGAAAATCGGAGATGGAAAGGACTAAAATGCATACTTGTCCAACCCTTTGCCCCAAATATAGAATTGTATAACCACCAATTTGCCCATACCAGCACAAACACACAGAAAGAGCCCTACTCGATCAGATCCGTGGCCCATCTAGTCCACCATCCTGTTTCATAGAGTGACCAACCAGTCGTCCTGGAGCACTGATGAACAGGTTGCAGAGGCTTCCTCTAATCAATAAAATCACCTCTTAACTCTGATGTTCATAAGTTTACTGCCTCTGGATGTGGAAGCTGAATAAGGACCTTGATTTCCTCACTCAATATAGGTGCTAATGTCTCAACATGACCCACACCTTACAGATGTCAATTAATTCAGTTGTATATTTATATGGACTCCATACTGCCCTAATGAATCTGCTTAACATGTCTCACACAGTATTTTCCATAATTGGATTGTATGGTAATCCTATTTTGCTTATCTATTAACAGTAGGGACTGATTCTTAGACTGGCCTTCACATGTAACTTTCACCCCTACCCCTTTTCCGTTGCTTGAACTCTTAAATATAAATTTAGCTGCTTGAGATGGATACGTTCCATGCATCTGATGAAGTCAGTTCTGAATTATCAAAGTTTATGCTGGAACAAATGTTGAGTTCCTTAAGTGTATGTCACCTGGACCAATCAACAAAAGCAGTTTAACAAGCAGCGTCCACAAAAGTGACACTGGCAGAGCAAACATTCTAGTTTTAGGTTCAATAAATTGATTAGGCTGCCAGTGAAGACACTCTCCACTGTCACTAGTGATTTGGCCTCAGTGGGGATGGGGGAGAGAAGGCTTGGATTTTATTTCTGACTCCAACTACAGCAATCAGTCAGTTGATTAATCAGAGCACATTCTAAAAGCAAATGGCAAGGCTGTATGTTGATGGAGAACAGAACATGACTTCAGTCTCCCAAAATCTTATCACTAGTTACAATTGTCCTTGATTCCCCAGATGACTAGAAAGGAAACAGGCATTATTCATATGAGCAGAAGAAGGAGTGTGATCCCTCCTCTACTCACTCCCTATGCTGTAACATGTCTACAGTGGCATATGATTTGCAGCAGAGAAATCACAAGGAAACAAAGTCATAACACAATCTGAACTATAAAAATGTACTACACAGATCCTGAGTTGAAATGTCTAAATGACTTACAATCAGAGGTACGTCATTGTTTACCACTTTTTACAACCTTTAAAATAAACAAAGCTATGATGGCAGCATATTTGTAAGCTTCCCAGAAACTTTGTACACTCCTTTGTAAATTAAGTACTAGTAAGAGCCAGTTTGGTGTAGTGGTTAAGTGCGTGGACTCTAATCTGGGAGAACCGGGTTTGATCCCCCCCCCCTCCACTTGCACCTGCTGGATGACCTTGGGCAAGCCAAAGTTCTGTCAGAGCTGTCCTTGAAAAAAAGCAGTTTCTGTCAAGAGCTCTCTCAGCCCCACCTACCTCACAGGGTGTCTGCTGTGGGGAGGGGAAGGGAAAGGAGTTTGTAAACTGCTCTGAGACACCTTTGGGGAGTGAAGGGCGGGGTATAAATCCAATCTCTTCTTCTAAACACTGATGCTGGTAATTTGAATCAGGGTCTTACCACTGCTACAGCCTGTACCCGCCGCATAACAAGTGACCGAACTGAGCTGGTGTGAAGTTATAGGAATTAAACTGTCACCTAAGTCATATTATAAATAATCTTCACTCCTGTTTACTCGATAATGTTCCAGTGTTTTAGTTGTGTTTTAAATGATTGGTATTTTATGTTATATGTTTATATGTTATGATAGGTTTCAATTGTATTTTTATGAAATATTTGTAAGCCGCCCTGAGCCCGCCTTGGCGGGGAGGGCGGGGTATAAATTAAATCAATGGATAAAATAAATAATAAAGGACATTCCACACACACACACACACATCCCAACAGCTGACTTTCTCATTTTGCAAACGAACAAATCGCAGTTTCTCCACTGCGCCAAAATAAAGCCACTTGCGGACTTTCCTAGGGAAGGGAATGGCCATCGAGCCTCTCAGCGCTTTCTTTCAGAAAAACGGGCGAACCCCTTCCTCTGGTTCCAGATGGGTAAACGGCTAGAGAAATACACTCTGCACATACGCTTGGAACATCTTACGTCGTGTCTTCCCCCGAACTAAGCGCCGTCATTCGGGTTCATTTCCCGGCTCATATTCAGAGAAAACACCGCCACCAGGAGCCCCCAAAGCCCGAGCCCTGGCCCGAGGGCCTGGAGGGAGCCCCCCCCACGCCCCCCCACCTGTGGAGAAAGGCAAAGGAGGGGAGGGGGAAGCGCTCACCCAGTGAAGCCTTCTTAGGGAGCTTCAGCGCGACACAAGGGGCTCATTCCGCCTGACACGTCATTATTCCGCGCCACTTGCGTGACCGCTCGCGCTGCTGACCGCAAAAGGTTGCCTAGCAACTACGGGAAGGGGAAGGAAGAAGGGAAAGGCGACCGGAAGGAGGGAGGGAGGGCGTTCGCGAGGGAGGGTCGCGAAGGGAGGCGTGGGTGGGTGGTGGGAAAGCAAGGCGAGGAACAGAAGAGGTCGAATCTGCATTTGTCTTCCCCACCGGTGCCCCAGCCTGCTGAATCCGTCTTCAAAAAATTTAATTTATCCCAATTTTTTAATTGAAGTATTATACCCTGGTGAAGCTTTCCATAGTTGCGTTTTTACGAAGTCCTTTCACTCCAGAGGGATTTGGATCCCTAGATAACCCCATAAATTGTTGATTCATTTGTAGGAGTATTTATTGTAAATAGATACACTCATGCTTTGTGTAATGTACTCCGCCATTACCACGTGCCTGACCGAGAGCCTATGGCTCTCAGCTACTGTAAATAGCCTATAGGAAGTAGAGGGTGGGTTTTGGTGGTGGGTTTTCTGGGCATATATACCGGCTCCGGCAGTTCTTTGTCTTGTCCTGCTGAATAAAAGTACTCTTGCTGAAATCACTCCACGTTCTCAGTACTTTTCACTTTGAGAAAAATATGAGATTTAGACATATGATTTAGAGTGACTGACATGCAGACCCGTAATCTGGCTGAATTTGTTAATTTTGTCATGTATTGCTTGTGATGAGTTTTCAACTTCAGAAATGTATAGCACTAAGTTATCAGTGTATAGACTTATTTTGTGTTCTTTCTCTCTAGTTTTGATACCTTTTATATATGGGTTATGTCATATAGCTTCAGCTAATGGTTCTGAGGATAACACAAATAATAATGGTGATAACAGGCACCCTTGTCCCATTCATTTTATAAGGTTAAAGAGTGTGGAGTGGATCCCATTCATTTTTATCTGTAGTTTGATTTTCATATATTGCATAGATCGCTCTCAGAAATTTGTTGCTGAAACCAATATAAGTCAGTAATTTTTGGAGATACAGAATTTCCAGGGTGTCAAATGTTTTCTTACATCAAGAGCTAACAAAATTGCTTCCTGATTTATTATTTTGCAGTGGTTTACTATATTAAGGGTTTTATGAGTATTATCTGACAAGTTTCTCTTAGAGATGAAGCCTGTTTGGTTTAGACTGATGTAACTTGAAATGATTTGTTTAAGTCTAAGTTAGCCAAAACTGCAGAAAATATTTTAGCATCTTGATTTATAAGTGCAATTGGTCTGTAAAATGTGGGATTAATTAAATCTTATTTTCCTTCAGAATCACCACTAAAGTGGCTTCCACCCAAGAAGCTGGAATGTTTTCAGTATTCAAAATGTGATTGCAAATGTTAGTCAATGGTTCAGCTAAACTAGAGCTAAATGTCTTATAAAATTTTGATGGAAAATGGTTGTTATTGTACCCCGAATATCCTGGATTGTGATAGGGTTTTCCAAAGGCTTCTTATGAGTATCTGAAAGAGTCTTAATATATTTATTAGAAAGCAGATAAGTTGTAATTGTGTCTACGTTCAGCTTTCTAGAATGATATAAAAACTTATAATAGTTAACCAGAATATTTAATATATCTTTAGAAGTACGTATATAAAGTCCCGGAAGGGTCTCTCATATAATGGATATTTCTGTCTAGCTTTTTTTTTAACCCCCCAGGAAAGTGATTTCAAATTTTTAGCCAATTTTTGCCAGTATCTTTGTTTTGTATAGATTAAACCTTTTGTATTTGGGAGGTTTCAAGGGATTCCAGGATTTTTTGTTCTGCTAACAATTTTGTATAAATCCATTTGGAGCCTGGTTTTTTTTGTGTATGTGTGTGTGTGTGTGTTCTCTCTCCAAGTGGTTTATCTTTGTTAATATCTCTGATAACTTTTTGTGTCTTTTTTTCTTTAGGTATGAAGCTGTTGATATGAATTGGCCCCTCAGAACCGCTTTCATTGTATCCCAAATTACTGAATAAGACACTTCAGATGAGTTGTTGTCTGCAAAGTGTGTTTATGTCTTGTTCATTATTTCATAAAAGTGATTTTTTAAAGGACCAAGTTGATCCTGGGTTTCTTGTTTCAGAACCTGCAGTATCACATTAGCCAAACATGGTCCATCCATATTTTTAGACCAATATCTGCTGCAGTGGTTCTTTTGACTAAACCTTGAGAAACTAGAATGTAATCTATTCTAGTGGAAATATCATGACACACCAAGTAATAGGTATAATCCCTATCTTTTGGGTGTAAATGTCTCCAGATAAAGATAAAACTTCTCAAACAATTTATTCAGTTTGCTTCTGGTGTCAGCATATTTTTGTGACTTTTTCAGGTGAGGTCTATTAAGATTCACATCAGAAATATTATTCAAATCACCCCCTGTAATGGAAAGATTAATTTCAGAGCAACGTTTACAAGCATAGGCAGCTGTTTGGAAGGTACCGTGCAGCTGAGTGGTCACATGTCCAGAGAGGCAGAGAGAGTGTGTGTGACATAATGGTTTTGGAATCTTCAGTTTTGAACTGGAGGGAAGAAAAAATGGTTGGAAAAGGTGGTTAATGGCTGACTGCTGACCAGAAGAGGAAGGAGAGAAAGGGTGCTCTCGGATGGACTTAACAATGGAGGCCCAGGTGGCAGCCACTGTCAAGTCCGCCTTTTACCATCTTCGGCGGGCTCGGCAGTTGGCCCCCTACCTCGGTCACCTCGAGGTTAGACCACTGTAACGCTCTCTACATGGGGCTGACTTGGTCGCAAATCCGGAGGCTGCAACTGGTGCAGAATGCTGCGGCCAGGCTGTTAATGGGTCTCTCTAGAAGGGACCACATTCAGCCTGTGCTGAAAGCGCTGCACTGGTTGCCAATAGCATACCGGATTCGCTTCAAAGTGCTGGTTCTTACCTATAAAGCCCTACATGGTCTGGGTCCAGCCTACCTGAGGGACCGCCTTATCCCGTATGTTCCCCCAAGAGCACTACGGTCTGGGGCCCAAAACTTACTAACTTTACCGGGCCCCAGAGATGCTAAGTTGGTCGCCACAAGGACCAGGGCCTTCTCGGTGGCGGCCCCTGCCTGGTGGAACAAGCTCCCGGGGGAGATCCGCGCCCTGCGGGACCTGATGCAGTTCCGCAGGGCCTGCAAGACGGAGCTCTTCCACCAGGCTTTCAAGTAGGGGCCGCCGCCCTCCGCCCCCCTCATATATCACCATCAGGGGCGGTGGAAGAGGCCCTAGGGATGGAAGGAAACACCAGAAGCACTGGATCCTTTGAACACCTTAAACATCTGGACCGTTTGAAGGACTGCATAAAAAACATCGAAGACCGTGGGGAACCCCCTGTAAGGACTGTCATCATCTTTTTGGAGTCTTTTTAGAGTTTTTAGATGTGAAGTGTTATGAGCATTTTAAAATTGAAACTTAAATTTAACTCTGTAGTTGGAATGGTTTTAAAATGTATATTTATTTTTAATATTGAGAACTTTGTTGTACTGTTGCAATATTTATTGCCTGTTAGCCGCCCTGAGCCCTACGGGGGAGGGCGGGATATAAGCTTAATAAATAAATAAATAGATACACCAAACTGGCCTAAGAGCAGTCCAAAGTTTAAAAAAGGAACAAAAGAAAGCCTGAACAATTTATTGACTCTCTGTATATAACCCTGCCCCCCGTGTTATTTTAAATAAACTTGTATTTGTGTTTAAGGTGGAGGGTGTCCTAAACCTCTGTGCTGAAGAGGGCGAACTAAAGGTAGGGAGGGGGAAAGTGTGCTGAGAACCCCCTGCAGTTACACCCCCTAAGAGTAAATCACCTTCTTGGAAGGTTTGCAATTTAGTGGAGGTGTCTTCTAGAAATTGTATTTGGGCTGGATTTGGCACGTATATTGAGACCATTTTCCGATTATGTAATAAACCTTTAACAAAAATAAAATTATCTTGGAAACCTATTTCCAAAGCTTCAATTGGAATCTTACATTCTTTGACAGAAGAACAGCAAAATCACGAACTTTTGAGGATCCCAGCACTTGGTACTGAGTTTGGAACCAACATGATTTCAAGACAGGGTTTAGTGTTAAGATATGATTCTTGTAAAAGAAGTGTGTTTGGCCTTAATTTAAGCATAGTAGTTATTACTCTCTTTTTTTGTTTTATTATTCAAACCTCTAATGTTAATTGATACAACTTTAAGAGTGTGATTCATATCCTCTGTCTTTATGTATTCAGTTATATTTCAATTTGTATTTATTGTAAACTAACACAAGCACTTTATCCAACTTTCCAGTTGTTCAAACTATAAGATCATAAGACTATAAAACTGTTCAAACTAAACAATCAAGATGGGTTCTGAATATTTTCAACATATAAGAAAATCAACTTTAATAAACTCACTATTTCTTTATAAAAACCACACACTTGGTGGTGCCGAGGAGAATGGCCACATAACTAGAGCTCCGCTTCTTCCCACCTCTGATACATGCCAAATTGCACCACTTTTGAATTTAACTACCCCCAAGTATATGGGGAAATCTGGAGAGAAAACTAAGATACAGAAAAAAGACACAGAAAGACCAGTCACCAATTATTTCCAACCTGCGACAACGAACTTGGGTCGAGCTGCTTGTAAAAACAACGAAGACAAGATGGTGGATGGCACACAGGAATGAGGTATGGACAATTTACAATTAGACTCACAAAATGTTCTAAAGCAGATGAATAAAATGGAATTGAGAATTTTAGACTCTATGAAGGTTTATTTGAACCAATTCAGTCACAGCTAAATGACATAAAACAAGCCCTGCAAGACGTTGATAAAAAAGCTGATCATGCAGCATCCTTAGGCTTACAAGCTGAGGAAGCAATTAAAGCCTTTAAAATGGAAGCGACAATAACTCACAAAAGATTATTGGCTCTAGAAATGGAGACCAGACAATTTAACTTGAAATTTCGTGGTTTTCCCGAGAATGTGGAAAACTGAGCTGCAAATATTCCTGGCACAATGGCTGGCATCTATTCTTAAACTTGAAGATGGCATGGCTCCTATGCTATTAAAAGCAGATTGGGACAGAGAAATAAAAATAGTCGTAGAGGGCCAAGAGATATACTGGCAACGTTTCTAGATGCAAGAACTAAGAACAGAATACTAACAGAAGCCAGGTTAAACAAATATCTACCTTATCTGAATATCAAAATAGAAGTCTTCCCTGACCTTCCCCCGGGTGCTATTACACTGCGAAGGGCTCTAAAGCCAATTACCATGCAACTCAGGGAAGCCAACATGATATCGATGGTCTGCAGCTGAAAAATTACAAGTGTGGAACAAAGGAACACTATATACAGCTACAGATTTGGAATCAGGACAGCATTTATTGGAAATCCTGGAAGTGACACAACAAGCTATGGAAACTGATAGACAATTGTTTAAAAGAAGACTGCAGTACAATTTAACTCTACACAAGGAAAATAATATAATGGTACATCCTTGACTCATAACTCACCGAGAGTGACTGCATAGTTCACTGATGTATATAGATTTCATAAAGTGGTCATTTATTCTAATGGTTTAGAGAACACCATCTTGATTTTAAAGTTCGGAAGTGAGTAGGGGAGCACCGAAAATGTTTTTATGAATTCTGTTTAACTATTTAATAGTTTATTCTGTATTTTTAGTCAGTATTTTATTGTTTTATTGTTATTACTTGGCGTTATGCCTCTGTTAGCCGCCCTGAGCCTTCGGGGAGGGCGGGATATAAATCCAAATAAATAATAATAAAATAATTAAATTAAATAAATATTCAATATACTAATGTTATACAGTATTGGGGGGAAGGGGGGAGCAAGTAATATCCACACCAGTTCCCTTCAAAGTTTTAAGTCTGGATATAGTTTTACTCTTACAGCCTCAATCCCTGTTCTAAAAGGTGAGAGTCTTTAATCTCACTACCTCTCCCAATTATTTGGGGAAGGGTTACAGGAAGTTCTTTTTCTTTTATTCCTTGATATTTTATTTTGTGGGTTTTAAATGCTGCATCTTACCTTGGGCTCATAAAAAACCCTAACTATAGATGGGCATTTACTAGAGCACGGCTCGATGTTTTACCCTCAGCAGTACTTTATGGTAGATATACCCGGACCCCCATGCATCAGAGAATTTGCTCCTGTTTGTTAGAACAGGTGGAGTCTGCTTCCCATATAATACTTCATTGTCCTTTGTATGATGAAGAGAGACAGCAGTTGCTGACACTCCTTTTCTCACGTTTTAACCCCCTGGCTCATTATCTTACATATGACGAGGATTGTTTGATGAAGTTTTTATTGGCCGATACTTATGATTCTGTCACACGCAATGTTGCTAAATATTGTTACTTGGTAATCAAAAAGCGCAGAATGTATTGTAACTCAAGCCATTAATGATGGAATTGACCGGTTTGGTATTTTAGTAATTAAGGCTGTAAGGATCCTATGTTGTAGATTCTGTGCTGTATTATTTTGGTCTATTTTGCTGGTCTTATGACTGTTCTTAATAAACTTACTTACATTTTGTGGGTGTAGGCACTTTTATTAGCAAGTTAGATACAACATTTAGAATCAAGTTAGGGGTGGGAGGGTTGTTATTAGACATAGTGAGTATAGTTACGGAACAGGTTAAGTTAGGCAGAGTTTAGTGTTGTAGTGTTAGTATAGTTAGAGAATCAAATAGGTAAGTTATTTTTAGCTTTCATTAAGGTAGAGTTATCTGCAAAGTAAGAGTTCCTGCAACATCTACGCAACAGGAAGAGAGTGGTATCGATCTCTATAGTTAAGTTACTTTATTATTTGTAATACTATATAAAGTAAGGTTAATTATATATAAGCTATACAATACATCTGTGAAGAATTATAGATAATTTATTGATCTTTAAAAATGTCAAAATTTCTTAGATTTATTACTTACAACGTCAGAGGCATGAAGAACCCTGTGAAACGTAAACGCATTTATATGCAAATAATTAAAGAGCACCCTAACATTGTCTTTCTGCAGGAAATGCATAATACCATCAAGTATCCGTGTCTTTTCAAATCACAAAAATTTAAACATCAATGGCAGTCTTACGGCTCCTCTAAATCCCAAGGTGTAGCCATCTTGATCTCAGCTAATACTAATTTTACACTTATGAAAGTACTAAAAGATCCTTTAGGTAGATTTTTATTTGTGGTAGGATGTGTAGATACAACTGTTGTAATGCTATCTGCCTTATATGCGCCAAATGCAAATCAAATTCCATTTATGACAGAAGTTCTAAATAAGCTAGCTAACTTTAGAGAAGGGGAACTCATAATCGGGGGAGACCTAAACTGCATACTAGACTACTCTTCCAGTCCAGTTACCTTTATTTATTTATGTATTTATTTTCGCATTTATATCCCGCCCTATCCCGAAGGCTCAGGGCGGCTAACAGGGGCACCAAGTGCCAGGTAAAACAGTATCATATAGCATATAGTTTAAAACAAAAACATATAATTAAAACAATCACATATAGTTTAAAACCATAAATTACAATATACGGCAAACTTCAGCAAGAAGAACATTAGCTTCTCTTATGTTCTTTATTGGCATGTACTACTAGACTACTCTTTGGATAGATCCTTTATAAATAAAGCACAGAAAAAGTACATACAGACTAAAAATAAAGAACCCCCCTTGCAAAGCTGATGCAACAATTCTCTCTAATAGATACCTGGAGGCACTTGCATACAGGAGAACGTGACTACACACACTACTCGCAGAGACATAAAACTTATACTAGAATTGGACTACCTTTTAGCTTCAACATCTATAATAAATAAAATTAAATCATCTCAAATTGGAAACTTGCAATGATCTGACCATCATTGGGTAAGCTATGATATAGAACTAGGACTGGAAACAAGACAAACAACATGGAAATTGAATATAAATTTATTAAAAAATCAAATCATAGCAAGTGAGATAGAATCAGTCATTAAAAACTATTTCATAGACAATACTACAGAAGATGTATCCCCAGCAATTATTTGGGATGCGATGAAGCCTGTCTTAAGGGGACAGTTGATATCCAAGGCAGCATATCTAAAAAAACACACAAAAAAACAAAAGAGAGAAAAATTATTAGCCGAAATAACTGAACTGGAAAAGAAGCACAAACAATCAGGCAATACAAAAACATACAAAAAACTATTAGCTACAAGACGAGAGTTAGACATACTTGACACTAACCAAACAGCAAAATCTACTCTATTTGCAACAAAAATCTTGGCAAAATACATCTAAGGCATTGAAAATCTTGACTAGACAAGTCAGACAGAAAAAGGAATCTAGACTAATTCAATAAAAGATAAACAAGGTAACCTACAATTTGAAACACAGCATATAACAAAGGCGTTTTTAGAGTACTATAAACACCTATATGAAACAAAGGAGATAAATTCAACATCTATTAAATCATACTTGGAGAAATACTATAATAACATTAAGCTGTCAGAGGAACATAAAGCAGTAATGGAGAGCCCTATCACTGAAAAGGAATTACAGCTTTTAAAAAAGCTAAGAGCAATAAAGCCCCTAGCTTAGACGGTGTTAGCTCAGAAATATATAAAAAATACCAAGAAATTTTGGCCTTACCTTTAACCAAAGCTTGCAACCATGTCATGCAATATGGAGCCTTACCACCTTCATGGAAGCAAGCGTCAATAATAGTTATCCCAAAAGCAGGAAAAGATCTGACTGATGTAGCTTCTTACAGACCAATCTCCCTTTTAAATAGTGATTTTAAGTTCTTCTCCTCCATAATAGCAGCACACCTAAGTTCATTTGTGACACAATACGTCAACCAAGACCAAGTTGGTTTTATGCCTCATAGAGACATTACTGATAGTACCTATAAAACACTGAGTTTAATCCATTTCTGTAAGCAAAATAAATTGCAATCTATTTGTGTTGCTTTAGATACACAAAAAGCCTTTGATTCAGTTAACTGTATATATTTAAAACAATTATTAAAACATTTAGGCTTTGGAGAAAATTTTAAGCGCACAGTTGACGCAATATATGATCAGCCTTCTGTGCAACTGCATAAATGGCGCTATCTCAGACAAGTTTATTTTAAAACGTGGCACTAGGCAGGGATGCCCATTATCTCCTCAACTGTTTGCCTTAGTGATGGAGTCTTTGGCTTCAAGGATTAGACTGAATCCAAAATTACATGGGATACACATGGCAACTAAATGTTTTAAGTTATCTTTGTTCGCAGATGATATGTTATTATTTGTTTATTCAACCTACAACCTCTCTACCGTCACTTCAAAAAGTATTAGAGGAGTTTGATACAATATCAGGTCTACAAGTTAATACTGCTAAATCCTCTATTTTTCCAATATATTTGGAAGAGGACACTGTGAAAAAACTAAAAAAAAAAACAGTGTTGTATAAATGGACTACAAAGTACCTGACATAATAAATTCCATTGCAGCTCGAAAATATACTTCAAGTTAACTATGACTCATTAATAGAAGAACTAAAGAAAAAATGTATTCATTGGCATAAAATGAGCTTTTCTTGGCATGATCGCCTAAACATTATTAGAACATATGTATTACCTAAATTTTTGTTTTTATTCAGAGTACTGCCAATAACAATATCTAAGAAACAAATTCAGGTTTGACAAAAAAATTATTAAATTTCTCTTGGGCCTACAAACGTCATAGGGTTAGCATGGATACAATAACTAAACATAAACTCAAAGGTGGCTTAGGCTTCCCAGATCTTTACAAATATTATCAAGCCAACCATTTATCCAACATTCTCAAAATGCTACATGACTACAACTACAGATGGCATTGGACGCCCAACAAAATAGCAAAGTGTTTCCCGCAAGCTTCCAACAGATGCTGGAGATGCAAGAAAAATACAGGTACATTTATGCACATTTGGTGGAACTGTAATAAGGTTCAAAAATTATGGAAAAAATTGCAAAACATTTTAAATAAGATTATTGGGAGAAATGGGGAGATAGATATAAATGGTTAAAGCTAAGGAAGATAAATATGGATGAGAAGTAGGCTAGCGAGTAGGAAGAATAAGTGAAAGCATAGAAGCGTAAGAGCATTGTTTAACTTTATTTAATTTTACTTAAATGTTATGAGTTATTTATATTACTATTGGATGTTAAATGGGATAAATATTAATGGAAATGGAAAAATTGTCTTATTTGAGATAACATGTGTTAAAGGATGTTACTACATACCTTCTTGCAGGAAGGTATACATATAAGTGTTAAGTGATGTGAGAATGTTGAAAAAAAATCAAATAAAAAGATTTATTAAAAAAATGCTACATGACTACAAAACTAAGGATTGGATTATAATACAAGCACACTATACTTCCCCATATGATGTTCTGGAAACAATCTGGCAAACAGCCATGGAGAGTTCCCAAAAAACATGAGACAGCCTGATTCTTCAGACGTTTCTAGCCATCTGGAAAAACAAAAGAAAACAGTTGATTCCTGGATTTTCCAAATTTTAGAACCTCTTCAATCAAAAACTTTCCAATACACCAAACTTTCCAATACACCAAGAAACATGGAAAAAAGCAAATATTACAAAACTTGAAGATATTGTAGAAAATAATATTTTAATGAACAAAACCCAATTAGCAGCAAAATTGGGTTCTACTATTTCTTGGATACAATTTCTACAAATATCTCACTTTTGCTCTCAAATACAATTAATATCATCAAGCGCCCCTTATCAAGTTTTGAACAAATATATAAATGAATGAATAAGTCTAGAAGACAAATTATGGCTAAAATGTACTTGGCATTAATGGAAATTGAAGACCACAACTTATTGACATACCAGAAAAGGTGGCACTCGATGTGTAATCTTACTCTATCAGATGATGATTGGCAGCACATGTGGAAGACGTTTCCTTTCAATACGAACATTATAGAAATAAAATTACAAACTTTCAAAATACTCACCTTTTGGTACTTAACACCCCCAAAATTTGTGCACATAACGTCCTCAGCTTCCCCTTTATATTGGAATAAATGTGGTGGAATTGGGAATTATGTCCATTGTTGGCTTGAATGCCAGAAGCTAGAATTGTTTTGGAAAGAAGTAGAAGCACGTTAAAGTTATAACTGGTTATGAAATACAATGTACAACTGAACATATATTACTGAATTGATGGCCAATGCGTATACAATCTAGAAGTACTGTTAAGAGAATAGCAATCTTATTTGGCAGCAGCCAAAAATGCTGTGGCCCTACTTTGGAAAGATACAAGTATGCCTCAGAACATGCTATGATTTAATTGAACAGGGTGAAATTCCTGCTACCATCAATGACTCAAACTTATGGTAAAATAAGACTTCTGTCTTTGCACTGGAAATCCTAAAATGATATTGTAATTGAGAAATTTTGATGTTTCTTACAAACTTACAATTTCTTATGTATATCGTGTTTGTTAACGGTTAAATGTTTTTTTCTTTTTTTACATTTATCAATAAAATGTTATTTAAAAAAAACGCCCCACACACTCTGTTCCCAATATCAAGTGGTTCAATCTAACTATAAAGTTGTAGAGCATTCTAAACAAGATTACCAATATGAATGTTTTGTTGTTTATTGCTTTTAATGAATCAACCTCAATGAATTAGTATGTGTAATCACAATAGGATTGCCACTCCCCCGGCGGCACTGGGGAAAACCTTGGTTTTTGGAGCTTCAGCCCACCACCAAAAAAGGACATCACCGCATGACATCCTCTGTAAGTGACGTCATCGTGCCGGAGACATCTCATGGGGGACACTCTTAATATTGGGCAAACTCTATGGTTTTGAGGCAGAAAAAACCATAGAGTTTATTCAAATGCCAGAGCGTCCCCCCGCGCAACATCCCCAGCATGATGATGTCACTTCTGGGTGATGTCATAATGTTGGGGATGTCACGCGATGTCCCCGCCCACCCCAATTCCCCTGCTCCAGCCAAGGTGAGACCTGGCAATTCTAAATCACACACCCTAAAATAACTATTGGCTCTACCTAGCTGTGTCAGCTATTAAAATTCTAAATTTTTAAAACGAAACGTATAACAATTTACTACACGCACCTCCACCTATTCCCCTAGCTACAATATGTATCTATAGAGCAATAAAAGATTTATTTGTAACATTATACAAACGAAAAACTTTCACTAGATTGTGAGTTTTCTAAGATGTCCACCAGGAATTTGACTGACTTACTGCAAAGTCAAGTCTGCTAGGCATTTAAAGCCTTTGCTGGGGACTGTTTACTCCTGTTGGGGGAATGAGACTCTGAACAACCCCTCCCCTCCCTCCCATTTTGTTTTAATTAGATAGTACAACCATGTAATAAAGAAACATAACCAAATCAAAAGAAAAATTATTCTTCACTGCCAGAGGCATAGCAAGATAGATTCAAAGACTTCAAAGGCTATCCTCCTGCGGACCTTTCTTGGATTTTAATGTCTTTTTTTAACAGTATTTTTATTGAATTTTACACACACACACTCAACACACATACGTACATGCATGGGGGAATCTTCCAGATAATTACCATATTTATGACTTATAACTAAAACATATTAATAAAATATTCCATCTCAGAAATTTTTAGTCTTTTGTTGCTAATATAACAAATTCTCATCTCTGTATCCTCACCAATGTTTTATTTGACTATAACTATAAATTCTCCAACCAAGTGTAGAATCTTGCCCATGTATTCTCAAATGTTTTTTCTGGGTGATTTTTCAATAATAAAGTCAATTTATCCATGTCTGCTGCTTCCAGCGTTTTGTTTATAATATCTTCTTTGGTAGGAGTTTCCACTCTTCTCCAATATTTTGCATATAAAATTCTGGCAGAAGTAATTACATACAAAATCAAATAAGAATAATTTTTCTTGCAACTTTCAGGTAAAACATTTAACAAAAATATTTCTGGTACAAAGGGTATAGAACATTTTAAAATTTTCTGTAATATTTCGTGTATCCAAGCCCAGTATTTTTTTAGCTTTATCACAAAGCCACCACATGTGATAAAAGGATCCCACCTTATTTTGACATTTCCAACATTCATTCGAACATTTTGGATCAATTTTAGCAAGTTTATCAGGAGTAATATACCATCTATAGAACATTTTATATATATTCTCTTTTATTTATTTATTTATTTATTTAACATTCAATATCATCCTCACATTATTCCTCAATTGTCTTTTCAATAAAAAACCCACTTGGTCTTTATGAATAATCTGTGACAATGTTTTTTTCATTCTAGATGCTAAAATAGAAGCATAAATTTTATAGTCTACATTCAACAATGAAATATGTCTATAATTTTTAATCTCTTTCTTGTCTGAATTCTGTTTATGTATCAGTGTTATTAAGGCTTCTTCCCAAGAATCTGGTATCTTCCCTTCTAATTTTACATTTTGACATACTTCTTTAAGAGGAATTATGAATTGGTCTTCAAACAGTTGGTAAAATTCTGTTGATAATCCATCTGAGCCCGGAGTTTTCCTCTTTTTTTGTTTCTTTACAGCTTCTGACAATTTAGCTAACGTTATTGATTGATTTAATATTTTTCTTTGTTCCTCTGAAAATATTTTAGCTTTATTTAATTCCAAATAGTTTCTGATTTGTTGTTGAAATTCCTGTGTTCTGCTATATAGTTTCTGGTAGTACAATTCCACAATTTTCTTTAAATCTTCCAATTTATTTCTTCCTACTCCCATTTCATTTTTAATGTCTTCATATATCTTATCTTCTTTGCTATTTCCTGGGTTAATAGACAATTAATTTGGTGTTGCAAGAGTTTAAGTTTATTTTTCCTCTGTTCATTCATTGGATCTTGCTGTATCTTTTCTTGTTTTTTTATTTGAGCTTGTATCTGTGAGTAATTTTCCATCCTTTGTTTTTTAATATGTGCTGATTCTTTAATAATCCATCCTCTTGCAAAAGCTTTAAATGTGTCCCACACTGTTTTTATAGAAATTTCAGGTTGAATATTTTTTCAAAGAAAAACTGGAATTCTTTCTTGGATTCCTCCACAAATCTTTTATTTTTTAATATATCAATATTCAAAGTCTATTTGGAGTCTCATCAAATCCTGTTCCAGAAGAGTCTGTTTGGAATCCGTTGCTTGAAGTTTAATATTCATTTCTTCCATTTTATTCTTCATCTTCTCAGTTG
Organism: Gekko japonicus; assembly: GCF_001447785.1. Classification (NCBI taxonomy): domain Eukaryota; kingdom Metazoa; phylum Chordata; class Lepidosauria; order Squamata; family Gekkonidae; genus Gekko; species Gekko japonicus. Next base: position 1,162,466 of record NW_015176454.1, on the reverse strand, counting down.
ATTTTTTAATTCTGTTATCTTTTGTGTATTATCTGCTATTTGTTTTTGCAGCCCTTCCATTTGATTGGAGAATTGTTGCATTATTTCTTTCATAGATTTTTTAATTGGGTCCACAGCTTCAGAAATTGCCATCTTAATTGTCTCCTGAATTAACACTTGTAAGTATTTGGTTGTAGCACATGGTAGGCTGGAAGCCACTGTTTTAAGTACACCTGGGGAACCTGAGGGTGGTTTAACAAGTCTATTGCTCCCAGACATTTTGCTCCAAGTTTAAAATAGTATCAAGAAAAAAGAGAAAAAACCCTCTTCTTTTAAACAGGCCACAGTTTCCTTCCTTCCCAAGACAAGTTAATGTTTACGCAACAAGATTGTTTTCAGAACACCGTATACCATTATCTTTTAAAACAACCAAATTAATCTTATATGGACTAGAATATATCTCACCACAACTATGTTATTATGGGAACAGAATTCTAGAGTTAACTTCCTCCCTATTTGAACCTCACCAATAGAACACAGAAAATACAAACACCAGAGGTAAAGGGCAGAAGCCAAGCATACTTTAGTCTAATTGGGAGCCTGATGTGTTGGTAAAGGGATTGACAGAGTTAATAGTCTTACAGATGCTGTTCAGTTGAAGCAGTTGAAGCAGAATTCCCAGTTTGGTGTAGTGGTTAAGTGTGCGGACTCTAATCTGGGAGAACCGGGTTTGATTCCCCACTCCTCCACTTGCACCTGCTGATGTGACCTTGGGTCAGTCACAAGCTCTGGCACAGCTGTCCTTGAAAAAGAGCAGTTTGTGTCAGAGTTCTCTCAGCCCCACCCACCTCACAGGGTGTCTGTTGTGGGGAGGGGAAGGGAAAGGAATTTGTAAGCCGCTCTGAGACTCCAAGTGAAGGGCGGGGTATAAATCCAATCTCTTCTTCTCTTCTTCTTTTACATTTTGTAATTCCCAAATGAAATATGGTATCTTCTTGATTCCTAACAACAGAAAACCTATAAAGTTTTAAAAGGAGCAAACGACTCCAAGCTCCTCCCCACAAAGGGGAAAAATGGGGTATGTTGCAAAGTCTACAGTATTCTTTTAATTATAATTCCAAACTCCACCCCACAAAGGTGGAAAATAGGGTACAGTGCAAGGTCTACAATCTTCTTTTAATTATGGTTTCCTTAAGTAGTAGGATCACAGCAGTCAAAGAATGTTCTTTATTTCCAGCCCTTAGAAATCACCACTTAGCATAGCTTAAATTCTCTATAGCCGGCTGCTGATAAAAAGTGATTGGGGGGGACCTCCCACCTTGCTCTTAAGTAGTTTTAAAGTTTAAACGGGCTGATGTTCCTGTTCCAAAGAGGAATGATGGTCTTTTAATTAGCAAAGAGTAATTTACTCATGTTGGTATTGGAGTTGAAATTCAGGCAGGGTTTCTAACCCCCTCTCTCATCGGGAAGCAACAGCTAGGTGGCTCATGTCGCCATGAGCATTCTCCAATGTCCTCTGCATTGGGGGCAATCCCGAGCTTCAACCTGCATGGTGCCATGGTACGGGGAGCCCGAATCAAGCCCCTTGCTCTGCACCCCTCTTTCCGAGGGAGCAGTGTGGTCTCGGGAACTCCCGGACCTCAAAAAGGAGCAAAGGAGTCAGCAAGTTCGAGGAGCGCACCTCAGCTTGTCCGCTCCGCCGTGCTGCAACCCACTCTCGATTTTAATGTCTTTTGTGGTGTAGTAGGAAAAGTCAGCTTCCTCTTCTGTGCCTTCTTTTTCAACACCTGCAATGTTTCCACATTTAAAGCTTGTATTAGTCCAGGGCCAGACTCTTCATCTACTTCAGCCCAGTCACTCTTCGATATACTCTCTGGGAAGAATGATCCCCCATACAGTTTGGAGGACGAGCAAAGAACGACAGCTGCTAGTCCAGGGAAACCTTTGGAAGAGGATAGATCAATCTCAGGGATGAATGGCAAAATCTCTAATATACAAGAGTATGTAAAATTGCCAGGTCCTCACAATAAGAAGATGCAACAGGAGCACATGAAAGTTGTGGGTAACGGATGTATTTTTAAGGACACAGAGAATATTATAGATATTATTGAAACATCAAAGTGACAGTGTTTCCTTCCTCTCTTGGAACTTTGCAGGCTGGCTCAATAAAACTCAGGACAGAGATTTTATGGATTATATCACACAATTTGACATAGTTTTTTTTTTACAGGAGACATGGATGACAAAGGAATTTAGTATCCCCAATCATATGGCTGTATTAACCCCTGCTTCCCCAGGTTTAATAGGGGGGAGACACTCGGGTGGCCTAGGAATATTCATATCCACCTCTCTGGAAGCCTCTACTAAAGGGTTGATAAGTGATAAGGAATGGGTCACCACTGTAGTATTATCTTTCCATAAATATTCGGTTATATGTATAAATGTATATTTACGACCCCAATCTTCGCAGGAACAAACCAAAAGAATATGGAAGGAAGTCGAACAATATATTCTCGATTGTATACAAAAATTCCCTTCTGCAATGCTGATTATTGGTGGAGATTTCAATGCTAGATTGGGGCATAATGATGACCAATTGTTAGAAATATTCAGACTTAATGACTTAGAAATTGATCAGCCCTTTTCAAGTCGTATATCTCTAGATCCGTTGGCAAATTTTGGTGGCTCATGTATGATCCATATGGTCTCCAAATTAAATTATACTAAATGGATCAGTTAAGGGGGACCGCCAGGGTCAATTTACCTTTCAGGTAGGAACAAAACAACCCACGATAGATTATATTCTGGTTTCTTGAGATATGCTAATCAGTGATCTCCAATTTATGGTAGATATAAGCCCGGAAAGTGATCATTGCCCCCTAAATTTCAATTGGGAAATTGAAGTCAAACATCTAAATTATAATAAAAACCTGAACTATAAGGACGAGGTAGCAGGAGGTAGATTGAAATGGGGTAGCACACTTAATAAGAAATTCATCTCTTGGACACATTCAAAAGAGGGTAAGGCACTTTATTATAAAATAACAAATTCCCCAAAGGAAGAGAGGACTCCCCCTTAAATTTTTATACAGAACTTACCTCTCAACTTACCACTGCTAACTAGATCTGGTCCAGAGTTACTGTCAGTACTCTAAAATATATATGTACAAAGAACAAAAGGAATTTCCATTTTCCTCTTCCAAAAAGACCAATTGGCAACTTGAATGAGGCCCAAATTCCTAGAACATGTTATCCTCATTGTGAGGTAGCACAGAATGTTGTGATGCCAAGTGTGATTTAGCCCTGCATGGATGCTATACATGCATCACCCTATGGCTATGTAAGGAATTCCTATAGCTGAATGATGAGTTGCTGTAAGTTGGCTATGGATCAACACCAAGTGAGCCTTTGTACTTTTGTTTTAAGCTAATGGTCATAATTTTTCAAATGGGGTGTGTGTGTGTGTGTGTGTGTTAAGTGTCGTCAAGCCACTTTCAACCTATGGTCACCCTATGAATTAATGTCCTCAAAAATGTCCTGTCATGAAGAGCCTTGCTCAGGTCTTGCAAACTGAAGGGGCCCCTTGTGGCTTCCTTTATTATTGAGTCCGTCCATCTCATGTTGAGTCTTCCTCTTTTCCTGCTGCCTTCAACTTTTCTTAGCATTACTGTCTTTTCTAGTGAGTCATCTTCTCATAATGTGGCCAAAATATGGTAGCCTCAGTTTGGCCATTTTAGTTTTTAGTGAGAGTTCAGGCTTGATTCGATTGAAACCCCACTTATTTATCTTTTTTGGCAGTCCATGACATATATTTAAAAAATTCTCCAATGCATTTCAAATTTCTTTATTGTCCAACTTTCAACCTATGTATAGTGATGGGGAGTATTATAGTATGAATTATCTTGATCTTGGCTCCCAGCAACACATCCTTAAGGCTAAGGATCTTTTCTATCTTATTCATGGCTGCCGTTCTCAGTCTTCTGATTTCTTTGTTGCAGTCTTCCTTTTAGTTGATGATAGAGCCAAGGAATAGAAAATCTTGAGCGATTTCAGTTTTTTCATCATCAACTTTTAAGATGGTGTAATTCCTCAATAGTCATTACTTTTGTCCTCTTGACATTCAGCTGTAATCTGCTTTGGTACTTTTTGGTATAACCTTCGTCAACAGTTGTTTCACATCTTCACTATTTTCTGCCAATAATGTGGTGTCATCAGCATATCTCACATTGTCAATGTTCCTTTCACCAAATTTTCACTCCACCATCCACTAGATCTAATCCAGGTTTCCTTATGATATGTTCTGCACACAGATTGAACAGAAATGGAGATAAAATACATCCTTGTCTGATACCTTTGCCAACTGGAAACTATTCAGTTTCTCCATATTCTGTCCTAAGGGCAACCTCTTGTCCAGAGTATAGGTTGCGCATCAAAACAACCAGATGCTGTGACCCACCCATCTCTTTTAAAACCAGCTGTAGCTTTTCATGGATCCACACAGTCAAAGGCCTTGCTGTAACCTATGAAACACAAGCTAATTTCCTTCTGAAACTCTTTCATACGCTCCAGTAACCAGTATAAATTTGCAATATGATCTCTAGTGGCTCTTCCTTTTCTAAATCCAGCTTAAACACCTGGCATTTCTCATTCCATAGCTGGGGTGGGGGGGAAACCAAAGGGCCTTTCCAAAATGAACCCTGTACTGGACATTTTCAGAAGGTAGAATGATAAGTGTTGAAGCTGTATAAAAGTGAATGAATCCCTTGGGGAAATAAAAAGTGTAGGTGGGAATGCGAAGAAATCCTGAGGGCTATTTGATGAAGAATGAAGGGAACTTATCCAGCTTTTAACCACAGAAAGATGTTTCTTAACTTTGAATTTCTTTTTTTAAAATAAATTTATTTTCACAATTTCATTTCATTTCACATCAAAATATACATAAGTCCACTTTGAATTTATACATAGATTAAAAATAATAGTTCATTTGTTACTTCCATTCTGTTATTTTAAACTAGCATTGACTAAAAATTAATCTATCTTCTTGTGTTTTAGCCAAGCATAGATTATCTTCCATCTAATCCAGAAAATATCTTCTGGTTTGTTGCTCAATGCTATACTCAACTTGTCCATTTCCGCTATGTCCAGAATCTTGTGTTTTAGTTCTTTTATGGATGGTATGGCTTTCAACTTCCAACGTTTAGCTATCAGAATTCTTGCTGCCTTAACTTTGAATTTCTATGCCTGTCTTTCTTTATTTCCATCTGTAGAAGTGAGCAGTGACTGACGAAAGCTCCTCCCCTGCCACATATTCTGTTATTCTTTAAGGTGCTAACTGGACTCTTGCTCTTTTATTTCCATCATTAGGGATGTGGCTTACCAGTTTCCAGGTGGGTCGTGGAACTCTCCTGGAAAGACGGGTGGTCTAACGACAGAGATCAGTTCCCATGAAAAAAATGGTTGCTCCACCAGATGGATTCTGTGCTAGTAAAAGGTAAAGGTAAAGGTTTCCCTTGCTCGAAAGCCAGTCAAATCCGACTCTAGGGATGCGGTACTCTCCATTTCCAAGACAAAGAGCCAGCACTGTCCAAAGACATTTCTGTGGTCATGTGGCCGACATGACTAGACACCGAGGTGCACGGAACACTGTTACCTTCCCACCAAAGCGGGACCTATTTATCTCCTTACAATTTCTTGTTTTCGAACTGCTAGGTTGGCAGGAGCTGGGACCAGGGACGGGAGCTCACTCCATCATGTGGCACTCGGGACTCGAATTGCTGAACAAATGACCTTCCAGTCTGCAGTTCAGCGTCTTAACCACTTGAGCCACCGCAAACCTATGCTACCATGACCCAAATGAGCTTCCGACCCAAACATTGCTTTCTCCAGGCTCTGCCCCCAAATCTCCAGGAATTGCCCAAGGTGGAATTGGTAAGAAAAGTTAGAATGAGGACACCTTTATTCCTTCCTTTTATTCAGTCTTCGTTCAGAATGCTGTAAATCGATCTTTTCTTCTTCAGTTGCACCCCCCTCCTCATAATCAGTATGTGGCTGCGATCACATACACTAAATAATCCACTTTCAATCCACTTTCAATCCACTTTCCAGTTGAATTTTACTGTGTGTGAACTGGCAAAATCCAGTTGGAAAGTGGATTGAAAGTGGATTATTGAGTGTGTGTGATCACAGCCCCAGTCCTGCACTCAATAAAAACCAGATTCTTTCTTTCTTTCTTTCTTTCTTTCTTTCTTTCTATCTTTCTTTCTTTCTTTCTTTCTTTCTTTCTTTCTTTCTTTCTTCCTTCCTTCCTTCCTTCCTTCCTTCCTTCCTTCCTTCCTTCCTTCCTTCCTTCCTTCCTTCCTTCCTTCCTTCCTTCCTTCCTTCCTTCTTTCTTTCTCTCCCTCCCTCCCTCCCTCCTTTCTTTTTTCTTTCCCTTCCTTCCTTCCTTCCTTCCTTTTTCTCTCTCCCTCCCTCCTTCCTTCCTTCCTTCCTTCCTTCCTTCCTTCCTTCCT
>NW_015176454.1:1099032-1153407 GCF_001447785.1 Gekko japonicus | reverse complement strand
CCTCCTCCTCCTCCTCTTCTTCTTCTGTGGAATGGAGCTTACAGAATAGATCTTTGTCCATTAACACACATATACCCCAAGAAGGTCCTGGGCAGGGGTCTTGTTGTAGAAAAAGAGCTGCCGGAGCTCATTAGCATAACTCATTAGCATAACTTATTTGCATATGCCACGCCCCCTGACATCACTGGAAGTGACAGAAGGCCACACCCCCTGACATCACCGGAAGTGTGTCAGAAGGCCCGGCTACTTACCCTCCTGCTTCATCCTCATTCCCAAACGGAATGAGGATCGAAGCAGAGGGCGGGGTAAAGAAGGGGGCGGGGCTTCACCACGTGACCGCCCCGCCCCCTAGAGGTTCTCTTCCGGAGCTCCGTACCTGAGAGCTCCCCCCCCCCACTAGAGCCCTGGTCCTGGGGGTGAAGAGAGAAGGAAGAGTGCGGAAAAATATCCCTTCCTCTCTGTATGATGTCTGCTGACTCTGTCTTTGCCCTTTAAACCATTGCGCCACACCCATGGAGTTCCCTGACCACCAGGAGTAGCATTTGGAAAGGGGGTTGGGGCACTAGCAAGAGAGGGGGTGGCCCACGAGTCCCCTGCCACCGGCCCTGCTCCACTTGTGGTTCTGTGGCTCCAAGCCCACATAACCCACCCAGAGATCCTCAGGATAAAACCAAGATGTAAAAGCAGGGTTGCCAGCCTCCCAGTGGAGCTGGGAGATCTCTGAGAATTACATCTGATCTCCAGACTATGGTGAGCAGCTCTCCTGGGAAAAAGTTGGCTACTTAGGAGGTTCAGCCTCCATCCATCGTCCCCCTGTCTCCCAGAATTTCCCAATGTGAAGCTGACAACCCTATGTGAAAGCAATAAAATTAATCACCAAGTAAGCAAAGTTATTGTGTATTGTTATCAAGTGAAAAGGACACACGTCATATTTTCTTTTTGGATCCTATTAAATCCCATAAATGAAATAGTTTCAACGGGTAACTACTGTTCATGACCCCAGCAATTAAGATCTGGCCTGGCGGATTCAAAAGAGAACCACCCATTAATTAACAAATAGTCAAGTGGGCTCATCCACTGCTTTAACAGCACTTGTTCAAATACATTGTTACTTAAAACATGGATTCATAAGTATGGTCAGTCACAATTGATTGTTTGTTTCAGGTGTCATAAGAACATATGAGAAGCCAATGTTGGATCAGGCCAATGGCCCATCCAGTCCAACACTCTGTCACACAGTGGCCAAAAATACCAGGTGCCATCAAGAGGTCCAGCAAAGGGGCCAGGATACTAGAAGCCCTCCCACTGTTGCCCCCCCCCCAAGCACCAAGAATGCAGAGCATCACTTGCCCCAGCCTGAGAGATCCTACCTATACCTTGTGGCTAATAGCCACTGATGGACCTCTGCTCCATATGTTTATCCAATTCCCTCTTGCAGCCGTCCATGCTTGTAGCTGCCTTCACCTCCTGTGGCAGTGAATACTATGCGTTAATCACTCTTTGTCAGCTGATCAGACTGCTGCTGGGGGCTCACCAAACTCTGGGAAGGACCCCAGTCAAGCACTGTCCCTAGGAGGCTCCAAACCTTATCCACCACCACCTGACCCAGGAGGAAGGATTTGGGCACCTCTTCTAGACCGGGCTGGGCTCTCTTCTCTCTGGCCACCATCCATAGGGAGAAAAAAGGACAAGTGGGGATTGCCTCAGCTGATTGCTGCCAGTGGCTTGTTCACCCTCTGGAGGGGGTGTGTCTTCTGCTTGTTCAGTGTCCAGAGCAGCTGGTGGCTGGGAGCTGCAGTAGTCGCTGACCAAGGGGTCGGGGTGGAAAGGTGGCTTTTGGTAGAAATGGCTCATCTCTTGCTTGCGAAGAGTGTTGGTGGCATCTCAAAAAGGACACTGCAGAGCTGGGGAAAGTACAGAGGAGGGCAACCAAGATGATCAGGGGGTTGGAGCACCTTCCCTATGAGGAAGGAAAGGCTGAAGAGGCTGGGACTTTTCAGTTTAGAAAAGAGATGACTAAAGGGGGACATGATGACAGAGGTTTATAAAATTATGCATGGGGTGGAGAGAGTTGACAAAGGGAAATTTATCTCCCTCTCCCAAAATACTGAAACTCAAGGGCATCCCATGAAATTGATGAGCAGTAGGCTCAGGACAGACGAAAGGAAATACTACTTTCCACAGTTCAGTGGAATGTTTGGCAATAGGCTTCTTTGTACATTGTGGGGTTGTCCCGGTTCCGCAGCTCTGGGACGTAGCCAGTGTTCCCTCTAAGCTGAATTAGTGTGAGCTAGCTCACAGTTTCTTAGCCCCTGGCTCACACATTTTTGTCTTAGCTCAGGAAGGGATGGCTCCAGAGCAAACTCATTTATGCTGTAGACAAATCGCTCGCTCACAACTTTAATGCCAGTAGCTCACAAAGTAGAATTTTTGCTCACAAGACTCCACAGCTTAGAGGGAACATTGGACGTAGGCCACACCCCCCAGGGGTCCCGACAACCACCAACTCACCCAGAAGACCCCTGGATCAGGCAGCACCCATGCCGAGTCAGAAGGCAGAACCAGGACATCGTAGCCCACGAGAGAGCCATGCAGCACCAACCCCCATCACCGCCAGCAAGGCGCAACGATCCAGGTAAGCCCGAGCACGGAGCAGAGGGCCCCGGGGAGCTGCGGGAGAAGCTGACACCACCGAGGAGAGGCTGACGATGGGCGCGGGGGTGCAGGATAACCCTGGGTGTCGGGACAGCATCTGAGCTTATCACAGGGGACAGGGCTGGGAGGATGAGGAAAGAGGTGGGGACGGGGGACGGTGCTGGGAGCAGAGCCAGGTATAAAGGAGAGGAAAGGCGAAGGGGAGGAGGAACGTGCTCAAAACAACCAGGTGGAGACAGTGAGAAGGAGAGTCTGTGGGGATGCTGAGAAACCCGGGTACCGACGCACGGAGGCAGAGGGACTTATGAGGTGCCGTTAACCCCGTCCCCTGACTATCTGAGGCCCCAACCCTCCCCCTCTTCTTTAACAAGTCTCGGCTCCCAGGACTGACGGATCCTCCTCACCTAGACCCGCCACGGGAAGGGCGGTGCTAGGGGCGCAGGACAGGCTTGACATGGGTACACTGCCTAGTCCACAGTCCCCATCCTGTGTCCGGTGAAACCATCAGACGTAAGTTGCAGTTCTCCCCAATTCTCTCTCTCTTTCTCTCTTTCTTTCCACCTCTTTCCTTCTTTCTTTCCACCTCTCTCTCTGACAAATAAATATAATTAGCAAACAAATAGATATCTTTGTACAAATAAATGTAATCATCAGTATCTGTTTTTACCCCTTTTGCTCTTATTTTTGGCAGTCTCGTTTAATGTTAATAAAAAGCAAATTTGCATATTTTAAAAATAAAAACGTGTTTGTAATATCTATTCGTGTCTTGCAGCTCTCAGACGTCTGATGTTTATTCTGTGTGGCTCTTACACTGAGCAAGTTTGCCCACCCCTGGGCTTTACCACGTTGTCCTCCCTCTCTCCTTTTTGTTTTTACAACATATTTTATTAGGTTTTACCTTCGTAACATTATAACATACATATACACATTGGTGTATTAAGTACATAAAAATTGTAAAATGGTATTGTTTTGGAAGTATGCAATAAAGGGTGAGTAAATAACTACATAGATTTATGCCATGCTTTATACAGGATACAATTGTTGACTTTCAGCTTACAACAGTTATAACTTTAGTGGATAGTTGGTGTTACGGTAAACACATACCAAACACATTTAGAAGCAATATTTGTTTACACATTACCAGAGATGGAAAGTATCAATTTCTTTTGGGATATCATCGAATTGTTGTAAATATTCCAAGATAGGGAACCAGACAGCAATAAAAGAAGATTGGACCGGAATCTTGTCAAGCCGCGTAAGGTTATCCGAGAGTTTAGCCATAATATATAAATCCCACAGTTTCTTGTGCCAAAGCGAAATTGTAGGTGTCATTGTTGTTTTCCAGTGGGATGCAATGACAGTTTTGGCTGCAAATAGCAGGATGGAAACCCTCTCCACCACTGAAGGAGCAGAGTCCTGAGCTACCCAACTGTTCAAAAATAAATTTTCCGGCGTGGGGGTGATCCTCCCTCTCTCCTAATCACATATCAGAAAGGAATTCTTGAGGATCTGAATGGAGGGGTTACTTATCTGCCTACTTATTCCTTGTGGTGGTTATACAGCAATTGTGGAGAGCAGATGTGTGACTCGGACACAACAAGTTCTCTCTGCTTTCTATAATATCTGAAGCCATTCATATTTATTTACCTATACTACACTCTTCTTGCAAATGGGGGACACAAAATGGCTTACAATGAAATCCACTGTATCCTCACAACAATGACCCGGAGGAGTTGGTCTGACTAAGATATAAGAGTGACTGCCTTAAGCTCACCCAGTGAGTCTCCAGTGGCAGAGTAAGGATTCAAACCTGGGTCTCCAGGTTCGTAGTCTGATACCCTAACCCAGTAATGGCGAACCTTTTAGAGACCGTGCCCAAACTGTGACCCAAAAGCCACTTCTTTATCACAAAGTGCCAACATGGCAATTAAACCTGAATACTGAGGTTTTACTTTAGAAAAAACAACTCATACATTAACTTAAGATGATCCAAACAAAGTAAGGAAAGCGATCCCAAATGCTTTCATTTACTTAAAATTATTTGGCAGAGAATTCAACACTTTAATGATGGTCTGGGCCTGGCTGGGGTGATGGCACGGGTGCCCACAGAGAGGGCTCTGAGTGCCACCTCTGGCACCAGTGCCATAGGTTCGCCACCACAGCCCTAACCAGTGTACCATGCTTGTTACCAAGCTGGGGAGCAAACGCATAACTCGTTCACACAGCAACAGAAGCACTGTATGGTGCATACTGTAAACATTTAAACCCCCAAGGAAGGCCTCACAGCCGAAACACATTTGGTTTACATGCATTTCATGTTATTTATAACTGCACCTGGTCATAGGCAAGATGCTTGTAAATGTGCGACATCCCCATGTGTATAAGTGCAATTTTACTAAAAAGGTTTTGTTTTGTTTTTTTAACATTAGGGGAAGGTGCTTGATGTATTTAACCAAAACTGATGTTTTTATGATTTAATATAATTTTAGGGGGAGGAGTTCTAATTGACATTGATATTGTCATATATTTATTTTATTTTATTCGGTTTCCAGCCCTCCCTCCCCTGCACAGCGGGGCTCAAGGCAGGTAACAAGAGTGATTAAAACAAAAAATACAATTTCTATTAGCATCCATTCCAATACAGTTTATATACCAGTACCTCCCGATGCAACTAATAAATTAGGCAGATGGCACGTAAAACACAATACAATACATCCCGTCTAGGGAAGGATCGTGTATCATGTGTGTCAGTAGATGTTACAACTCATACTGGGACCAAGTAGGGGGCTGGAGAAGAACAGGGGAGGCCAGTCCAGAGGAAGCTATCGTCTCAGCTGTACACCTAGCGAAACATTTCGGTCTTACAGTTTGGTACAGTGGTTAAGTGCGCGGACTCTAATCTGGGAGAACCGGGTTTGATTCCCGACTCCTCCACTTGCAGCTGCTGGATGACCTTGGGCAAGCCACAGTTCTGTCAGAGCTGTTCTCTGAAGGACAGTTCTGGACAGGGGTCATTTCATAGAAAAAGAGGTGCAGGGGCTCATTAGCATAACTCATTAGCACACCTTATTTGCGTATGCCACACCTCCTGACATCACCGGAAGTGTGTCAGAAGGAGACACCCACCACTCAGGCTCCACTGGACTGTTTTGGATTGCTAGCTATTGAAAGGAGGAAATGCACAGATCTGCCCTCATAGAGGAGGGAGAGCTTGTGCCTGAATAAAACCTGGTCTTAAAAGTGCCACTGGACTGTTTTGGACCGGGGGGTCGGGGGGAGCTCGGCAACTTACCTGGCTGCTTCTGGCTCCGACTGAGGGCTGCTGGGAGCACGTGGTTGGGCTTGTTGCATGTGCCCGTCCTCTGGGCTCTTTACTGCCGGAGCTCCGCTCCTGTGCACTCCTGCAGGAAATGACCCCTGGTTCTGGAAAGAGCTCTCTCAGCCCCACCTACCTCTCAGGGTGTCTGTTGTGGGGAGGGGAAGGGGAAGGAGATTGTAAGCCTCTCTGAGACTCCGAGTGAAGGGTGGGGTATAAATCCGATCTCTTATCTTCTTCTTACAGGCCCTGTGAAACTGCATCAGATTCTGAAGGGGTGGGACCTCATCTGGTAAAGCATTCCACCAGACTGGGGCTAGAGCTGACAAAGTTCTGGATTGAGTTGAGGCCAGACAGATGCTTTTTAGGCCAGGAACCACCAGGAGATTATTGTTCATTGAGCGCAATGCTCTTTGGGGGACATATCAGGAGAGACAGTCACAATTTTATGTTGGTCCCAGACCATGTAGGGCTTTAAAGGTCAGAACCAGAGCCTTGAATCTGATCCAGTTTGATGTAGCCAGTTTGGTGTAGTGGTTAAGTGTGCGGACTCTAATCTGGGAGAACCAGGTTTGATTCCCCACTCCTCCACTTGCACCTGCTGATGTGACCTTGGGTCAGTCACAAGCTTTGGCACAGCTGTTCCTGAAAGAGCAGTTTGTGTCAGAGTTCTCTCAGCCCCACCCACCTCACAGGGTCTCTGTTGTGGGGGGGAAAGGGAAAGGAGTTTGTAGGCCGCTCTGAGACTCCCTTGGGTAGTGAAGGGCGGGGTATAAATCCAATCTCTTCTTCATCATCATCAAGTATTCACCTTGGAGCCAGTGTGGCTGGTGGAGCACAGGATGTCTATGGGCTCAATATGATGTTCTTGTAAGAAGACGCACCATTGCATTCTGGACCAGTTGAAGCTTCCAGGTCAGTCTCAGGGGTAGCCCTGTGTAGAGTGAGTTACAGTAGTCTGGTCTGGAGATGACCATTGCATGGATCACTGTGGAAAAATCAAGGCAAGATAGGAGGGGGACCAATTGCCTGACCTGGCGTAGGTGGAAAAATACCAGTCTGGCAACATTTGTGATCTGGGCCTCCATTGAAAGGGAAGCATCCAGAATTACACCCAGACTCTTCACAACTGGTGTTGGTGTTAATGATACATTGTCAAAAGTCAGGTGCTGGAACTGCAATCTAGAGTCCCCCTGGTTTAGCCACACGACCTCCATCTTTGATGGATTTAATTTCAGCCGACTCTGTTTCAACCAGCCAACCATGGCCTCCAAGCCCTTGGCTAAGATATCTGAGGTGGTATTCATCCATTCATCCATCAACAGATATAGCTGGGTGTCATCTGCATATTGGTAACAACCCAGCCCAAACCTCCATGTCAACTGAGTGAGGGGCCGCATATAGATGTCAGATAACATTGGGGAGAGGATTGCTCCTTGTGGAACACCACATACCAAAGGGTATCATGGTGATACCTTCTCCCCAAGCACCACCCTCTGTCCCCAACCATTTCAAGGCTGTCCCACAAATCCCCATGCTGGCGAGATGGTGTCAAATGCTGCTGTAAGATCAACAAGAACCAGCAGCGCTGACCTGCCTCATCCAGGTGTTTATGTAGATTGTCTGTGAGGGCAACCAGAGACATCTCCATCCCGTAGCCAGGGTGGAAGCTGGATTGGAATGGATCAAGGGCTGAAGTGTCATCCAGGAATACCTGGAGCTGTTCAGCTGCCACTCTCTCAACTACTTTGCCCAGGAACAAAAGATTCAACACTGGGCAGTAGTTGGATGGATCAGTGGGATACAACAATGATTTCTTTAAGAGCGGCCTCACTACTGCTTCCTTCAATGTCCCTGGAAATATCCCAGAACTCAGGGACGGATTTATAATATCTACCAGGGTGATACTTCTTCACCGCAGGCTTTCACCAGCCATAACAAACACAGGTCCAGGAGGCATGGTGAGCTTCACAGCACCCAGGATCCTGTCAACCTCATCCTGAGAAAGGTGGCTGAATTGGTCCATTACTGGATCCAAAGATGGCCAAGGGACCTCCAGTTCTCATACTGTGTCAATATCGGCAGGCAGGTCCTGGTGGAGCAACAAGACTTTATCTGCAAAATAGCTCACAAAAGCCTCATGTCTGATTTACAAATTACTAATTATTTTTAGTTCCGTCTGAAAGAGAAGTTAATTGCACCAGGTGAGAGCTGATGGACACAATGGATGCCGATTAAAATTCCCTTTTTTGTGTGTGGTTTTCACTGCCATCTCGCAGGATTTCATAAAAGTCCTATAAGATTTCTTGCAGCCTCATCATGAGTCCATCGCCAAACTTGCTCTAGCTGTCTAAGTTCCCACTTCATCCTCCGAAGCTCCAAAGTGTACCAAGGTGCTAGTTTGGAGCAGGGGTGAAGAGGGTGTTGAGGGGCAATGTTGTCGATGGCTTCAGAAAGACAGCTATGCCAGTCTTCTATCAGCACATCTAAAGAGTCGTCGGGGGGCATCGGATTTGCAGAGCATTCTAGAAACCAATTAGATCCATTAGTCTCTGCAGACAAGCATAAATCAGCTCATTGCCTAAGCAGAGAGGGGCTGGGGTACTCAGCCGGGCCTTCAGAACAAAGTGGTCTGACCATGGCACTGCATCAACGGCATTCAAGACCACATCCGTCCCCATCCCGAACATCAAATCCAGTGTGGAGCCTGCTTGATGCGTGGGGCCTGATACAATCTGAGAGAGTCCCAGTGCTGCCATGGAAGCCACTAGGTCCATAGCCTGTGTGGAGGCAACATATACAAGTTTTTCTTCTTTTTTCCAATCTTTTTGGAATACCAAATGAAACAAAAAAGTCTACCCGCTGGCAGGAGACAGCAACAGAAGGAGACAGATGAATCTCCCTGGGGGGAGAGCTCCAGAGTTTGGGTGCACTACTGAAAAGGCCAGCCCCTGTTGTCACCTACCTAATCTCATAGGATGGGTCACCTGAAGCAGGCCCTCTGAATACGACTAGGGATGAGCACAAACCGAACCATGAAGCAAAATTCATCACGAATTTTGCCCTGTTCATAGTTCACGAACCAAAGTTTGTGACAGGTTCATTGTCATGAACTTCCATGAACTTTGAAAGCAGTTTGTGGTGGTTCATGATGGTTCGTGGATATAGCAGAAACCCTTGCTTTCCATTACCCGCAAAAGCAGCAAAAACAACTTTAAAGAGGCTGCACAAGAAAGCCTGAAACAGCTGAGTGGTGGGAAGCAGGCTGCTCCTTGTTGTTCAGCTGTTTTTCGGGCTTTTTGCAAACCCTGTTGAAAGGGACTACAAACCATGAACTCGCAAGAGTTGTTCTGGTTCATGCCCATCCCTAAATATGGAAGCAGTGGTCAGGCAGGTTCATAAGGGAGTAGGCAGCCCTTCAGGTATGTTGGTTGCAAACCATAGGTCAAAACCAGCACCTTGAAATTCGCCTGGAAACACTGAAATCCAATGTAGACGAACCAAGACTGGAGCGATATGGTGCCTACAACCCACTACAGTCAACATCCTGATGTTAAAAGGATCAGGTAGTAGGTGATATGTGAAAGACCCTGGAGAACTGCTGCCGGTCTGAGTATCTAATACAGACCTTGATGGACCAGTGATCTGATTCAGTATAAGACAGCTTCATGTGTTCACATATTCACTCTTTCACAATCGGAAATAATCATAGGTTGTTTCAGACACTTTCGATCCATGGTTGTTTTGATTCGGCAACAGTAAGTAACACGTTCGGAGAGAATCCAGAAAATTTAGTCCCACTGACCGAAACAGGAAAAAGTTCTGAATCCTGAGCCCACCCAATTCTACATTTTATTTTATGGTTTTATACAGTTATTTATTCTTAGACACAAATGGAATTGATGTAAGTGGCCCTCATCAACCAGAGACCCATTTCCTCCTTTCAGCTCGTGGTAGCCTTCAATTTATCCACTTGATTGTGAAAGATGGAACTGTTATCCCAGGATGGCATGAACAAGCTCTAAAGAAGGATTTGTCTCCAATGGCACTCCAGCAACTTGGGGGGAAAATAATAAGTTGGTCCCAGTTGCAAATACTTCTGACTCTTAAATTTCTAGATGTAGCTCATTTGACAAACCTATTATAAAATGAATAAATGTGGTTCTGTGTGATTTGTCCATTGTCAACATGTTAACACACTTTATTTGAAGGTAGATTGATGAAGGGTGGTTGAAGGAGTTTACCCTCTTGATTTAAAGAATAGAAAATCATTTTCCCCCTGCACATTTTGCTTTTTTTTCCCCTTAGAAGTTCACAAGAGTAGATATACAATTATCCCCGACTTGCTGATGCAAAGGAACTGAGCATTTAGTTTCTTGTCACTGTCTCTGAAATTCCTAAAGGTACAATTAGCATTTCATTTGACATAATGTTGAAAGGTTCATAGATTGATCTTCCCTAAAATGCTGCAAGAATTTTTTGAAATGCAAATTTTGACATTTATTAACTTTTATTCCAGATCTGTTTATAGACTGTAAAACCGTGCATACATTTAGCTCGAAGAAGCTAAAAGGACAATGTTTAGGTGGATACTCTGTGTTATAATAAAAGTCTTATTTTATTGTTTCAACAATGAAATTTTTATTATCCGAGATTTATGATATCAGCACAGCAGTTTTTACGGCATGATTCACAGTGTTTTTATAGATGTATATTCAACAAAACAAGGAGAGAAATTGGACTGCGGTGTTCATTCTCCGGAGTGCATTTCCCTATTGAAATAATGTCAGCAGTTTTCCACCTTCAAAGCCCCATGTTTTCAAATCAATTAACAATTCTAATTGGGCAGGAACAGTTGTTCACCTAGCTCGGCAAATGGGACAGGAAGCTTTATTTCCTTTCTTTACCTGAAACGAAGACTCTAATCTTCTGAACCACATTTCATGTTTAAAAAAGGCACATGCCTTTTAAAAAGTTTAAACACTATTGCGACACAGTCCCTTGTAAATATTTCTCTGTTTTTCCTGTGTGGTCCACATTCATTCTCTTTGCTAGGGTTTCTTGTTTTTCAAGCCCGTTTAGATGGTGGATGGAAAGTCCCATGAGGCTTCAGTAAGATTTTTTTTTCTTAATTCTGTTTTGTTCTAGGCTGTGGTCACACACATGAAATAATCCACTTTCAATCCAATTTCAGTGCACTTCCCAAGTGGGTTTTACTGAGTGAACTGACAAAATCCAGTTGGAAAGTGCACTGAAAGTGGATTAAAGGTGGATTATTTAGTGTGTGTGACTGCAGCTCTAGATAGTTATCCAACTTCCTGTTAGTGCAAAACAGTATCTATTTATTTTATTTGTAAATAATATAGATAGGGGCTCTGGGGCAAGTGATGCTCTGTCTTCTTGGTGCTTGGGGGACCAACAGTGGGAGGGCTTCTAATGTCCTGGCCCCACTGGTGGACCTCCTGATGGCACCAGGTATTTTTGGCCACTGTGTGACTGAGTGTTGGACTGGATGGGCCTTTGGGCTGATCCAACATTGGCGTCTCTTATGTTCTTATGCTCTTATGTTCTTATAATTTGGCTTTATGGATTGTCCTATCCCTGAGTACACAGGACTCTGGGCGATGAACAACAAACTAAACACGGGTTTCAACCTAAGTAGCAAAATGTAGAAAATGGTGTCCTGGCTGTCAAGTTAGGTGGAACAAAGGTTGATGGTGCTGGAAAGTGCCATCAAGTCACACCCAAGTTATGGTGACCCTGTAGGGTTTTCAGGACAAGAGACTTCAGATGTGGTTTGCCATTGCCTGCCTCTGCATAGTACCCCTGGACTTCCTTGGTGGTCTCTCATCTAAGTATTAGCCAGGACTGACCTTGTTTAGCTTTTGAGAGAAGGAGGAGGAGAAGACGGAGGAGACGATGAAGGAGAAGACGACGAAGGAAAAGACTATGAAGGAGAAGTTGAAGAAGACGATGAAGAAGACGATGATGAAGAAGAGTTGGTTTTATACCCCAGTCTTCACCACCTGAAGGAGACTCAGAGTGGCTTAGAATCTCCTTCCCTTCCTCTCCCCACAACAGACACCCTGTAAGGTAGGTGGGGCTGAGAGAGTTCTGAGAGAACCGTGACTGACCCAAGGTCACCCAGCTGGCTTCATGTGGAGGAGTGGGGCATCAAACCCGGTTCTCCAGAATGAATCCAAAGCTTTTAACCGCCACTCCACACTGGCTGATGAGACCGGGCTAGTCTTGGCCATCCAGGTCAGGGCAGAACAGAGATTAGTACCACTAATAGTGGGTAGAGTATTGGATTTGTAATGGGGATGGCTCACACATTGGACCAATGGTCCTTTTCTGGCCTTCGCCTACTCTCAGGATTGTTGTGACTCTCCAAGCTGTCTGGAAGAACGAAACCGCAGCTCTCGAGAACCTTCTCCAGCTGTCCCAACTTCACAGTAACCACATTATCCTAATACCTTTATCAACAAACTTCAAGATAGAGGAATTTAGATCAGAGAAGTTGTGATGGAAGGGCACAGCCTTTCCTCCATCCACCTTTACTGTACTCCGAGTGACCCCCCCTCCCATCCAGCAGTTCACCTCCAACGCACAATAGGAAAGACAAAATGACTGGGCAGCCCCATGAGAAGACACCCCTTGGGGGGTAACGTGGGACAGGGAAACAGAACAGCAGATGGGCACTCCTCCTCTCTCCCTCTGCTTCATGTCTCCAAATGACCCCTTACTGGAGTTTTATAAAATTATCTTGGGGTACTGTTCACACGCATCAGTGTATGCCATTCAGTTCATGGGATCTTTGCCACAAATGTGTTTGCCGAGTAAGTTTACTGCAGTCGATCCCAGTGAGCCGATCCTGAGATTAGTTTGTCGGTGCAGCAAATGTCTCAAATTAAAATGCAAGTAGATAAAATGGGTACCTGCCCTAGGTGGCAGGGGGCACCCTCCTCCTCATGGAGTATGCAGCAGGAGAACTGGCGGCATTGGTGGAGCAGCGGAATGGTGGCGAAGGACTCGGATGACCAGCGAGCACAGCGTCGAGCGGCGGAAGAGGCGGAGCCATGAGAGGTGCAATGACGTGGTCAGCGTGGCAGAGCCGGTTGGATATAGCCAAAGCTGCAGCCGACACAACGCCGCATCAGGGTGGCCTGCTGAAGGAAGCCGCCAACTGGGAGACCTGCTCCAGGGCACCGGAGAATTCGACACTTGAGGCCGCTGGAAGAAGCCAACAAGATCGGCTAACCCTGCTGCTTGGGTGCTGGTAGGAAGCCCCGCCCCCTGTGTACTATGTGGACTTAGGTAGGTTAAAAACTGAATTTGGAACCTCTATGTAAACCGCTCAGAGACCCTTCGGGGTTAGGAGCAGTATATAAATCGAATGTAAATAAAATAAATAAAATAAATGCCTTCCGAATTGGCTGGCAGCTGTGCAGTAGTGTTTGCCGCTAGCCCGTACTAGTCAGTTGATCTCCGGGACTTATTAACAGCTGGACCAATGTCCTAATGAACCAAATAATTTCATATCCAGGAGGATGAGCATCTCAAGTGGAGCCCGGGAGCAGCACTGGCATGCAAATGAAAGTGCACGCTGAGCCGGAAGTGGGAAAAGAGTTTTGGGCTGCATCTTGAGTCAATGGGAGGTGCTGCGGTGGCTCAGTGGTGAAGACGCTGAGCTGCAGGCTGGAAGGTCGGTAGTTCAGCAGTTCAAGACCCGAGTGCCACATAACGGAGTGAGCTGAGCTCCCGTCTCTGGTCCCAACTCCTGCCAACCTAGCAGTTCGAAAGCAAGAAATTGCAAGTAGATAAATAGGTACCGCTTCAGTGGGAAGGTAACAGCGTTCCGTGCACCTTGGCATCTAGTCATGACGGCCACATGACCACGGAAGCGTCTTCAGACAGTGCTGACTCTTTGGCTTGGAAACTGAGATGAGCACCGCAACCTTAGAGTCAGATTCGACTGGCTTTCGAGCAAGGGAAACCTCTACCTTTACCTGAGTCAATGACAAGGAAGCAAGGTGAGCTGTTTTGGGGACATTTATTTTATTTATTTATATATTTATTTATACTTTCCATTTAATATCCCGCTCTAATCCCATAGTTGGGGTCTCTGAGCGGCTTACAAGTTTTTTCTGGTGCTAATCACCATTTTTGTCCCTAGCTAAGGCCACAATTGGCTGTTGGCGGGGATGTTTTTTCTTTCCCGGCGTTCGGAGGTGGTGTGCTCTTCTCTCGACGCGCCGCTTCGCCTGTTCCCAGCCCGGCTATGTCCTTTCCGGCTCCGCTGGGCTGGTGCTCGGAATCTGCGCACGCTCCTTCATCTTCTTTTCGGCAGCCGTCAGTGTAGTTCTTTCCGCCACCAGGGATCGCTCGTCGCACCTCCCGATCGCGCTCGCTCGCCGCCGCTGCACCACGCCACCACTTCCGTCCACGCCAGGATTCTTGCCGCCGCCGCCATCATCGCCGCCATTGCCGCCGTCGCCTTCAGTCAGCCACACAGGGTGCCCCCCACCCTCTAAGGATGGGTACCCATTTACCTACTTGCAATTAAGTTGCTTTCGAGACCGCTGGGTAGGCGGGAGCTGGGGCGAAGGTCGAGAGCTCACCTCGACCACAGTGGTACTCGAACAGCCATAGTGGCTGCTCGGTGATGTTATAGTGCAGGCGTTTAACTGCCTGCGCCACCGTCCCCACTCATAGAATCATAGACTTGGAAAGGACTTCCAGGCTCATCTAGTCCAACTCCCTGCACAATGCAGGGAATTCAGAAATACCTTCCCCCCCCCACACACCCAGTGACCCCTGCTCCATGGCCAAAAGATGGCAAAAACCTTCCAAAATCCCCAGCCAAACTCGCCTGCAGAAAAATTGCTGCCTAACCCCAAAGTGGCGATCAGCATATTCCTGGGTGTGTAAGAAAGAAGAAGAAGAGATTGGATTTATACCCCGCCCTTCACTTGGAGTCTCAGAGCGGCTTACAAACTCCTTTCCCTTCCCCTCCCCACAACAGACACCCTGTGAGGTGGGTGGGGCTGAGAGAGCTCTGATCCGTGCATCATCACAGAATCCCTGCCACGGGGGACAGCGATACACATTGCACCGCCGTCGCCAGGATGTGATGCTACACGTCGCTCTGGCAACGGGACTCCAAACAGCCCCGTTGCCAGAGCGACGCATAGCGTCACATCCTGGCGACGGCGGTGCAACGCATATCGCTGTCCCCCGCGGCAGGGATCCTGTGAAGACGCACGGCCATACAGCCCGGAAAATCTACAACAACTAATTTATTCCACTGCTCCTTGAGAAAGTGACTGCTTTAGAAGGTGGACCGCATGGCCTTACATGGCCGCCCCTCCCTAAATCCTACTTTCCCAGGCTCCAACCTCAAATCTCCAGGTATTTCTGAACCCAGAGTTGGCAGCCTTAGAAGGAAGACAGTAAGTCCCCCCCCCGTCCTCCTGCCCGCTTGAGTGTAAAAAGAACCCAGAATGGATAATACCCCACAAACAGTGAGCCGAACTACAGTAATAATGGAGGGAAGGAGTGGTGTATTATAAGGAAGGAGAGAAAGTTATCTCTGCTCTGCCAGGCATGGTGTTCTGCACTGCCTGCTATGGAATGAATGTTCAATTCAGTTACAAATGTATTCGATTTTTACTAAAAGTACCCAGTATTGACCTGGCTGTGCTGGAGGCATTTGTGAGTGACACAGGTTGTGTGCGGTAAGATGATCTCATCCGATCTTGAAAGCTAAGCAGGGTCGGTACTTGGACGGGAGACCACCAAGGAAGACTCTGCAGAGGAAGGCCATGGCAAACCACCCATCTGCTTCTCCCTTGCCCCGAAAACCCCTTTCTGGGGTCGCCGTAAGTCAGCTGCAGCACGATGACACTTTACACACCCACACATGTTTAACGATATGTTTTTCAAATCAGCCTTTTCATATATGTTAAAAAGTCAGTGTTAATGTGGCTCAGCAAACTGTCAATCCCATCACTGACAAATCGGTAGCAAATGAGCCTCTGGCAATTACAGGGATTGCCAACCCCCAGGTGCCACCTGGAGATCCCCTGCTGTTATGGTTGACCTCCAGACGCCCAGGATTGGTCCCCCTTGAGAAACCGGATGCTTTGGAGGGTGGACTCTATGGCATTGTACCCTGCTGTAGTCCCCTTCCCCAAGCCCCGCCCTTTTCAAGATCTACCCCCCCCCGAAAAATCTCCAGGTATTTCCCAACCTAGAGTTGTCAACCCTAGCAATCATGATGTGATCTGAAACCTCAGGAGTTTGGGTTTCCCTAATTCATACCCGGGTTTGAATCCTCTCTCTGCCATCAAAGCTTACCAGGTGATCTCGGGCCAGCCAATCAGTCCCTCTCAGCCTAACCTGCCTCACTGGGTTGTTGTTGTGAAGATAAAACTGAGGAGGGGAGAATAATATTGTAAACAATTGTTGGTCCCCACTGGGGAGAAACGTTGAGTGCGAGGAGATCAAATCAGTCAATCCTAAAGGAAATCAACCCTGACTGTTCCCAGGAAGGCCAGATATTGAAGCTGAAGCTGAAATACTTTGGCCACCCAATGAGAAGGGAGCACTCACTGGAGAAGACCCTGATGCTGGGAAAGACTGAAGGTCAAAGAAGAAGGGGATGGCAAAGGATGAGATGGTTAGACAGTGTTATCAATACAACGAGCGTGAAGTTGTGCAAACTCCAGTGGACGGCAGAAGACAGGAGGCCTGGCGTGATGTGGTCCGTGGGGTTGCGAAGAGTCGGACTCAGCTGTGTGACTGAACAACAAAAAATGAATGAATGAATGAATTGGCTCCTTAGTTTCTATCTGATTCTTTTCACTATTAAAAAAATCTGTTCATCCTAGTAGCAGTGCATTTGTCGAGATAAACACTATCAGTAAAAGGTCGCAAATTAAGTTGTTCTTTTTAAAAATATGTTTTCTTGGGCTCCATTTAGACTGTAGTGTCAAGAGCTGGCTGTATTTAGATATGGATGACGTTTGTCAAGTATCTAGAGAAATAATTTCAGATTAATAACAAATTCCTTCCTAAGCAGAGTTACGCCCTGGTCTGGATAGCCCTAGGTGGCCTGATCTCATCAGATCTAGGAAACTAACTAGGATTGGCCCCGACTTGTACGTGGATGGAAAACCACGGAAGTCCAGGGTTGCCACACAGAGGCAGGTGGTGGCAAACAACATCTGAACGCCCCTTGTGTTGTCCTGGATAGCCCAGGCTAGCCTGATCTCATCACATCTCAGAAGCTCAGCAGGGTCGGCCTCGGTTATTACTTGGATGGGAGGTCACCAAGGACGTTTAGCGTTCCTACACAGAGGCAAGCAATGGCAAACCACCTCTGAACATCTCTTGCTTTGTCTTGGATAGCCCAGGCTAGCCTGATCTCATCACATCTCAGAAGCTCAGCAGGGTCGGCCTCGGTTATTACTTGGATGGGAGGTCACCAAGGACGTTTAGCGTTCCTACACAGAGGCAAGCAATGGCAAACCACCTCTGAACATCTCTTGCTTTGTCTTGGATAGCCCAGGCTAGCCTGATCTCATCAAATCTCAGAAGCTCAGCTGGGTCGGCCTCGGTGATTACTTGGATGGGAGGTCACCAAGGACGTCCAGCGTTCCTACACAGAGGCAAGCAATGGCAAACCACCTCTGAACATCTCTTGCTTTGTCTTGGATAGCCCAGGCTAGCCTGATCTCATCACATCTCAGAAGCTCAGCTGGGTCGGCCTCGGTTATTACTTGGATGGGAGGTCACCAAGGACGTCCAGCGTTCCTACACAGAGGCAAGCGATGGCAAACCACCTCTGAACATCTCTTGCTTTGGATAGCCCAGGCTAGCCTGATCTCATCACATCTCAGAAGCTCAGCAGGGTCGGCCTCGGTTATTACTTGGATGGGAGGTCACCAAGGACGTCCAGCGTTCCTACACAGAGGCAGGTGATGGCAAACCACCTCTGAACATCTCTTGCTTTGTCCTGGATAGCCCAGGCTAGCCTGATCTCATCAAATCTCAGAAGCTCAGCTGGGTCGGCCTCGGTGATTACTTGGATGGGAGGTCACCAAGGACGTCCAGCGTTCCTACACAGAGGCAAGCAATGGCAAACCACCTCTGAACATCTCTTGCTTTGTCTTGGATAGCCCAGGCTAGCCTGATCTCATCACATCTCAGAAGCTCAGCTGGGTCGGCCTCGGTTATTACTTGGATGGGAGGTCACCAAGGACGTCCAGCGTTCCTACACAGAGGCAAGCGATGGCAAACCACCTCTGAACATCTCTTGCTTTGGATAGCCCAGGCTAGCCTGATCTCATCACATCTCAGAAGCTCAGCAGGGTCGGCCTCGGTGATTACTTGGATGGGAGGTCACCAAGGACGTCCAGCGTTCCTACACAGAGGCAAGCGATGGCAAACCACCTCTGAATGTTTCTTGCCTTGAGAGCCCTACGAGGTTGCCATTAGTAAACTGTGACTTGACGGCACTTTCCACCAGCAAGCAGGGCCACACCCTTCTAATTCCAGTGACTCAATGGACTTCGAAGGACGTGACTCTGTTTAGGATTGTGCTGTATATTTTCTTTTTATAAAACAAATATTTCAGACACCGTCTGACATTTGATTTTTCAGAACAATCAAGTTCAATGCAGAAGGGGGAAAAATCTGACACTTGATCTGTGCTCTCTGAGAAACAATCTGCAATAACGTAGCCGATAATATCATTTAAATTTGTATATCCTTTCAGCTCAAGTTCCCAAGACATCTTAGAGTCCACTCCTATAGTCTGTGCATATTTGTGATTCAAAGAAGAAGAAGATGGAGGAGGAGGTCTTCATACTCTGCTTTTCAAAGTAACTTACAATCACCTTCCCTTCCCCTCCCCACAACAGGCACCTGGTGACGTAGATGGGCCTGAGAGAGCTCTGAGAGAACTGTGATTGACCCAAGGTCATGCAGCAGGCTTCATGTGAGAAAGGAGGAATCAAACCCAGTTCTCCAGAGTAGAGTCCACTGCCCCTAACCACTACACCCACACTGGGTACTGAAAATATTAATATCAAGCATCCTACTAGTGCAATCCTAAACATGACAGTCCATGAGGTTAGGGGGGCACGGCTCTGTTTAGGATAGCACTGTATGAATCTCTGCTATCATTTTTCTAAAATGCAGGTCTCTGACCCCTGAGTTGTGAAGCTAAACTTTCAAATGTGTAGCGAGTACTCTGGCGAAATCACCATAACGAGAACAGTAAGATTCCTTGTGACTTAGGGGTGGAGCTTCAGTACGGCTGCACAGATCATTGCTCTTCCGCATGACTGGCAAACCAGAATGTATTATGCAAATGAGAGAACTCTCTTCAAATATGCTTGATTTGCGAAATTCAGTATTTTCTTGTCTGCGGTTTGGATTCCCTTGATTTCTGTTTCTTTTCACATCTAAGTACATGTAGCTCTGCTTATTAGAAACACTATACTTGCCAAAAAAATTAAAAAAAATTGTTTTAACACAGCAGTAAAATAATGTACGGTGTTTTATCCCCTTATTGGATTACTGAATATTTCCAGCCTCTCTCTAAATAGAATAAGGCCTCCATAATATATTCAGTCTATGAATTATCATGTGCGTGGCGGAAGAGCAGAAACTTCACACCTGTCAGTTCTGGCTGATTTTCAAACACGATACGCAAGTGTCAGAAAATGACCTGCCAGTCTGTGCTTATGATGAAGGTCCTTTCCAGGTTCTTCGGTGGGATTTGAAAGATATCCTTGAAGGGTTATTGTCTGCATGAATCTTTCCATCTATGACTCGCCATGCGAAAGGCTTATTTTTGTGAATTAGGTGTGGAATAAAAGCTTCAGGGACTACGGTACACTTTGATCTGTCTTCTGAATGGTCCGAAAACCACCCTGACATTTGAGGAGACCAAGAAAAAGTGCCTTAATTACATTGGAATATTAGCACAGAGGGTCAAAGACTCTGTTCGGTGCCACCTGTTGTTAACAGTAAAATATTCTTCCGAGACAGAGTGTCTTTGGTAAAGGATGCAAGATTTTTTCATGAATACTGTTGGAGCTGAATGAATAATTAACTTGTCCACAGTTAACTGTTTATTTTTCGAATGAGCTTTTTATCTAGCGAAAATTCAATCGTTCCCATTTCACGTCGTCTTTGGGTAGGGCCAATGTACCTCTGTTTTCACCATGACATGACTCTTGATAGCAGAGATCAATATGGAATTTGTTCTTGTGGATCTTGCTTACTGTACATTTTAAAAGGAACGTAATGTATAGATTCCTTCTTTACCCTAAACTCGATTCTCTTATACCTATTCCCAATAAATCACGTATACACGCGTGCACAGAAAAACACACACACTCAAAAACAAGTTAATCAGATTTCAAATAATCTTTTTTGAAGGTAGAGTTGTCGAATGTCAATCACTAGCATTCGGAAGGGGTCATGGCTCAACGGTAGAGCATCTGCTCAGCAGGCAGAAGGTCCCAGGTTCAATCCCCGGCATCTCCAGTTAAAAGGATCAGATTATAAGTGATCTGTACTTGAGACCCTGGAGACCTGCTGCCAGTCTGAAGAGACAATTCTGACTTTCATGGGCCAATGGTCTGATTCAGTATAAAGTAGCGTCATGTGTCCACTGTAGAAGCTATTATTATTTTGCGCTGAATAGATCCTCATATCTTTGGAAGGTCTAGGATGAAAGCTTTAATCACTAGTGTTCTGAAGTTGGACCTTATTGGTTTAATATTTCAGTTATATTATATGAGTCATGATTCTGTTGAAGTTATTTAAATAAAAATTAAGTGTACACCTACCTGTTTGAAGTACAGAAGCGATGAATTTTGTGGCGAACATGTTCAGCGGTCGAATCTACCATGTTTGACTGTGGCATTAAGACCTAAGATGATCAGTGGGTCTATTCAGTTCAGCTCCAACTGACTTAAATGCATCAGATTTTTGCAAAATTGCGCATGTGCACAAACAGTGCCAAGCCAAACAGACTGGCAGCCATTAACATCACTACAGTCTCCTTAGATGAACACAGAATGGCAGCTTCTTCTTTTTTTAAAGTGTTTATTTATGACTGATTTATATAGTTTGTCATTGGTTTAACGATCTATTTAAATAATTGCCTGTCGAGCAGAGCAGCGGTGTGGCGAAGACAGGGGGAAGCCAAATCGCATAAGGAACCATACTGATTTTGCTGTAGGTCCATTCTGCCTCTAGCATTCACTCCGTAGTTTTACCAAACCCGCACTGGAACAGAAAAAGATGCAGCTCAAAACCACATACGCCATACTGACTGCAGAGTCACCCCTGAATAGCCATGAAGTGGCCATAAATCTATGCAGACGGTACCATAAAACTCAGCAATCAAAGGAAATGAAAGTGGCATGCAATGTAGAGGGGGATTTCTGTTCCAACATGGGTTTGGTAAAACAGTGGAGTGAATGCTAGATGCAGAATGGGCCCTAGAAAGGAATAGTTACATGCCCTGCTGAATGGCCAACAATGGGTCAACAGTCTATTGAATAAACGGCTCCCTGTTTGTGACCGGCAAGCAGAACATTAGCTGAACCAATGGCCATTCAGGCATCCCTAGTGTGAACCTTTTGTCTCTGACTTTCTGTATGGAAAACAACAGGTGTGGGGGCACGTTGGTAGAGAACAAAGAAGGTGCGCGGTTTTCTTGTCCTTGTAAGCCATGAATTATAGAGTAATGGAACTGTGTTGAATTTGTAGCACTGAGCAATTGAATGATTTTTATATTTCATCTTTGTGTCACAAGGAGCATTGTTCTTCCTGAAAGTCTTCATAAAAGCCTTTCCCTTAGAAGACATTTGGTGATTAGACCCAACTTGTTTTTCTATGTCACTGCAAAGACAAAGCAAATGCTGATTAAAGCAATTAAAAGTTTCCTTTGTTTGCTGAAAGAGATGTACTCAGATAACGCCTTTTTTGTTTGTAGACATCTTAATAAGCACTAGCAGACTGAAATGAAATCTGTCATCGGTTTATATATTTCCCCCCTTAGACTCAACTGTCTGTTTCGCGTACAGATTAAGGACAACTTGTTACCCAAAGTTCCTTGTATGTTTTGCATTTGTTCTTGTAAACTCTTAAATAAGGGGGGGAGATAGCAGTGGTATGATCGACAAGAGGAAATGATGTATTATATTACAACCCAGCTCACATGGGGATTCAATACAAATTACTGTGAACAAGAAATGGAACCCATGTTGAGTCTCTGATGACAGGGTTGCCTTAGTGGAGAGCTACCCAGGATGCAATGGACCGAGAGCAAAGGCATCCCCCTCATCCTAGATCCTGGCATCTCCAAGGGCAAATTGTGCCTGACGGTGTACCCTATCTGTTAAGTATGAAACTCAACAACGAAGTAAGTGATAAGTGAATCAGCTTTATTGAGAACGAGAACTTCCAAAAGATCACACAGCATCAGACGACACAACAACAAACACAGTGGAGCATAGCTCCTTTTAAACTCTCCTGGGCTGGTGTAGCCACACCCTCGCATAGTTATCATCCAATCATGTTACAAAGATAACAACCAATCATTTGTCTTCTCTCCAGACTCTTGCATTTCATTGGTTACTGTACATGCCAATGGTGTTGTTCCAGATTAGAATCCGGCTGAGGTTTCAAGCTTAACCTTACATGTTAATGGATAAGACACAACACTATCCATCTATTTAGCACATGTTCACCCAACTCTTCTTTTAATGACTTAATATATTTATTTATTTAACTTAGACCCCACTTTTCTCCCCAGTGGGGTCCTAAAACAGCTTACAGCATTCTCCTCTCCTCCATTTTATCTTCACAACAGCCCTGTGAGGTAGCTCAGGCTAAGGGTATGTGACTGGCCCAAGGTCACCCAGCAAGCCTCTATGGCAGAGTGGGGATTCAAACCTGGGTCTCCTGGATCCTACTCTAACTGCAACACCACACTCAGCTTGGCATAGTTGGTTTTCCCTTGCCCTTTACTTTTTACAACAAAAATAAATTGCTGCCACTCCTTCCTCTAGAGAAGGTTGTAATTGCTGTATTTATTGGTAATGATACAGTGAGACCAAATCTTGACTGGGGATGGGCACACTGGGAAAATGCAGTTTGGTTCATGACATGCCCTGTTCGCAAACCATGGATCGTCATGAATTTTTAGCTGCCTTATTAACTGGTGCCATTTGTGAGGTTTGTGGCCCGGTAGAACAGCCCCCCGGCATGCTAGAGACACCAAACACGCAGAGGATCTCTGTCTGATATTCCTATACCTGCCTTACAAGTTTGGTGTCTCTAGCTTACATTCCATAAACTCTTGAATTTCCTGAACCTGAGTCTGTCAAAATGACCACGTGTCAGCTGTGGATCCTGTCTAAGCTAGAGACACCAAACTCAGAGGACATGTTGAGGCACATCTGGGAGAAGTCCACTGTAAGTTTGCTGTCTCTAGCTTGTACAGAATCCATTTCATACACTCCTGAACCTCCACCTGTCAAAAGGGCCAAGGTTCAGGAGTAGATAGAACATATCCTGTGCAAGCTAGAGACATTACAGTTGCAGGGAACCTCCCCTGGATGCTCCTCTAAATTCCTTACAAGTTATTACTTTGTAGTTTAGTAAACATTTTGACTGAGTGGAGACAGTCTGTCTGGAAATGCATCTGCTCACGAACCAGCACAAACCTCCACAAACAATGTCAAAGTTCATGGAAAGTTTGTGCCAGGTGCCCTGTCATGAACTTGACTTTGTGAACCACGAACAGGGCAAAATTCATGACGAATTTTGCTTCATTGTTTGGTTCATGCCCATCCCTAATCCTGACACCAGAGCTGCTAAGAAGGGGAGATGGGGGGGGGGATTCTAGTGTCCCTGGATGCCCTGGAGAGCCATTGAGCTGGGCAAGTCAGGTGAAATAGTTTCATATTATGTTTGGGTTGGATCTGAGTAAGAGGGAGCCAGAGGGCATCTTTGTCTGAGGGGGGTTGTGTTGGTTCTCACCAGTATGGCCTCAAATTAGGTGGCCAGGAATCACCCAGAGATACATTAATAGGACCCTCTAAGCAGATTGCATCAGTGATCTCTACACTATAGAGGCCTTCCCACTACACGCACATTAAAGCTCTCGTTTTCCTTACTGTGTCACAGCTGGAAAACATGAAGGTGATACAATGTCAACAAAGGGTCCTGCATGGGTTACACGGGCCCAGTTCCTCCTCATACAGAAGCCATTTTTAGCAGCTCAGGGGACAAAATTCCATGGGCCCATGGATGTGGGGAAATTAAATCATTTCCTTGCATAGGTTTTTGCTGGGTCTGGGGTGTGTGAGCCAATAATTGTTTGTGGCCCATAGACAGGGGTCATTTCGTAGAAAAAGAGCTAGGGGAACCCATTAGCATAACTCATTAGCATATGCCACACCCCCTGACATCACCGAAAATGTGTCATAAGGCCACACACCCCGCCCCCAACAGTCCCGGCTGCCACCTCCGGCCTTGCAGCTCCACTGCCGAGCCCCATTAGGGGCCCGGCTGTGGACCTGCAAGGCCGGCGGGTGGGCGACGCAGACCCGCGGAGAGCCTCCCCGCGCCCCTCCTGGCCCCAGGCAGGCAGGGGTGGGGAGAGGCAGGGAGGAAGCAACTTACCCTCCCTCTTCTCCTGCCTCCTCCTGGCTGAATGAGGGCCAGAAGCGGGGCGGCCGGAAGCAGGGGGCGGGGCTTCGTCATGTGCCCCGCCCCCCGTACCTCACCCGGGGGAACTGCGTTCCCCCGTGTTCCCCCCCGAAATGACCTCTGCCCATAGATAATGATGGAGAAATTTGGGTTCAATCGAAAAGGTCCAGATAAGTAAAACTATGTTCAGTAGAAGCATAGTCTCGGTTCAGTTGACCTACAAAAGTTCAAGTCACTGATGACTTTACAGACAACAGCATAAGTATATATAGGCAAATTGACATCAGGATCTTGCAGAACTGTTACACCAGTTACACAATGACAACTCAGTACTGCACCCAGGCCTGTAGCTACAGTGGGGCCCCTCAGGGCCTAGCCCCCTGACTTACCACCAAGCCTCCCCCGACTTCCCATCCAACCTCCCCCAGCTTCCAATTTTTTTATTTTATTTGTGGCGCTCCCTTGGGGTGTGTGTGGGGTACCCCCTGACTTATTTAAAGGCCCCCTGAATTTAAAAAAAATCCTGGCTACGGGCCAGACTGCACAAGATCTAAACCAATAGAAAAGCAATGTATACTTCCTTCTTAATATAAAGAATACCACTACCTTATCTACGGTAAGCTACAAGCGCAACACGAACTGCGGTTACTATAGTTTAAGAACACAGGTTATGTGTTATTTGGAAACTCAGCTAAAAATAGAGATAACAGTGTTGGCACATCACTGGGTCAAATGTTCCCCTTAATTCTTTACTTGGCATGGCTACACTATGGCTCATTGACATTTCACATTTCCCCCCTATAATAGTCTTATCGACCCTAGGTAGCAAGGGAACAGCCATCATCACTGATAGGAGGTTGGGTGATCAGCAGATCTAGGGAAGAGCTTCCTTCAGAATCTTCCAGACCAATAGTTCCTTATGTTGGCTTCTGTTTCCCTGGTTCCAGGTCTAACAGCAGCATACTGTCCCCTGCTAGTGGGGATTCTCTCTGGTGCAATGAAGGAAGCACCGAGCAAAACCCCACAGTAAGTGCTATTTGGTCCCACTGGGCATCTTTGCTCCAATAGATGGAATGTGACATTGCATGATGACAAATGATGTTGTGACATCACTTCTGATTTTTTACATGGAAATGACATCACAACATCGCACATCTCTGTGGTAAACCTCCCCATGGAGATGAGTGAATTTCTAAAGAATCATAATATCACTTCCAGGTACAAACCAGAAGTGACATCGCACATCATCACACAATGAGGAATTTCACATTACCCTTTTTAACCCATTTTGAAGCCGTTTTTGATCCGACATGGAGTAAACTGGTATAGGGCTGCCATTTGACACATGGCTTTCCCCTTCCGGTAAACAGCTGGATCTGAAGCGGTTTGCCATTTCAGACTGCACCGCTTTTTCCCGCTTTCCCCCCACCGGGCAAACTCCGGCTTTTTAAAAAATGTTCGCTTTAGAGCGCTATAGCGCTATAGTGGTATAACACAACATTCCAGGCATTCCAATGGGATTGATATAACACTGTTACATTATAGCGTTATACCGTTATAATGCTATAGCACTATAAAGTGAACATTCAAAAAAAAAACAGAGATCACCCGCACGGGTGAAAAACGGCGGGGAAAAGCGCATCGGAACTGGGAGAGGAAACTGAAGACTACTTGGAAGCGGTTGACAGGTAAAACGCCTCAGCCCCGTTTCCTAAATGGGACAGAAGCATTTGTGTGTGAAATTACAAATATATTCCAATAGGGAACCAGTTCTAAAATGGTTGTCTGAAATGACAGACCAGAAACCATTTGGGAACCGTTCCTCTTCCGGATTGTATCGTCTGTCTGAAATTCCTCATACTGTCACTCCCCACTCACAAAATGCTCCCTAGGTCACGGGACATATTTATCTTGTTTTACTTTATCTTATTGAAAACATTTTAAATGCCCCCTTTTCACTCATCTTAGGGGGCCCCAAGGCAGAGAACAATCAAAGACATAAAAGGTCTACTTTACCTGCTAGCGGAAGACAAAGGGAGCAGGGATAGAAAAACCTTCTTGAAGAGAGAATTCCGTGGTTTTGTCGCCATGACCAAGAAGGCCCCTTTCTAAGGTTGCCACTCATCTAGCCTCCCATGACAAGTGCATCCAAAGTCGGGCTCCCGAAGTTGGTCATAAAGGTCAGAGAGATTCATTTGGGAGTATGCTAGTCCCAAGCTATATACATGTTTAAAGATCAGTACCAACACACTTGAATTGGGCCAGAAGCAAATTGGGAGCCAGTATAGGTGGAATAAAGGGCCGTGGTGGCTCAGAGGTTAAGACGCTACGCTGCAGACTGGAAGGTCAGCAGCTTGCCAGTTCAAGACCCTAGCGCCACGTGACAGAGTGAACTCCCGTCTCTGGCCCCAGCTCCTACCAACCTAGCAGTTAGAAAGCAAGAAATTGCAAGTAGATAAATAGGTACTGCTTCAGTGGGAAGGTAACAGTGTTCCATGCGCCTCAGCATTTAATCATGCCAGCCACATGACTACAGAAACATCTTCGGACAGTGCTGGCTCTTCGGCTTGGAAATGGAGATGAGCACTGCCCCCTAGAGTCGAATTCGACTAGCTTTTGAGCAAGGGGAACCATTACCTTTACCTTTTTATAGGTTGAATAAGACTGGAGTGATATAATCCCTGCGACTAACTCCTGTAGATGGATACAACTTGTCCCTTCCAGTATGCAGTTCAAATAGGAGCTGGAACTTTCTTGCACGGTGCACCTATGTCCGTATGGATTTTAATTACAAAATTATTGACGCAAAAATCTGCTGTGTATTTTTGTAATCCATCTGATGACAGGGGGAGCAACCACGTATCTGCAGCAAGCCTAAAGGCCTTCTTCATAGTAACTGCTCTAGCATGCTTGTTTCCCTGTAGAGCTCTGCCCACAGACCCCAGTTTGACCTTTTGATTACTTCCTGTTCCAGGTGGTGGCCTCCCATCAGTAGAGGCTATTAGTTAGTGACGTGTATGATAATAAATTACCATGCGCCTGCCTTCAAAAATATTACAATATTATGCTCTGCTTAATGCTAATATCCCTCCTGCTATTCCATGTTTGCGGGCCACTCATCTCGCGCTCTCAGAGGTGTGACATTCTGCCAAGATCCGGGGTAATCTGTAGCAAATCAACAATTTCCATATCATCGGCAAGGGAAAGCATTTCAGACTTGTTGAACCCTAGTTATTATAGGCTTGAACAACTCCCGATATAGGAGAAAGATATGCATGATTATGCAGGCAAGTGCAAGTGAGTCTGACTCCCGCATACCGCAAATCTAATTGACAATTTTGTTGCCCTTCTCCGGCTATTTAAGAGAAGTGGCGAGGTCAATGGTAATGACGCATCTCATGGTCGGGGGGGGGGGAAGGAGCCCACTTGCCTGGTGGCTGGCCTTAAGTTCCTAAACTGAAAGGAGATGAGAAAATTTTATGGAATAATAAAAGGTAAAAATAGGGCTTGTAAAAGGAGACAGACTATCTTATGGGTACGAATTGAGGCAGGTCAAAGATGAGCTCTGCTTCCCACGGAAGACGCACGGTGTGGTGGTGACTGAACCAATTCATGCTTCTGATGAAAACTGCGGGAAAGGGTGGAAAGGGCCACCAAGTGCAGCTCACTTATGGTGACCCCGAAGAGTTTTTCAAGGCGAGAGACGGGCAGCGGTGGTCGGACGTTGCCTGCCTCTGCATAGCAACCCTGGACTTCTTTGGAGGTCTCCCATCCAAGGGCTTACCGGGGCCGACCCTGTTTAGCTTTTGAGATCTGATGAGATCGAGTTAGACTGTGCCATCCAGGTGAGGGCCTGGAGGAAATTACCATCATCTTAATCATCAGCTTCCTTTGGTTCGTCTTGCATTCATTACAGCCGCAAGAATTGTTGTAAGAATTATCCCTTTCTTTAACTCAACAGAAATAAGGGCAAGAATCAAGTTCCCAGCCATTCAAATTCTAATTGATTGGGGCAGGGGGCTTAACATGGCAATCGTAAGCGGAGTTTAAGTCGAACGTTTCCGACAGATAGCTCGTGTATGACCAGTAGCCCACTGACTGCAAAATATCTATACACTTCTCTAGAAAAAAACAGGGAAAGTTCACAAAAAGACCTAGTCTAGGCTTTCGTTTAAAGTTTTTGTTTCATAGGATTTTTCTTTGTGCTTAGCCAAGGGCTTCATTACTTGTGCTCTTCCTAGTCCAGGTTCTGTTTCTAGGTCAGAACTAACTTGGTAACAAACTGCTAGGAGGGAGTGGCTTGGGATATTTCCCCCTTTTTCGTATTTTCATTATTCAGAAGCCTTTCTTATTAAAGGTAAAGTTGGCGAGCCCTTCTTTAAGTTCATGGAAAGTGTATGGGCTTAGCCAGTTGGAACTCTGCTTAGGGTGGCACTGTAAGTCTTACATTGAAACCTGTGGCATGTAAACAAAGTTGTGAGTGTGCCACAATGCTGTTCCAGCATGGAAAATCCGCTGTTCAACATTCTGAGAACTTTGACACCAACAAGATGATTGGCTGATGTCCCCCTTCATCAAACGTCCTTGCTACAGGTTGGCTTGCTTCAATAATTTTTGTCAGAATTCACGTTGAGTACTGTGCTAATCAGCTTTGTATCTGTGGAGTAACTGCTTACAGGATCAGGTCGTGTCTTGATGACGAGAAAGAAATGAAAAACTTTATTCATCTTCTGAATCAATGGAGGAGAGGCATATATCCTCCAGAATCACAGTTGTACTTTTAAAACGACCTACTTGTCAAGCACAGAATCCCTTGAGCATTGTTCCCTAACCCTGCACCTGTGGAGTTGGATAGGTCCTTTGAATAACCTCACAGAACATATCACCTACTTTTTTGCCCTTGCTTAGTCAGCAGCATCTACCCTGAAGTGATCACAAGAACTGATCACACTGAACTTGAACTTGACCCAGGCACCTGAGCATACAAGGACACCTAAGTAGTAAGTCTCAATTCAAAAGTCTGAAGTGGTGTTTTAAAATTTTTTAACTCAGTAGTTTTTTCAGTTGGGGATGTAGGGAATGCATGGAGGCCAGGTGTGAGAAAGTAGTCTAACTGTGTGAGAAAGCACTCTGATTGTGCGATCAGATACATCTGAATCTGTTTATGTGTAACTCAACAGGCTGGTGAATAATCAGAACTCTGCTAATGACTACTGAGCAGGACCTGAGTTGAACCAGTATGTGACTGAGTATCTCTGGTGTTGGGAATAGAATTCAGCATCCAGAGGGTGTCACCTTTCTTTCTTTTTTTTAAAAAAAGGGTTTATAATCCTTACAGGTGCATAGATATGTTTGATATCTGTGTCAGCTCTAACCTCCAGTATAGCAGAACAATATTTTTAATAGGTGGGAGAAGACTACAGTACTCTGAATACCTCATTAGGAGTGTGAAGGTTCTTTTTCTTTCATCCTTGTTTTGGGTTCATTTTAAATGTTGCATTTTTATTATTATTATACGTATTCATTTTTAATTCCTCTCTCATTACTCTTCTCCTCCTACTCCTTTTTCTTTCAGCAGCAGCTCCTCTCCACACCCAGTTTGTACAATTAATGAAGGAGAGGAGAAGAAAAGCATTAAGCAGGTTTCTAGAGCAGCAGCATATAAATGTTCTAAACAGGTGATCGACTGGACCTTTATTGGCATAACATACAGAACATACGACTCAATTTGCAAGTAATGTTCTAAAGAAAGAAAGAAATCTATATCATCTCCATTGTTCCACTCCTCTCTCCCATCCCTTTGACTTCTGAGAACTCTAAATCAGACAGCGAGGCATAAGAATAAGGCTAGTAATATGAACAAATGTAATTAATTCTTTAGCTACAGCAATCGTAATGGGGAAAAAAATTAATTCATTTTTTAATATTGAAATAACTATGCTCAGTGCCCTTTCTAATGCTAGCAAAACAAACACAAATGTAAAATGCAATACATTATGCAATTCGTTCATCTTGGATAATAGGTTGCAGAATTTTCTTTGCGCAGAATTTGGATTGTCTGGACCGAAAATGCTATTATTCTAGTGAACAAATCTCTACATGTAACTGTACTCACTTTCAGCTAAAAAATGCTGTCAGTTGTTACACAAGAGAAGAAATTGAGATAGATTCAATAGTTCAAATACAGAGTAGAGGAACAAAAGGTTCTTTCTATCCAGATTTGGAAAGACAAGGGAGGGTGATTTAAACTGGCTAAAGGAGAAACAGAGGTAGACTGGGGTCTTGGCAATAGTTCCAAGTAAGAGAAGAGAGGAGGAAAGGACTGAGTGCCCAAGGTAGGGTTGCCAGCCTCCAGCTGCTGCCTGGAGACCTCCTGCTTTTACAACTGATCCCCGGCTGACAGAAATCAGCTCCCCTGGAGAAAATGTCAAAAAATCCAGAGAAGGGGTCACAGTGTGGAGATTCATGCCAACAAACGAAAAGCCACTGTGATAAAAATCAACAATTACACATTTAATGATTCTATGAGCATCAATTTGTGAAGCTATTAATCTGACAATATAGTTAGAGAATTCTGACACAAGCAAAGCAAAGTCCAACATAATCATATCCTCGATGAGCACACCGGTTTTTGCACTCATTTCGCCAATCTTCCTCATGAGTAGTCTTATAAAGTTGGAAGGTGTCAACCTCTAGGTTCAGCTTCAAGAGGACTGACTGCTACGACTAGAAATTTAGTAATTGGCTTGCTCCTATTCATGTACTTGCAATAGAACTGAAAGTAAGTCTAAAACGATTCTAGTTAAAAATGATAACAAAAAGGAGGAGAGAAACTGGTCTGGACACCAAGAAGAAGGAGATAAAGTTGAAGCATCTTTGCAGCAGCAGGCCTGGCCTTCGTGGCCAACTGTCATGAGGAAACTTGCAATCTGGATTCAAGGGGTAAGTTCACGAAGGCCATGCCAGTGGTCATCTGTCATCTATCTAAGGCCGTGATTCCCCAACGTAGCACCCACCTGCTTCTTTCCCAAAGGAAGGAATCTACTTCACCTCACTGGATAAGACCCCAGGAGGGTTCACCTTTGATTCTGTAGGGAATTTCCATTCAGGAAAAGCCGCCCTTATCCAAGGAGGATAAGGAACCTCCCAACATTAGGTAATTGCGGCGCTGATGGCAGCCATTTTTGTGACTGGTCCCACCTCCCGTGGCAGCCATTTTGTGGTGGCACCCACTGCCCTCTCTCTAAATCCCAAGAGTGCCAACCAACTCAACAGTTTTCCAAACCGTGGGGGGAAATGTCAGTCCCCAGATCAGTCATAGAACTAAGGTTAAGAACATAAGAACATAAGAGAAGCCAATGTTGGATCAGGCCAATGGCCCATCTAGTCCAACACTCTGTCACACAGTAGCCAAAAATACCAGTTGCCATCAGGAGGTCCATCAATGGGGCCAGGACACTAGAAGCCCTCCCACTGTTGCCCCCTCCCCCAGGCACCAAGAATACAGAGCATCCCTTGCCGCAGACTGAGAATTGCTATCAATACCTTGTGGCTCATAGCCACTGATGGACCTCTGCTCCATATGCTTATCTAATTCCCTCTTGAAGCCGTCCATGCTTGTAGCCGCCGCCACCTCCTGTGGCAGTGAATTCCATGAGTTAATCACTCTTGCAGGGGTCATTTTGTAGAAAAAGAGGTGCAGGAGATCATTAGCATAACTCATTAGCATAACTTATTTGCATATGCCACACCCCCTGACATCTCCGGAAGTGTGTCAGAAGGCAACACCCACCACTCAGGTTCCACTGGATGTGCAGATCTGTCCTCGCAGAGGAGGGAGAGCTTGTACCTGAAGGCGGGCCGAGGGAGGGGTGCTCTGCAACTTACCTGGCTGCTTCTTGCTCCTCGTGGCCTGACTGAGGGCTGCTGGGAGCAGGGGGCAGTGCTTGTTGCATGTGCCCGCCCCCTGGGCTCCTTGCTGCCAGAGCTCCGCCCCTGTGCACTCCCGTAGGAAATGACCCCTGCTCTTGCCAGCTGTGGATTGGGAAATACCTGGAGATTTGGAGAGTGGATCCCGAGACGGGTGGGGTTTGGGACATAATGTCCTAGAGTCCGCTTTCCAAAGAGGCAATTTTTTCAAGGTGAACTGATCTCTGTCACCTGGAGATCAGTTGTAAGAGCAGGAGATCCCCAGCCACCACCTGGCGGTTGGCTACCCTACACAGACCTGGTCTCACCTCTCATAAATGAAAATATTCGGTCCTCTCTATTCAGTTGCGAAGTGTACATTTGTCTCCTTGGACAATGTACTCTTACACAGAGAACATTAAGATGTTGAAGAAATGTGAAGGGGGAGCAGTTAGCCTTCTGCCTTCACTAGTTCCCCCATCATTCATGTCTGCGTTTTCAATTTTCCCAATGTGAACATCAAAACCTGCAGGATTACCAGGCTTATAAAAATAAGTTCCATCCTTCGGAGTCTTCTAAGAATCTCATCTGACTTCGGCATATAAAACTCTGGCCCCTGTATTTATACCAAAATGAAGGAATATATTGTCTGCACACATTATTTTATTGTTTAAATGGTTCTCGTTCATGTTTCATTTCAATAATATTTCCCCAGCTTGTAAAGCTTATGTTACGTCGAGCTCCTCTTTAAATTCACAAAGCATAAAACTGCCAGGTGGCCTAATAGCAGAGTGCATTAACAGATTGAACTATAAATCAGATGGTTGAGTTCACATACTGTAAAAATACCACAATTTTCTTCCAGATCAAAGTTTGTACACTTATTTTCTCAGGCGCTGAGACAGAACTCCAAAGATTTTTTTTCCCCTTGAATGCACTGAGTCAAAAAGCTGAGGATTTACACAGATCGTATATCTCAAGGATATACATGACAGCTGGGGCGGGGGGGGGGAATACTCCAGGAGACTGGGGTGATGTTGGAGACTTACCCAAATGGTGTCCTGTGAAGTTGCAATGTCACTTCCAGCTGTGTAACTGGAAATAATGTCGCAGCATTGCGGGCTGCTCTAGGATTTCCCTGAAGCTGTAGGGTAAAACCACAGAGTTTCAGAGGAGTCCTAGAGCGTCCCCCAACACAGTGATATCACTTCTAGTTACACTGCCAGAAGTAATATCGTGGCATTGAAGGACTCCGTTTCAGAACCCCCATTTTCCCCCCCTGCCACTGATACTGAGCTGTGGAGGGTGGCCTAGAGACCAAGAACAGGAGGCTGCCTGCCAAAGCGAACAACCTGGCCACTCTAAGAGATACCCTTCAATATTTTCATTTATTCTTTGTAAGAATACCTTTTAAAAAAACAACCCAGTCTGTTCATCACAGCAGGTCCCAATCCAGGAAAAAAGTGAATGCAAATTGAATAATTACAGTCAAATTTCGCATTGGTGACAAGGGAGGATTTCTCATTTGACTGTGCATTTGTTAACACATCTTTATACCCAGCATTCCTCATGCAGAAACATTTTTTAAATAATCTGAATTGAATTAGCTACGTTGGTGCGAAATCTTTAAAAAAACCACAGCAGAAATAGAAATGGACACCAATCACAGATTAAGAAGGGAGACACTGAGAGACAAGCAGAGATCGATTTCAAACAACGCTCCCTCTAAGCCGTGGAGTCTTGTGAGCAAAAATTCCGCTTTGTGAGCTACGGGCATTAAAGTTGTGAGCAGGCGATTTGCCTACTGCATAAATTAGTTTGCTCTGGAGCCATCCCTTCCTGAGCTAAGCCAAAAACGTGTGAGCTGGAGGCTAAAAAAACTGTGAGCTAGCTCACACCAACTCAGCTTAGAGGGAACACTGATTTAAACCTTTTTGGAATTCAGTAATAGGTGCAAAGGTTGCAATGCATGAGCAGAAGAGATTCAGGGTGTGCGTGTGTGTAAAGTGCCGTCAGGTCTCAGCCGACTTATGGCCACCCTTGTAGGGTTTTCAGGGCAAGAGACAAACAGAGGTAATTGGCCATCGCCTGTCTCTGCATAGTAGCCCTGGACTTCCTTGATGTGGTCTCCCATCTAAAATCTAACCAGGGTCAACCCTGCTTACAGGGTTTCTCCTGCAACACTCCCTTTCTCCCTCCGGCTTCGGGTGGGCTACAGTTTGAAAGGACATATAAAAAGATGCCATAAAATCTGATTTAGGAAACTGTGTTCACACCCCTTAAAAGCAAAAGTCTGGATACTCTACAGCAAGGGTGTCAAACGTGTGGCCCGGGGGGGCTTCTATCGGACCTGCAGTGGAACTGACTGTCTTCTGCTTCTTCTTCCACTTCTGCTGCTGCTGCGTCATCGTAGGTTTGCAGCTTACAGATACACACCTGAACAGCATACTCAAGATTGCAACAGCACAGACATTTTGATGCAATAATTCAGAGCAAGAGGTGTCCATTATCAGACACTGTTAAATATACAAAATATTGCAAGAGTGCTGATGTTGTAAGCATGTTTTTATTTTAAGTTAAAAAAAATCCTTTGTGTTTGTGTCCTTTATAAAATTTATATCTCCCCTACTTGGCATTACTTTCTATGTCACACATGGCCCAGCCCAACAAGGTCTCATTTATGTCAGATCCGGCCCTCATAACAAATGAGTCCGACACCCCTGCTCTACAGACTTAGTAGTCCCAGGGCCCTCCTTCCTAACCAATGCTCTCCCCCCCCCCCCCCCCGTTTTGTGGGTATTTAAATATACTCTGTTCTGTAATTGTTTTAAGGATGCGTATTTGTGAGGGGGGCTGATTTTAATGGTTTTAAAATGTGCGTTTTACACTGTTAACCACCTTGGTGGCCCTCGTGAGGGCAAAAAGGCAGGACTCAAATTTTGTAGATAAATAATTTTGTATATAACAGCCCTGACTTGGATGGTTGAGGTTCCTTCAGAACTTGGAAGCTTAGGCTGGTCAGCCCTAGTTAGTACTTGGATAGGAGACCACCAAGGAAGGTCAGCAACGATGGCAGACCACCTCTGTTCACCTCTTGCCTCAAAAACCCTACGAGGTCGCCATAAGTCAGCTGAGACTTGACAACACTTTCCTCCACCAGCCAACAAACAGCAGTCAGAGACGCTTTTCCTCAAATAGGATTGGCATAAAAGTCTGACTCACGAGTGGTTCCAAACTTCCATTGTGTCTCCCTATGTACGCAAAAGCCTACCAGCTAGAGCCAGTTTGGTGTACTGGTTAGGAGCACAGACTCTAATCTGGATAAACCGGGTTTGATTCCCCACTCCGCCACATGCAGCTGTTGGTGTGACCTCGGGTCAGTCACAAGTTCTCTTGAAGCTGTTCTCTCAAGAGCAGTTCTCTCAGAGCTCTCTCAGCCCCACCTACCTCACAGGGTGCCTGTTGTGGGGAGGGGAAGGGAAGGAAGATTGTAAGATGCTCTGAGACTCCAAGTGAAGGTCGGGGTATCAATCTAATAATCTCCTCCTCTTTCTCCTTTTCTTCTTCTTCTTCTTCTTCTTCTTCTTCTTCTTCTTCTTCTTCTTCTTCTTCTTCTTCTTCTTCTTCTTCTTCTTCTTCTTCTTCTTCTTCTTCTTCTTTATAATGGTAAGGAGTGTGGACTCTAATCTGGGAGAATGGGGTTTGATTCCCCACTCCTTCACATGCAGCTGCTGGTGTGACCTTGGGTCAGTCATGAGTTCTTTCGGAGCTGTTCTCTCAAGGGCAGTTCTCGAAAGAGCTCTCTCAGCTCCACCTACCTCATAGGGTGTCTGTTGTGGGGAGAGGAAGGAAAAGGGATTGTAAACTGCTCTGAGACTCTTCTGGGTAGTGAAGGGCGGGGTATAAATCCAAACTCCTCCTCCTCCTCCTCCTCCTCCTCTTCTTCTTCTTCTTCTTCTTCTTCTTCTTCTTCTTCTTCTTCTTCTTCTTCTTCTTCTTCTTCTTCTTCTTCTTCTTCTTCCTCCTCCAATTAGCCTTCCCTTTAATTTCATTTAGTCATTTCATCCTCAGTTCAGAAAAAGCATGCTGGTCAATTACGGTGGGTCCTGCCAAGAGAATACCTCTTCTTCCCCAGCCTCATCCACTCACGGCTTTTCACCCCGTAGTGTGTACTGAATGCCCCAACGAACAACACGTCCCCAGAAGCACAAAGGTCTTGTCTTGGAACTTCTTCGTTCCTTTCGGCTGTTGTTTCAGACTAATGTCTGCCATTCCGCGTGGGTGTTTATTCAGCTTCATTTAATTTCTTATTATGCCCTGTGTTTTTGTCGATAGTGCATTTGGACAGCATATTTTCAGTGCCTTGCAGAATAAGCTTCTTGCTGCTGATGCCATGACAGAAATTGAGATATCGATGTAAAGCTGTAGCTATTGATCCTGCTTTGTTTCTTGGCCGTCATTGGAGGCGCAGCGTAGTCGTTTATAGAATTCTGCTACCGACGTTGTCTTTTCGAAAAGCAGGCTGGGGTATAGCAGCCCTCCTATGAT
Organism: Gekko japonicus; assembly: GCF_001447785.1. Lineage (NCBI taxonomy): Eukaryota > Metazoa > Chordata > Lepidosauria > Squamata > Gekkonidae > Gekko > Gekko japonicus. The sequence goes on along the minus strand of NW_015176454.1, from coordinate 1,116,236 downwards.
TAGAACGCAGCTGTAAAAGAAACACTTTGAAATGTCAGGAGTCAAATCAGATTTTTTTCGGTGGCCTCACCCTAAGTCGTATTACTGTGGCAAAAATGATTATCTCTTTGACTAACAGGGATAATGAACTTGATACTGTGGATCTTTTCTATTCTGGAAGGCATTATATTATTTGTCACTTTGACTTCCCTCTTCTACCTCCATTCAGGGGTCATTTCGTAGAAAAAGAGGTGCAGGAACTCATTAGCATACCTTATTAGCATAACTTATTTGCGTACGCCAGATCCCCTGACATCACCAGAAGTGTGTCAGAAGAAGGCAACACCCACCACTCAGGCTCCACTGGACTCTTTTGGATTGCTAGCTATGGGGGGGGGGGACATGCAGATCTGCCCTCGCAGAGGAGGGAGAGCTTGTACCTGAAGGCAGCCGGTGGGGGCCTCTGCAACTTACCCGGCTGCTTCTTGCTCTTTGTGGCCCAACTGAGGGCTGCTGGGAGCAGGGGACCGGGCTTGTTGCATGTGCCAGCCCCTGGGCAACTTACTGCCAGAGCTCCACTCCTGTGCACTCCCGCAGGAAATGACCCCTGCCTCTATCCGATTCTAATCTCAACATGGAATCTTTTTAGGAATTATAGATCAGCGGTGGCCCAGAGATTAAGATGCTGAGCTGCAGACCCTAGTGCCATGTGACAGAGTGAGCTCCTGTCTCTGGCCCCAACCTAGCAGTTCAAAAGCAAGAAACTGCAAGTAGATAAATAGGTTCAACTTCAGTGGGAAGGTAACACTGTTCTGTGTGCCATGGAATTTAGTCATGCTGAGCACATGACTACGGAAACATCTTCGGACAGTGCTGGCTCTTTGGCTTGGAAATGGAGATGAGCACCGCCCCTAGAGTCGGATTCAACTAGCTTTCGAGCAAGGGAAAACTTTTACCCTTACAAAAGGGCTATATAGATACTTAATTGAAATTTTGGCAGATCAGTTTTGACTATAATTTTTGCTCTCTTCACATGACAGGTAGAACTTCCCTCATACAACCTAACTAGGGATGCTGAGCAGCCAGTGGGAGGGTTCCCGTATCTCAAAAAGGACACCACAGAGCTAGAAAAGTGCAGAGGAAGGCAACCCCAAGATGGTTAGGGGGTTGGAGCCCCTTCCCTACGAGGAAAGGCTGAAGAGGCTGGAACACTTCAGTTTAGGAAAGAGACAATTAAGGGGGACATGATAGAGATTTATAAAATTATGCATGCGGTGGAGAGAGTTGACAAAGATAACTTTTCCTCCGTCTTCCCAAATCCTAGAACTTGAGGGCATCCAATGGAGCTTATGGGCAGTACTTTCAGGACGGACAAAATGAAATGCTACTTTAAACAGAGAGGGAATAAAATGTCGGATTCGCTGCCAGAGGATGTAGTGATGGCCACAGGAATAAACGGCTTTAAAGGGGGATTAGATAGGATCATGGAGGATGTCTATCAGGGGCTACAAGCCATGGTGACTGAGGGGAAGCTCCGCATTCAGAGGCACTAGGCCTTCTGGCCAAACACTCACGGGCACTGGGGACAGGGTAGGGATGCTGGCTTCCAGGTGGGACCTGGGGACCCCCCAGAATTACAACATCTCCAGACTACAGAGATCAGTTCTCCCTGCCCTCCTCAGACTCTACCTCCAAAACCACCAGGTATTTCTCCACCCAGAGCTTTCCCTGTGGGATCAACATAGACAAGACAAATAGCTGCCCCAGGGAACTGTCGGAAGTTGGGGAAGTGACATTAGAAAGAGTTAAAAACTTCTCCTTTTCTTTGACCACCACTATTTATTTATTTATTGGATTTCTACCCCGCCGTCCCGCCAAGGCGGCTCAGGGCGGCTTACAAGAGTTTAAAACAACATACAATTTAAAACAGCGAATACAAGATATAAAATACAATAAATACAATAAAACTAAGTAAATATGGCAGCATCCTATGGTAAACTGCTAGTGTGACCCAACCGGTGCAGTCAGTTCTTATGTGAACGCTTGGTGAAACAGCTCAGTTTTCACGGCTCTACAAAACTTCTGGAGGTCCAGTAGAGCTCTAATCTCACTGGGGAGCTCATTCCACAGCGTTGGCACCACCAGGGAGAATGCCCTGGTCCTGGTTACCACCTACCTGGCGTCCCTAGGCCCGGGGGGGCAGGCGGTGTTGTGTGCTAGACCGCAGTGCTCTTAGGGGAATGTATGGGGAAAGGCAGTCCCTCAGGTAGGCAGGCCCCTGGCCATTTATCCGGAATGCTATTGGGAGCCAGTGCAATGACTTCAGCACAGGCTGGATGTGCTCCCACCTGGGGAGGCCCATCAACAACCTGGCTGCTGCGTTTTGCACCAGCTGCAGCTTCCGAAGTCACCCCAAGGGCAGCCCCATGTAGAGAGTGTTACAGTAATCTAACCTCGAGGTGAATCAGGGTCAAAGCACAGCTTTGGAAGACCATTAATGTTGGAGAAAGGCAGCGAGGAAAGGGTTAAACCACCCTCTCTGTTGCAGGCTCTGCTAAAAACTTTAGATGGCTCCACTTGGAAGATCTGATTATGTGGGTATATTGTGTCACTATGTTTGCCATTCATGTATCTGATTTTAATAACTGGAAACCACTCCGATTTTTACAGAGGAGGGTGGAATGTGAATATTATAAATCAACGGACATAAATACTATATTTCTCCAGAACAAATATTACTTCTTTTCAAAGGAATCAGAATGTAATAATAAAAAAACCCACATACTTCTTTGACATGTCAACACAAATGACAAGTCAAACTGGAAGGACTTACATAAACCAACATGGCGGAACTTGTTTTTCAATGCATTATTAGTCCAAGTGGTATCGCACAAAAATTTTTTTGCTTGCTTAACCATGTTTTACGCTTTGCTTTATTGAAGAATACCTTCCAGCAGCTTGGGTATAGCCCACTGTTGCTCAGTTTAGGAACTCCCATAATATAAATAATTAAACCTAAAGATGAAAAGTGGACACTGTGACTCTGCCATTTGTCTTTACCCCAAGACATTGCTCAATGACTTAACTACAACAGCCATTGCAGTAATTAAGATACCTGTGTAATATATAAATGCCTTTCCCCAACCCCATTAAACCCAATGCCTCCACCGAAATTTGCCGGATCACGCGGTTTGTCTTTTGAAATCACCACTACAGATCTAGCATCGCGGAAATTAACGATGTTCTGTCTGGTACAGTAAGGAGTAAAATAACTACATTCAGGTCTCCATATACACAACTCTCTTAAACAGTAGTTGTTATAACATTGTTAATATTCCACAGCTGATTATTAGCTCTTGTCAGGTCACCTACTCGTCCTGTCCCAGCGGTGGTAATAACTACTGTAGTAAAGAGTCACTGATAAAATTAGCCCGATACCACTCATTATAGCAAAGGAATACCATTAGTGGGAAGCAACATGATAATTATGATGAAAGCACCTTTGCTACATATTCTTGAAAGCTAACCAAGAGCGGGGACTTTTCTATTTAACTCTGTTAACACTTGGCTAACTCCAACTCGGGGCTGTGGCCAAAAATAGCTCACCATTACTGCTATCTAGAACATCTGGTAGAACCTCTGATCCTGTATCCTGAGGTCATTATGCTTCATTTTCTTCTCCTTTTGGTTTCACAGTACTGACTGATGCAGCTGGTGACTGGAGAGTTGTGTCAGGGCATGGCCACGTTGTACTAGATGTTATGGATGGGGAGAACTTGATCGGAGGCCACCGGTTTTGGTAGCCACCCTTGATCCTTGGTACTCTTGAGTTCTACCCTTCATCATTGCACCATGGATGTTCCATGCCCATCTTCTGGAGAGGGCTAGCTTACAGCAACGAGACCTGTTTTTGTATCAGTTAGAACAGTACCTGTCATAGAACTTGTATTCTGGATGCATTCTGGTCTTCATTTCAACTCACATGGTTTAGAACCCCATTATGCAGGAAAGAAGTAAACTGCCATGTATTATTAAAGTAACTGGTCTGGACATTTAAAAAAACTGGAGCAAGACTGAAAACTTCCTAAACCAGGGAGACTTCAATCTCAGCATGCTGCACATGGAAGAAACACAAGAGAGGGTATGTCCGAGTTTAAGGGTTTGTCCTCACTTTCCCTCAGTTTTCTCTTGCAAGGGAAACAGTGCTCAATATGGCAAAAACAGAACACATGATGAGGGAAGAGAGTTGCAGCCTAGGATCAGCATAGGGGTGGTACATAAACACCTAGTGTCTTTAAACGAAATGAAGTTCTTGGGGCCAGATGAACTACATCCAAGGGTACTAGGAGAACTCACAGATGTAATTTCTGAGCCTCTGTCCATTATTTTTGATAATTTTTGAAGAACAGGTGAGGTGCCAGAAGATTGGAGGTGGGCAAATGTGGTCCCCATCTTCAAAAAGGGAGAAAAGGAGGATCTGGGTAACTACCGACCCATCAGCTTGATGTCTATACGTGGGAAAGTTTTAGAACAAATCATCAAACAGACAGTCCTTGAGTATTTAGAAAGGACAGCTGTGATTACTAAGAGCCAGCATGGGTTTCTCAAGAACAAGTCATGTCAGACTAACCTTACCTCTTTTTTTGAGAAAGTTACTACCTTGCTGGATCATGGGAATGCTATAAACATAGTATATCTTGATTTCAGCAAGGGTTTTGATAAGGTTCCCCATAATATTCTTGTTGACAAATTGGAAAGATGTGGTTTGGATCCTGTGACTATTAGGTGGATCTGTAACTGGTTGACAGATAGCACCCCAAGAGTGCTTGTGAATGGTTCCTTATCCTCTTGGAGAGCAGTGACAAGTGGAGTGCCTCAAGGATCTGTCCTGGGACCTGTTTTGTTCAACATTTTTATCAGTGATTTGGATGAAGGGATAGAGGGAATGCTTATTAAATTTGCAGATGATACTAAATTGGGAGGGATCAGGATACAAGAATGACCTTGACAGGCTGGAAAACTGGGCTAAACAAAACAAATTTCAGTGGGGATAAATGTAAAGTTCTGCATTTAGGTAGGGAAAATCAAATACATAATTATAGGTTGGGGGAAACTTGTCTTGGCAGTAGTATGTGCAAAAAGGATCTAGGGGTCTTAGTAGACCATACACTGAACATGAGTCATCAATGTGATGCGGTTGCTAAAAAGGCAAATGCAATTTTGGGCTGTATCAACAAAAGTATATTGTCCAGATCACACGAAGTGATGGTACTACTTTACTCTGCTCTAGTTAGATCTTACCTAGAGTATTGTGTTCAATTTTGGGCACCACAATTGAAGAAAGCTATAGACAAGCTGGAACATATCCAGAAGAGGGCAATGAAGTTGGTGAGGGGTCTGGAGACCAAGTCCTATGAGGAAAGGTTGAAGGAGCTGGGTAAGTTTACCCTGGAGAGGAGACAATTGAGAGGTGATATGATAACCATCTTCAAGTACTTGAAGGGCTGTCATCTAGAGGATGGGACAGAGTTGTTTTTCTGTTGCCCCAGAAGGTCAGACCAGAACCAAGGGGTTAAAATTAAAAAAAAAGATTTTTCGGCTAAGCATTAGGAAGAACTTCCTGACAGAGCAGTTCCTCAGAGGCTTCCTCAGGAGGTGGTGGGCTCCCCTTCTTTGGAGGTTTTCAAGCAAAGACTTGATGGCCATCTGACAGCAATGCTGATTCTGTGAACTGAGACAGATCAGGAAAGTGAGGGCAGGAAGGGTTGCCTCAGTGCTTAGTTCTTGTGGCCCTTTCTTACACGCCCAGGGAAATGCTGATTGCTACTTTGGGGTCAGGAAGCAATTTTTCTCCAGGCCAGTTTGACAAGGGATCCTGGAGGGTTTTTTTTGTCATTTTCTGGGTGTGGAACAGAAGTCACTGGAGGTGTAGAGGGGGAGGTATTTGTAAATTTCCTGCCTTGTGCAGGGGGGGTTGGACCAGATGGCTCGGAAGGTCCCTTCCAACGCTATAATTCTTGGATTCTACTGTAGAGTACTGGTAGGATTGCCAACCTCCATGTGGCCCCTGGAGATCTCACGCTGTTACAATTGATCTCCAGACGACCCAGATCAGATCCCGAGGAGGAAATGGCCACTTTGGAAGGTGGACTCTATGACATTATACCATGGTGAGGTTCCCTCCTCTCCCCAAACCCCTCCACCCCCAGGCTCCACCTCACAAATCTCCAGGCATTTCCCAACCCAGAGCTGGCAATCTCAGGGGTCATCTCCTGTGGGAGTGCACAGGAGCGGAGCTCCGGCAGGAAGGAGCCCAGGGGGTGGGCACATGCAACAAGCCCCGCCCACTGCTCCCAGCAGCGCTCAGACAGGCCACGAGGAGCAAGAAGCAGCCAGGTAAGTTGCAGAGCCCCCCCCGGCCCGCCTTCAGGTACAAGCTCTCCCTCCTCTGCGAGGGCAGATCGCACCCCCCCCCCATAGCTAGCAATCCAAAACAGTCCAGTGGCACCTTTAAGACCAAGTTTTGTTCAGGGACAACCTCTCCCTCCTCTGTGAGGACAGATCTGCACGTCCCCCCCCCCCAATAGCTAGCAATCCAAAACAGTCCAGTGGAGCCTGAGTGGTGGGTGTTGCCATCTGACACACTTCCGGTGATGTCATGGCATGTGGCATATACAAACAAGTGATGCTAATAAGTTATGCTAATGAGCTCCTGCACCTCTTTTTCTAGTAAATGACCCCTGGGCAACCTGATGCTGAGGGGACTTTAGTGAGGTCGTCCCACACCAAGCTCAGGGCTTAATCCACTGCACCATATTGGTTGTCTTGTAAGTGATGGTGTTATTGTCAGACCACATGGACTTCAGGGACCGCGATGAGCTGATTGGCTTCAGAATCAGATCTGCAGTGCAGACAACAAACCCAGTTGTAGGCAAGGAATGTACTAGAGAGAGTGGGGAATCGTCACCCCACGTCACAAAACTGAAGCACTCTGAAGTCCTTAGAATGTGTGTCTGGATATGGACCCTTCTGTTTAGTGCTAATTCACTTAACTGGTTGTTAAAATTAATCTCCCTTGTGGGAGGGTGTTAGCTGACGGTCGGGACGTCCTAGTCGAGGTTCGGAAAAGGCGGAAGAACTTATCGGCTACAAAATCCCTGCAGTGGATGTTTCCGGCCAGGAGGTGGCAGTGTGGCAATTTGACATACGGGTCCTGAAGCCTGGTCGATAAGCAGCCATTCGGAAAATGACTGAGCCAAGCCAGAAGACATTTACACCGTGCAGTGACGGCGTGTGCAATTAAATGAATATATGTTGTCTTCCCTATCCCCTATGAATATTGTTAGTCCCCTGTCTAAAATGTGTAACTGTACATCGCTTTGAGCCCACTGGGGAAAGCGATTAATAAATTGAATGTATTATTATTAAAGTATTATTAATATAACAGTCTTTTAAATGTGCTCTGACATCAGCCTATAAAAATGGTACTCAAGTTTAAGCCTTCCTCTTGATCAGATTGTCCAATTTAAGTCTTGCCTGCCCTAGGTTTATTTTTAGCCAGACATTCTGTCCATATATATATATATAATGTGAGCGTCTGTGTCACACAGACCTTATGCTTATAAAAAATAATTAGCCATTAATGAAAACAACTGGCTCATCGAGGAAGGAAAAGTGCCGGGAAAAGAGACAGAGACAGAGCAAAGCAAGGCCCCAGCAATTATTATATCAATGTCAAAAAAAAATTCAGCCCAGCAGGACAATAGTGATGGCTGCAGATAAATATTTGAATAAGTGTAAGAGTGTATGTAGCCATTTTCAGTGCATCCATCTTCACGATATCTGCTTCAATCAGTCTTTCTGCGCATGGATTATATATAAAAATGTACATGGACTTGATAAGCTATCTTCGATCTCGGCCTATTGCAGTCTTAACACTGATCCATAAAACATTTGCCGAAGTGCCTCCAAGACGACTCTGGTTAAGCAGTTCTTAAAATATTTGCTTTTGCTATCAGTTTCAGGGCAGCACATGCACGTCAGTCTCATATGTCACATAACAGTGCTAACGATAACATACTTTCATGCCTTCTGCACACCGGTGGGAATCTTTTAAGATAGTGCTTTCTGCAACACAAGTTCGCCAGAAGTCAGCCATGACTTCCAGGTTCATGTGTGTGTGTGTGTGTGTTACAGATCCAGCTTGTGTGTGTGTGTGCACACGCACACACACACACACACATCCTGACCTGGATAACCCAGGCTAGCTCAGTCTCATCAGGTCTCAGAAGCTAAGCAGGGTCAGCCCTGGTCAGTATTTGGAAGGGAGACCACCAGGGAAATCCTGGATCATTATGCGGGGGGAGGCAAAGACAAACCACCGTTGAATGTCTCTGGCCTTGAAAACCCCATGGGGCCCTAAAGGAGCCAGGCTAGGCGTGATGAGGGCCAGGGTCTTTTCTGTGGCGGCCCCACACTGGTGGAACGAGCTCCCGGATGACATCAGGGCCCTGTGGAACCTTTTACAGTTCCGCAGGGCCTGTAAAACGGAGCTCTTCCACCAGGCCTTCGACTAGGGGCCGCCTCTTAAAACGTGGCCCTGGCCCCAACATCAGTACCAACTAACAGCCTGGCAAGAACACGGACTATGGGGGGGGGTAGGGGGTCCATCTGGATGCTGAAAGAATACTGCCATCGCTTACCATGTCTTCTAGCACTTACGATTTTATATGCTGTGTTTTATGTAACCATATGTTTTAACCAGGGCTTTTTTTGTAGAAAAAGCCCAGCAGGAACTTATTAGCATAATAGGCCACACCCAACAGCAGAAACTCATTAGCATATGGGCCACACCCTGATAGCACATCACATTAGCATATTAGGCCACACCCCATGTTACCAGAAGTGTGCTCATCCAGCCACACCCACCTTTTGCTTCTTATTCTGTTTACCTTGTTTGTTGTCAAAACCCAGGCCCTTTTTTTTGTAGCAGGGACTCCTTTGCATGTTAGGCCACACACCCCTAATGTAGCCAATCCTAATGCGTTTCTGCCATTGGGTGTGGCCTATTATGCTAATTAGTTCCTGCTGGGCGTGGCCAACTCAGGAGCCAGCTGGAACTCCGTTCCTGCCCCAAAATAGCCCTGGTTTTAACACATTTTAATGTTTTAATGTATGTATAACCTGTGAGCTGCCCTGAGCCTGCCTTGGAGGGAGAAAGAGAGAGTTGGATCCAGCCAGCTTTTTCAGTCAAGCCCAATTCTCCAATTTTTACGCATGCAGATACTGTGATCGCCAGCACAGCTCTTTCTGGCGATCAAAGGGGCCTCTTGAACACACTGAGCTGCCTCGTACTGAATCAGACCCTCGGCTTGGTCTATTATAGTCTACTCAGACTGGCAGCAGCCCTCCAGAGCCTAGGCTTGCCAAGTCCCCCCGGGGGGCGGGGAAACCCCCACCCCAGAGGCCCGTTACCCACCGCCGGTGGATCAGGCCCCGGGGGGAACCCCACCCCCAAAGCACGTTACGTGGTTGCACGCCCGCCCACTCCTAGAACGGGGCTGGAGTCCCCCGCTGTACATACAGAGGGGACTTGGCAACCCTACCAGAGCCTCAAGCAGAGGTGTTTCCCATCACCACTACCTGACCTTTTTTACTGGAGGTGCTGGGAACTGAACCTGGGACCTTCTGCCTGCCAAGCCGACGCTCTACCACACTGAGCCACAGCCCCTGCCTTCTTCCTCCCTGTTTCACCAGCAGACAAGCTGGTTAGATCCAACTCAGGAGGGGCGGAGGGGGTTGAATTAACTGTGATGTAGGGTTGCCAGCCTCCAGGTGGGGCCTGGGGATCTCCCGCTTCTGAAACTGATCTCCACCTGACAGAGATCAGCTCCCCTGGAGAAAATGGCTGCCTTGGAGGGTGGACTCTGTGGCCTTGTTCCGTGCTGAGGCCCCTCCCCTCCCCAAACCCCACCCTCTCCTGGATCCACCCCCAAAGTCTCCAGGTATTTTCCCAACCAGACCTGGCAACCGTGCTGCGATGTGGTGGTTAGACTGCCAGATTAGGACCTGGATCTGAATCCCCAAGCAAGCACAAAACTCACTGGGTGGCCTCGTGCCCCTTTGAGAGCTTCAGGAGTGATCACACGAACTAACTGTGACTATCGATCACACCAGGGGCCCCACCACCACCACCTTTTTGACCCTGTGGGCACCTTTAGAGTTCTGACACAGGGTGGTGGGAGCAACCATGACATCGCTGCCGCAGGACATGGAGGAAGCGCAAGTGCAGGGGGGAAGAGGGGTAGTTTAAAAAATACACCAAGAAAGAGGAGAGGAGGAGGAGATTGGATTGAGACCCCACCCCTTCACTCGGAGTCTCAGAGCGGCTTACAATCTCCTTCCCCTTTCCCTCTAAGCGGTGGAGTCTTGTGAGCAAAAATCCTACTTTGTGAGCTACTGGCATTCAAGTTGTGAGCGAGCGATTTGGCTGCTGCACAAACTAGTTTGCTCTGGATCCCTCCTTCCTGAGCAAAGACAAAAATGTGTGAGCTGGAGGCTAAAAAACGGTGAGCTGGCTCACACTCACTCAGCTTAGAGGGAACACTGCCTGTGAGGTAGGTGGGGCTGAGAGAGCTCTGACGGAAACTGCTCTTTTTCAAGAATAGCTATGGCTTGCCTAAGGTCATCCAGCAGGTGCAAGTGGTGGAGTGGGGAATCAAACCCGGCTCTCCCAGATTAGAGTCCGCGCTCTTAACCACTACGCCAAACTGGTGTGAGAGAGAATAAAATGAACACTGCAGTGGCAGCTGCTGCTGAAACACCATACTTTCAATCTGCATGGCCAGTCAGGTCTTTAATGGCCAATCAGAAGCCCTGCTGAGCAGGAGCCCCACCTGGCCCAACCCACATTCTAAAAACATTTGGTCAGCACCAGTAAAGGTATCTGTGTGTGCCACATGGATACCCCTGGATTACATCATCTGGAAAACTGAAACAATGTCTTTTTGAAGCGTATTTTCTACTGTGAAAGATTTCCTGAGGTTACCCCTTCTCCCATTTCCTCTCTCTCTCTCTCTCTCTCTCTCTCTGTTTTAATTAGACTTTTTGGCTCAGAGCCTCTCTAATTGTCAAGAAGTTGCATTGATGTGTGAATCACTGGCTGTTTGCTGTCTGACACATCTGACTCTGTTGAAAAATTAATGCCTGCAAGTTGTCAGCAAAGTAGAACTGGACAAATCAAACTTGCAGGCGGTCTCTCTGGACCCTGACCTGGAATTCTGCACAGATGAAGCGCTGCACCTGAGGCAGGTGTCTTCCGCCTCTGCCGTCTACCTATACTGTGTCGATAGCATCCCTCTTAGATTGCCTTCAAAAGGTCTACGTGGCATCATTTCAGTGTAAAGAATTGGAGGACAAGTTCTTTCCTTACCTATTCCTTATACAAATAATGCCCAGACAGTATTTATGTACACCAGTTTGGTGTAGTGGTTAAGTGCGTGGACTCTAATCTGGGAGAACCGGGTTTGATTCCCCACTCCTTCACTTGCACCTGGCTGGATGACCTTGGGCAAGCCTTGGGCAAGAGCGAGCTGTCCTTGAAAAAAGAGCAGTTTTTTCAAAAGAGCTGTCTCAGCCCTGCCTACCTCACAGGGGGTGTCTGTTGTGGGGAGGGGAAGGGAAAGGAGTTTGTAAGCCGCTCTGAGACTCCCTTGGGTAGTGAAGGGCGGGGTATAAATCCAATCTCTTCTTCTTCTTCTCAACGCATTTTGATCCCTCAGACTCAAGAAAGCCATCAGTGTAGCAATTTGGTTGCCAGAACACAAATTGAAACAGGTCAAGTGAACAAAATTAAAACACAGATTACAATACAGAAACTGAAAGTTAAAGCTCTCAAGAATTAATTTAATTTAACAGACACAAGAATTTAAAAAACAAAACAAAACATAGAATGAGCATGAGCACAGCCTTGACCTGCGCAGAAACGTCCAGTCTCTTCAGCTCTCGGAAGCTAAGCAGGGCTGACCCAGGCAAGTATTTAAACGGGAGACCTCCAGAGAATACCAGGGCCAGGAGGCCAGAGGCAGGCTAGCAAGCCACATCTCTGAATGTCTTCTGTGCCCCAGTAGGAGTCACCAAAAATTGCCATGACTTCCAGGCATGGGCATGCGCACACACACAGAAAAATGCAAAAAAAAAAAAACCCTCCCAAAAAGATTAGAATGAGCACAGCCAAATTTACTGAAACTGTCTGCACTCCCAACAAATAATCTCTGGAACAAGACATCATTACGTGCCTTCCTAACCATAGTGAGTAAAGGGCCCCCCTTGCCTTTCTGGTAAAAGGTAAAGGTTCCCTTGCTCGAAAGCCAGTCGAATCCGACTCTAGGGTTGCGGTGCTCATCTCCGTTTCAAAGCCGAAGAGCCAGCGCTGTCCGAAGACGTTTCCGTGGTCATGTGGCCGGCATGACTAAACACCAAGGCGCACGGAACGCTGTTACCTTCCCACCAAAGTGGTCCCTATTTATCTACTTGCAATTTCTTGCTTTCGAACTGCTAGGTTGGCAGGAGCTGGAACTAGAGACAGGAGCTCACCCTGTCTTGCGGCACCCGGGTTTTGAACCGCTGAACTACTGACCTTCCACAGCCTGCAGTTCAACGTCTTAACCACTTGGTAGGTTGTTCCAAATTACTGGACCTGTCATACCAAAATTGTCATGATCCCATTTTAATAGTACAGACAGTCCTAAGGAGGGCAACTTAAAGAGAAAAACATAATGGGCATGTATACACCTAATTGGTCCAAAATGTAGCTTCTCATTTGATCCACATTCATGTTTTGTGCCACAACTGCGTCCATGCAGCAATGATTTGCTGTGTTGCTCTCATTGCTGGATCTTCCACATGATCGGCTGTCAGCTAGCTGCCATTGTATCTGATGTTACCTGGCTTCACATGTATTATTCCCACCCCCCCCTCTGGGTTTCTGTAGCTTCTTTGCATTTTACATTCTGCGGAACTGGCCAAGGTCATGCAGCTGGTGGGGGGGAGTCGGAGCTTCGCTTAGCTTGTTATGGTTATCTACCCTGTGAACTGAACCTGTGTTGATGGTACTGAACTGTTAGGTTCCCATGGAATAGGCGCGCGTTTCTGAATTCTATTCCCGCCAGCGGGAACTGGCCTCATTGGCCCAACATGGTTCAAATCCCTTTATTAGGCTATACCTGTGTATTCGTAGTTATTCCTAACAATGTTCTTGTTCCTGTCTGAACCATCGCTTTGAAATAAACCTTGCTTTGAAACAAATGTGGAGTTATTTCGAATGCCTGGGGATCCAACACGCTGACTCCGGGAGGGGGGGGCTACCGTGCTGCATTCTCTAAGGCGGATGAGGATGTCCTGGCTTCGGTACAAGACTGCGTCCGCAGCCCAGAGGGATTGGTTTTTTCTGACAATAAACTTTACGTGCCTATATCTCTTCGCAGGGAAGTGCTGCAACTAGCTCACGGATCTAAGTTAGCGGGTCATTGGGGTTTCGTTAAATCCCTCCAACTGCTGCGGTGACAGTTTTGGTGGCCTCACATGCGCAAAGACCTCCTGGATTTCGTTCGCACCTGTCAAACTTGCGCTCTGACTAAACCACGGGAGGGGGAAGTCCCCTGGTCTCTTACATCCCCTCCCCACCCCTTCCAGACCTTGGGAAGTGATATCCATGGACTTTATTACGGACCTTCCCCCTAGCAAAGGGAAGACTGTAATTTGGGTGGTGGTTGATCTGTTTTCTAAGCAAAGTCATTTTGTGCCCCTTCCTTCCCTCCCATCGGCCCAAAGGCTGGCTAAGTTGTTTTTCCACCACGTGGTACGCCTCCATTTGTTGCCAACCAAAGTGGTCTCAGACCGGGGTACACAATTTGTTTCTAAGTTTTGGAGGGAATTGATGTAATTATGGGGGTGGAACAGGGGTTGAGCAGCGCTTACCACCCAGAAACCGACGGCCAAACCGAACGGGTTAATCAAACTCTTGAACAATATTCTGACTGAATTCTGACACCACTCTGGCAGTGTTCCCCCCCCCCATTCTTTTCAAGGCCATCAGAGAGAGAAACTGCTTACACCTTTCCCCTTATACCTCCACAACAAAAAAGACTAGAGACTTAAAAAAAATTAAAGCTGGGAATTCAGAGGAACTAGAGTATCATGACAATAGATTATTATGGTACTGTGCTACAGCATGATCGCAATTCCCTGGAAACAAAAGAACCCCCCCCCCCCTTCAGCAGCACAGCAATTAAAATGGCTGTTGTAAAAGGCTGCGAGAAGGAAAATGGCACCATTATAAGTGGAACCTTTGGAAACAGGCACTTTCCCATCTGGAGGATGAGCCAGAGATCTTCATTCTTTCAAAAAACATCAGTGCAAAGTGGCTCTAGTACAGACCTGGGAAGCAGACAACAATATTTGTTTATCAAAATGCTTATACTCCCACATTTCCCTTGTGGGTTAAGATGGTGTACAAGTCCAAGATTAAAGTCATACAAACTGTGATAAAATCCCATTAGCCCTCTCCCCAAGAAAACCTCTGCAGTTTAAATGTCAACAACCAGGGCTATTTTGGGGCAGGAACACACAGGAACAGAATTCCAGCTGCCTTCCAAGTTGGCCATGCCCACTACAGCCAAAACCTCTGCGTGCGTGGCTCCAGAGGGAAGGCCTGGAGAACGACACACACACACCCGTGACTCAGAGGCCTTCCCCGGCATGTCCAAGGGCTGGCTTGTCCGGGCTCCCTGCAGCTGCAGTTTAAACTGCCTTCCCTTTCCTCCAAGGGGGGCTTGCCCAGGTTCCCCAGAACTGCGGGGCGCCCAGGCAAGCCAAGGGGAGGTGACTTCTGACACCACTCTGGCAGTGTTCCACTTAAATCAGGGGTGTGGCCTAATATGCTAATGAGTTTCTGCTGTTGGGTGTGGCCTGTTATGCTAATGAGTTCCTGCTGGGCTTTTTCTACAAAAAAAGCCCTGTCAGCAACAACCATTGCAAATAAAATCATCTCACAGTAGCTCCTAAAAACTCCTAAAGATAGTACCCCCAGGGGTCATTTCCTGCGGGAGTGCATAGGAGTGGAGCTCTGGCAGTAAGGAGCCCAGGGGGCAGGCACATGCAACAAGACCTGCCCCCTGCTCCCAGCAGCCTTCAGTCGGGCCACGGGGAGCAAGAAGCAGCCAGGTAAGTTGCAGAGCCCCCCCGCCCGCCTTCAGGTGCAATCTCTCCCTCCTCTGTGAGGGCAGATCTGCGCGTTCCCCTCCCCCTCATAGCTAGCAATCCAAAACAGTCAAGTGGCACCTTTAAGACCAAGTTTTATTCAGGTACAAGCTCTCCCTCCTCTGTGAGGGCAGATCTGCACATTCCCCCCCCCCAATAGCTAGCAATCCAAAACAGTCCAGTGGAGCCTGAGCAGTGGGTGTTGCCTTCTGACACACTTCCGGTGATGTCAGGGGGTGTGGCATATGCAAAAAAGTTATGCTAATGAGCTCCTGCACCTCTTTTTCTACGAAATGACCCCTGGTACCCCCCATATCCTCAGGAAGACCCTTCCGTAAGGGTGGGAGCCGGTTCAAAGGAATAATGAACTCTAGTAGAGACCAACTCAAAGATTCATCTTTAATGTGGAAACAAATAGAACGTGGCAAACAGGAGACTGTAGTTGACAAACGAGGGCATATGGGATGAGATGGTCCTTTTGATACATGGGTCCCCAGGCCATGAGGGACTTTAAAGGTTCACCTTAAACGGCCAGCACCATGAGCACTTTAAATGCAACTAAATCGGTAACCAGTGTCTCTGTTTTGAAATAGGAGAGGTGTTCCCATGGGTTAACCCTGACAGTAGTTGGGCTGCCATGTTCCAAAGCAGAAACGATAAGGTTCCGTTGAATGAACTCAGCTTGCCAACCTCCAGGTGGGGCCTGGAGATCTCTGAAAAAAAATTTTAACTGAACTCCAGACCACAGAAACCAGTTCCCCCTGGAGAAGATGACTCTTTTGGAGGGTAGACTTCATCGCATTATACTCCCCTGAGGTCCCTCCCCTCTCCAAACCCTGCCTTCCCCAGGGTCTACACCCTCCCCCAAATCTCCAGGAATTCCCCAACCCTATCAGAGATGGCCCAACATAAAGTGTGTTACAGATGCCCAACTGCAAGATGACATAAAACATGTAGTAGCTTGGCCAGGTCAACTGAGTTTAAGAATGGAGAGAGCTGGCAAACCAAATACAGCGGGTGGGAGGGACTCGTAGCTTCTGCAGCAACCTGCCTTTCAAACAGCAAGGATGAGTCCATAAGGTGTTAACCTGTTCTGCAAATGCCAACTACAAGACAAAGGGCATCTAACCCCTCCAAAGTCTCAGCCTTCCCAACTGGCATTATCTCCATCTTGTCTCGTATCGCCAAGGGGCAAGGCTGCTTTTTCCTTTAAAGAGGCAAACGGTGAAGGGGAATTGATTTTATTAAGAAACATTAAGTAATCTGCAGAAGAGAATCACGTCTGCAAAAGAATTCATGCACAAAAGACACTTGCTTACATCCATCCAGCTGTTGGGAACCCCTGGAGAACAATAATGGAAGGACAACCTACAACTGGCCATCTGCAAACCACTGTTCCACAGTTTCAGTCTGCACCGAGGTTCAGATCTCAGGACGACTCCCGCGCCTTCATGTACTACCTTAACATCCGTTGGTTCCCCCTGTGCTTGTAATGATGCATACCAGACCTTGACAAGAGTGATACTTCTCAGACCCTCCCCAGGCCAAATGATTCGCAATCGAATCTGGCAAGCATCCAACATCAATAACTGTGCTGTCTTCCCTCAACTTACTCTACTCATGTTCCAGGCACTTAACTTTAAAGATGCAAACAATATACTCCCCCGAGGTAGATATCGGGATCTGCAAGGCAACTTGGGCACAAAGGGAGAAATCGTGGCACGCCACCTGGCCCCTCTCAAGACGAGGACTGCCTTCCGCTGTGTCACTGTACATCTGGGTTCAGCTTCTGCTTGTTCTGCCTTAGCCATGGGTCATACAGTTCACTGCTCAAAGAATGAGGAGTAATCTCAAAGGGCGTTCTTCCAAGTCTCACTGGGTTTGCTGATGATCCCTGCATAGTCCTTTGGGTCACCAGCTGCTCTCTCATTAAATAAAGAGGAGGAGGAGGAGGAGGAGGAGGAGGA
>NW_015176454.1:1088975-1098431 GCF_001447785.1 Gekko japonicus | reverse complement strand
CCCAGATCATGCTCCTAACCACTCCACCAAACTGGCTCTCAATAAACCTTTTCGGTACCACGAAAACTGGGTCTGTTAAATTAAGCATAGGGCAGCCGTGTAACCAATTTTCAAAAGTTTGTCTGTTTCTCTGAGGCAGGTTTATGCCTACTGACTAGCAGAATACCTAGCTGGCAAATTACGGATGACAACTCTGAGCTGGAAAATTCCTAGAGATTCGGAGTTGATGCCTGGGGAGGGTGTGCTTTGGGGAGGGAACAGACCTCAGTGGGGTATAATGTCGTAGCAGAGTCCACTCTCCAAAACAGCCACTCCCTTCAGGGGAACTGATCTCTGTAGCCTGCTGATCAGTTGTAATTTCAAGAGATCTCCAGGCCCCACCTGGAGGTTGGCCACCCTACCAGGGAAATCCTAGATGTCTGGTTACAGTAATCTGTAGCCAGAAATAACTCGAGATTTTAACTAGGGCAGGGTAAACACAGGAATGGGGGAAAGCCCCATCTACACTGTGAAAACTGCAGTGAATGGGATGGGGGGGGCAGCATCCACATGCCCCATCCCTGTAGCACTCACTGGGCACTTTCACACATGCTAAATAAGAGTTTCAATCCACTTTTAATGCACTTTGCAATTGGATTTTACTGTGTAAAATGGCAAAATCCACCTGCAGATGGTCGCTGAAGTGGATTGAAGCAGCGTTATTTAGCATGTGTGAAAGCGCCCCCTATTGGAGCTGCTCCTCGCCACCTTCCGCAGCATCACATCATTGTAGGAGTCCTGAACCGACAAGAACCTAGCCACAGACCAGCAACCCTGCTTAAGAACATAAGAGAAGCCAATGCTGGATCAGGCCAATGGCCCATCCAGTCCAACACTCTGTGTCACACAGTGGCCAAAAATACCAGGTGCCATCAGGAGGTCCACCAGTGGGGCCAGGACACTAGAAGCCCTCCCACTGTTGCCCCCCCCAGCACCAAGAATACAGAGTATCCCTTGCCCCAGTCTGAGAGTTCCTATCCATACCTTGTGGCTAATAGCCACTAATGGACCTCTGCTCCATGTGTTTATGTAATTCCCTCTTGAAGCCGGCCATGCTTGTAGCTGCCACCACCTCCTGTGACAGTGAATTCCATGTGTTAATCACTCTTTGGGTGTAGAAGTTGCTTTCCCCAACAGCTGAAGTCGGTAAAGAAAAGAAAGCCCTATTGAAGGGCTAAAGTGGAGCTGGCAATGTTGGAACTTACTGCCGCCATTTTAAAGGCAGCACTAAGCTCTGTCCCCCTCCACCGATTGGCAGCAGACAAAGCTTTCACACTTCCTGCAGCTGCCATGTTATTTCCTTTCTAAGTCACAACTAGGATTGCCATTCCCCTGATGGGGGTGGGGTTTCCCCCAATTTTTGGGATGGCCCAATCCACTGGCTGGCAGTGGAGCCCCACCCCCAAAGAGCCCCACTGTACCCAATGTGCCCCGCACAATAACATCACCCAGAGGTGACGTCATTGTGTCGACCATGTTGCACAGGGAATGCTCAGTGTGATGGCATCACTTCCGGGTGACATTATAATGGAGCGTGTGCAAAGCACGTGTGCAAGAAGATTCTGGGCCGCTGCATGGAGCCCCCCGCCAGCAGCAGGCAGGCACCCGGCAACCCTAGTCACAACAAATGAGAGCTTTCTTTGTTCCGGCTTAAAGCAAAGCCCGATGAATCATGCTTGGAAACAGGATGATGTCCTGTGGAAGTTCCTCAATAAAATGGAGGCGTGCTGTGTTCTACTGAGGGTGCCTGCCACTGCTTCGATCCTCATTCCGTTTGGGAATGAGGATGAAGCAGAAGGGTAAGTAGCTGAGCCTTCTGACACACTTCCGGTGATGTCAGGGGGCGTGGCATATGCAAATAAGTTATGCTAATGAGTTATGCTAATGAGCTCCGGCAGCTCTTTTTCTACAACAAGACCCCTGCTCGGATATATTCCACCCATTTCCTGTGTAGAAGCAGCCTTTGCCAGTTCAGTTTGTGTAGTCATATTTTAGGAGATGATGGTGTAATTTTGCGCACTAAGGCTCATTTGGTCCACCAAAGTAACCACAGAGTCATGAATAAACATAGAGTTAACATAGTAAATAAAGTTAATAGCCGGGATTGTCATGTTACATTTGTAAAATGTACTCTTCCAATGGTTCTAACTCTTATCTTGTTGTAATCTACACCTCCCTGTTTTTCCTGGTTATATTTACTGTGTTATGTAAAAAGTATAAAAATTTTAATTTTTTTTAAAAAAGTCTGATTTTGGATCTTGCCCTGGAATTCTTTAACACAGCAAAGGTTAGCGCAAAAAGATCCTATCCCGTTGTACAGGAAATGCACCTGATAATATGTTTTAATGAAATGATGACTAGAGATTACTTTTTAATACCTTCCAATGGTTCTAACTCTTATCTTGTTGTAATCTACACCTCCCTGTTTTTCCTGGTTATATTTACTGTGTTATGTAAAAAGTATAAAAAATTTAATTTTTTTTTAAAAAGTCTGATTTTGGATCTTGCCCTGGAATTCTTTAACACAGCAAAGGTTTGCACAAAAAAGATCCTATCCCATTGTACAGGAAATGCACGTGATAATATGTTTTAATGAAATTATGACTAGAAATTACTTTTTTAATACGATCAGAGACAATACCGTTCTTGATCTTGAACTGTTTGTGCTCTTTTTGTTAATAACTGTAATTAATGGCAATTAATAAAATAGTCTTAATATGCTACTAAAAGTAATAATAACTTTTGTTAATAATTCCACACAACAGTGCGTCTCACATAGTTCTCAGTGAACCAGTTGTCTACAGGCAAGAAATGGTGTACAGGTCCACAGCTCAAGTTACCGAACTTGTCAAACTTCTTCATGTGAGCCAGAGTGATGGACTGGTTAGACTGAGCGTTGTACTTGGATCCAAAAGGCTCGGGTTCAAATCCCCAAGTAGTAAGTAAAATAAATAAAGTAAAATAAACAAATGAAGTAAAATAAATAAACATATAAACAAACAACCATCTCCAAGACCTTGGATCTGGAGACCTCAATATTAGCTAGCTTCTCTGAAGAAACAGAATAAGAACAGAATTCCTGAATAAGATGAGGCCACAGAGGTCATGCTTATGTTTGAGGAGAGGGTGTTGACATTCCAAACATGAGGCCCGTGAAAGCAATACCATCAGCGATATGATCTCCTCTTGTCATCGAGCAGAAATTCTTCATGAAGAAATATTTGATGACGATTCTAAATTTGATAGGTCTTTCATCCCAAAGATGTAATCTTATTCTCATATTTGGTAAAAAACAAACAAGCATTAAATTCCAGAAGGACTTGCCGGGTCCCAGTGAGCAGTAAGATATTGTCTCATGACAATATTTCCAGCCTTCCATATGCCTACAGCTCCCATGTACACTATGCAGCTGACAGCCAGAAATAAAAGATCTTCTATGCTACTGGTCCAAAACCAATATGTTGTCCTAGAACTGCGTCGTTTTTGCCTCTCCGAAGTAAACATGGCCCACCCGGTGAATAAAGATGTAGCCCTCAGATATACGTCTTATTGTATACAGAGCAGCACAACTGTACCAAATTGTTGCAAGATCATTATCTGATCAATATGAATGGGTTTGGCCTAAGTCAGGACTCCCCAGTCTTGTTAATCTTGTGGACACTTCTGGAAAGTTTGAGGATGAAAAGGAGACAGTACCACAAAATGGCTGCCATGGGATACCAGGGCAAATTGCAAAATGTTGATGTGCTCTAAGTCAAGCTTCTTCCTGTGACAGAGGCAACTGATTCCAATGGAATGCTCCCTTCAAGAAAAGATTGCATTTTTGAAAAAATTACAAAATGCCTCCAAGTTTCCAGTTTCCTTTCTTTCCAAAGGGACTCCTCCTGTAAGCACTGCCCCTGGAATTTCTAATCACTTGGGAAAATAGAAAGTACAGGATGCTGTTAAATGACTGGTAGCTGACTGGAATAATATTTTTTTTCATTGTGTTTTGAATATGACCCCACCAACAAGCCACTAAATGGCTTTCAAGATGTAGACAGGCTCAACAGCCATATGGCTGAGATAGCTGCTTGTAGGATTTTGGAATTTTAGATCACTGCCTGGTTTCCCTCTATGGTTGGCTCAAATTTCCAATAGCTAAACAGAAGCCTTGTTCGGGGGAGCGGGGAAACCATGTCACCCACCCACTTTCTAAACACACTTGATGGACACCAGAAAAAGTGTTGGCAGGCGCCATAGCACTCACACTCACCTCATGGGGAACCCCTGAAATAACCAGTCTAACAGAGCAATCTTATGGACAATCCGGAGCATTGCATCGACTGTTAATTTTTAATGTCCTAAATCTTTTTTTAAGGCTATAATCTTGTGCTCGCTTACTGGGAGCGAGGCCCTTGGGGACTTACATTTGAGTAAATGATCATAGAATCAGACAGTCAAAAGAGATCCCTCCCCCATCATATGGAGAAATATTAGGAGGTTTTCCTTGCGATACACGCACCATGATCACTAATAACCCAGAAACCCGTGGTCTCGAGAAAGAAAATGTCATTTGTGTGTGGTCCGCTTGGGCTACTACAGTGCTTCCTCATGTAAGGTAACCTTGCTTTCTCTGAGGTAGGAGTCATCTCATTGATTGTCTCCAAGCAAAAAGGAAATGGCTCATGCATCTTTTGTACAATATAACAAATGTCCTTTTGCATTATAATTGAATGGTGATTGTTGTGTTCAATCAATGGGAAAGGTTAAAGGAGCTCCTCTGCCAGCATTTTTAATGGAGAAGTCGATTAAGATTCACTTTAATCATTCTGGCTGCCTAGGAATTAAAGCAACAAAGACGATCGCCGGCACTATAATTACCAGTCCTTCTGTAGGTTTACACTGCTCTTTATGCAATAATAAATTTTCCTATAATGCACAATCTGACCAGGTTAACTTGCTTTGTTTGCAAAGCTAAATATTTCCCTTAATTGTATTTTGGATGAGAAACTCTTGTGATTAAGCCTACGCGATTCAGTTGAATTTTAAAAGGGAACCCGCTGCCCAGGCAGAATGAGCCGAATCAGCAGGGCGCTTGGCGCTAAAACAGTTTTAACACCATGGCCTTAACCCTAGGACACCGGTGGCATATTTCATGTTATTGAACACGGGGACCCCTCCTCTCTCTCTCTCAGGCAACTCCAAAGGGTCAGATATATTATTCTAATCCCTGTTCAAAACCGAGAAAAGGTTATATTGTACAGAAGAATTCGGCACACTGCAGTGAATGAAAAATTCACCTCAGGGACACAGGTACAAATCTCTTTTAGACATGGCCTTTTCCCGGCTCCCCAAATGGAATACTTAAGTGGCCCCTGGTAATTTTTAAAAATCCCTGAAATTGATCTCATTTATTAATTAGTCTGGACCTTTAAAGGTCTTACTATATATAGCAGCAACATTTTTTTAAAAAAATAATAATAATCATGTCAAATGACTTAGGTACAGTCTGGTACATATTGAGGCATGCAGGGTATAAAGATGCGCTTCCATTAAAGCCATGCTAACACCTGTCATCCACTTTAGCAATGGTTTCTCTAGATATTGCAAGCTGGTCAGGGGGATGATATTCTGATCCTCTAAAATAATCCGATGGCCATAGCTGCTTGTAAATGTGAGGCGGGTGAGAAGGCTGTCCTTAAAAATGTGACAACAAAAGTTTTAAAAGTTATTAATCTGGGAAAGCGTCAGTTCATTGGGTTTCTTTCAAGGACTGGGGCTGCCATCCAGAGAACACTGTGGCTGTAGCTGAGTGGCAGAGCATCTGCTTGGCATGCAGAAGGTCCCAGATCTCCTGCTCCTCCAGCTGAAAGGATCAGGCAGCAGGTGGTGTCAATGACCTCTTCCGGACACCCTGGAGAGCAGCTACCAGCCTGAGTAGACAATATTGACTTCAATGGAGCAAGGGATTGATTCAGAATAAGGTTAAAATAATAATAATCATGTCAAATGACTTAGGTACAGTCTGGTACATATTGAGGCATGCAGGGTATAAAGATGCGCTTCCATTAAAGCCATGCTAACACCTGTAATCCACTTTAGCAATTGCTAGCTGGTCAGGGGGACGATATTCTGATTCTATAGATATGTTTTGCCTCTAAAACCTATCATCTATCTATCTGTATCTGTCTATCTGTCTAATCTGTCTAACTATCTATCTAATCTATCTATCTAATCTATCTATCTATCTATCACATTTGGTATGCTATGGCAGCGAGTGCAGTTGCTGCAGCACGGGCTGAATGTGCTCCCACTTGGGAAGACCCATCAAAAGCCTGGCTGCAGCTTCTGGATCTGCGACAAGGGCAGCCCCATGTAGAGAGCATTATAGTAGTATAGTTTTGAGGTGACCATAGCATGGATCACTGTTGCTAGGTTGGTGTGGTCGAGGAAGGGAACCAACTGCCTGATAAACCGAAGATGGTAAAAGGCTGACCTGGCAGTGGTCACTACCTGGGCCTCCATCATTAGGGAGGCATCCAGGAGTACTCCCAAACTCCTAATCTCCAGCACTGGCACCAGTGGGGCCCCGTCGAAGGTCAGGAGTGGGAACCCCACCACTGAACCACCCCGACTCAAGCACAGGACCTCCATCTTCATCCGTTTCAGTTTCAGCCGACTCAGCCTGAGCCAATCAGCCATGGCATGTAGTGTCCGGTCCAGGTCTTCTGGTCTGGAGTCGGACCGGCTGCCCAACATCAGATAGAGCTGGGTGTCATCAGTGTACTGGTGACATCCCAGCCCATGCCTCCAGGCAATCTGAGCAAAGGGGTGCATATAGATGTTAAATAACATCGGGGAGAGCACTGCCCCTTGAGGCACTCCACAGTTCAGTGGATGCCCTGAATTCCTATGTCAGTAAGGTGGCAGGCCAGTAGCTGATGGTCAACCGTGTCGAACACTGCCAACAGGTCCAGCAACATCAGCACCGCCGATTCACCTTGATCTAGATGCCTTTGGAGGTCATCCGTGAGGGCAGCCAGTGCCGTCTCTGTCCCATGACCAGGGCGAAAGCTGGACTGGAAGGGGGTCTAAGATGGAAGCATCATCCCAAAAGCTCTGTAGCTGACTCGCTACCGCCCTCTCTATTAATTTGGCCAAATAGGGCAAATTGAAATTAGTTGGCCAATTCAGCCAGATCCAGAGATGGTTTTTTCAACAGAGGGTGGACCACTGCTTCCTTCAGCTGTAGGTGCTACTGGACTCTTGCTCTTTTCTCTTTTTTTCTCTTTTTTGAAATTTTTCTTTTATTAACAAAGCACAAAAGCACAAGAGCAAAAACATACAGAAATTTGTGATACAAAGCAGAAACCGCCTTCTCTACAGCAATTGGTGAGTCAAACAAACACTCCTAACTTCCACTAAGTCTTAACACGATAACCAAACTGGATCCAGAGATGGTTTTTTCAACAGAGTGTGGACCACTGCTTCCTTTAGCTGTAGGTGCTACTGGACTCTTGCTCTTTTCTACTGCTACAGACAAACACGGCTACCCATCTTGATCTGCGCACAAAAACGTTTACTACATTTTCCTTTCAAACATACGTTGTTGCTTTAAAGTTTATTTAAATATCCAGAGAGGCGGGTGAACCCAAGAATCTCATAGGATGACTGATAAAATAGACTTCTTAAAGATAAGTTTAAGTAAGCGTACTGTCCATGTCACAGCAAACAAGCTCTGCATGAAAACATACTTTGCTCAAACCCTTTCAATGACATGCAGGGTGAGATTTTGACTGGATCACCCCCAGTGCTCCTTGGTGGGGCCATAGTTGTTTTGAGTAATTAAATTCACCAACTTGCGTAAAGAACAGGATCGCTTGCCATTTGTCACTTTCACGCTCACGCATTCAGGGGTGATCCTTCAAATGGCCAGTGTTCCTCAGATTGCATTGCCTGCTTTTTGTGCCTAAGCAGTTCTTGGCATAGGTAATGTCTGGTGTACAAAGAACAGAAGACCCTGCAGGGGGCGGAAAGAGGGCAGGTAGACAGGACAGTGCGGTCAGCATTTTCTCTCTTTTTAAGTGTCATTCCTTGCTTGTCTCCAAATTGCTACTCTCAGGGCTATATCCTGCTTCTTCAAGGAAGTTCCATTCTCTCTCTCTCTCAGCTAGTGATGCAGCGATATAACAGTTAGGACACTCTCTCTGTCTCACCTCCTCACTATTAAGTATATTAGTTCCTCCATAAAGCTTTATCTACACTTTAATCAGGTCATGCACCTTTGCTGCATTAATTAACTCTCGAATATAAGGGAACACAGTGCTGCTATGAGCGAAAAACCAAAAGTCACTGTGTAAAAAACAGTTTCTAACAATTGTTATGAAATTAAGAATAAAGACTTATAAAAAATCATGTAGAGTGTAATTTATGTTTGGGTTTTTTTTAAAAATAATCTTTCAATGGAATGTAAAGCTTATAAAGCAGAACATAGATGTGCACCACGTCAAAGGGCAAAACACATAATGATACAGAACAGAGTCCCAGCTCAATACAATAATAATTTATTATTCTAAATTCCTTGTTTATTATTATAAATTCCTTGGCTACAGGGCTTTCTGGATGATGCTTCTGTCCTCGATCCCTTCCAGTCCGGCTTCCGCCCGGGTCATGGTACAGAGACGGTGCTGGTCGCCCTGACTGACGATCTCCGTAGGCATCTGGATCGGGGTAGTGTGGCAGCACTGGTGTTGTTAGATCTGTCGGCTGCATTCGATATGGTCGACCACCAGTTGCTGACCCACCGCCTTGCCGACGTGGGGATTCAGGGGCTTGCCCTTCAATTGTTTGCCTCTTTTCTCCAAGGTGGGGGACAAAGGGTGGCGATAAGGGACCAGCGGTCCCGGAGACACTCCCTTGAGTGTGGGGTGCCACAGGGGGCTGTGTTGTCCCCGATGTTGTTTAACATCTACATGCGCCCCCTTGCCCAGATTGCCCGGAGTTGTGGGCTTGGGTGTCATCAATATGCGGATGACACCCAGCTCTATCTGATGTTAGGCGGCCAGTCAAACTCTGCCCTGGATGACCTACATCGGGCGTTACAGGCTGTGGCTGGATGGCTCAGACTGAGCCGGTTGAAACTAAACCCAGCAAAGACAGAGGTCCTGGGCCTGAGTCGGACCGGTTTAGGGCTGGGGCTCCCACTCCCGACCTTCGATGGGGTGCCTTTGGTGCCAGCATCGGAAGTTAGGAGTTTGGGTGTGCTCCTGGACTCCTCTCTAACGATGGAAGCCCAGGTGGCAGCCACTGCCAAGTCGGCCTTTTATCATCTTCGGCTGGCTCGGCAGTTGGTCCCCTTCCTGGACCGCAATGACCTGGCCACAGTGATCCAATTCGATGGTCACCTCGAGGTTAGACTACTGTAACGCTCTCTAC
>NW_015176454.1:1088417-1088943 GCF_001447785.1 Gekko japonicus | reverse complement strand
ACTAGAGCCAGGGCATTTTCAGTGGCGGCTCCTACCTGGTGGAAGGAGCTCCCGAAGGAGATCTGGGCCCTGTGAGACCTTTCTCAGTTCCGCAGGGCCTGTAAGATAGAGCTCTTCTGCCAGGCTTTTGAGTAGGAGCCACCGCCACCCCAATTCCACCTCCGATATGTATGCAGCATCGCACCACTACAACTAATATGTGATTCCATCTGGGAGCGAGGTGACCCTGGAAAGAGAGGGGCCGACAAGTTGTGGGACCAATACCATTCGAGGAAGTTCTACCCCATCTTGCACTGACACTTTGTTGTTGTACTGTATTATTTTATTGTTTTAGACTGTTTTATCTGTTTTAATTCTGGCACTTGTGCCTCGTTGTTAGCCACCCTGAGCCTTCGGGGAGGGCGGGATATAAATCCAAAAATAAATAAATAAACAAACAAACAATACTGCTAATCTCATGAAGAAGTGCTGGCAACAAGACAACCTGTGGCTTCAATACTTTCCGCCAGGGCTATTTTCTGGCAGG
>NW_015176454.1:1070873-1088070 GCF_001447785.1 Gekko japonicus | reverse complement strand
CAGCGGCTTCAGAGTTGGCCACGCCCACTACAGGCAAAACCTCTGCGTGCCTGGCTACAGAGGGAAGGCCTGGAGAGCGACCCCCATGGCGACTCCAAGTCAGGCGGGCCGGGGGGGGACCTTCCCCGGCTTGTCCAAGGGCCAGCTTGCCTGGGCTTCCTGCAGCCACGGGGTGCCCAGGCAAGCCAAGGGAAGGCAGTTTAAACTGCCTCCCCTCCCCTCCAAGGGCTGGCTTGTCTGGGCCCCCCGCAGCCGTGGGGCCCCCGGGCAAGCCAAGGGAAGGCATGGGGTGTGGCCTAATATGCTAATGAGATGTGCTGTCAGGGGTGTTGCATATTATGCTAATGTGTTTCTGGTGTTGGGTGTGGCCTGTTATGCTAATGAGCTCCTGCTGAGCTTTTTCTACAAAAAAAAGCCCTGCTTTCAGCCAACAACAGTCAGTGGCATCTGTTCAAGAAGTGAACCGGTTACAAGATGAGCAGCCATGGAAGGCTCAAAGAGTCGAGTAGTAAGTCTCAACTAAAAAAATCGCAAACTGATCCACCCCCACCCCCATTTTACTATGCACACTTTTAAAAATCAGAGACGGGGCACCGTCAGATGGGCGGCAGAAGGCTCGTGGCCGCGAGAAAGTCTAGTGTGAGAAAACAGTCAGAATCATGCAAATGGCTGCATCTGAATTCATTTGCTTGCATCCAAACGCCTCGGTGAAATATCGTGCCTCCACTCACCACAGACAAGCAGGACATGAGCTGAACTGGTAGGTGCTCAGGCATAATTAGTAGCGAGTCTCTTCAATACTATGGGTGTAAAGTGCCATCAAGTTGCAGTCAATTCGCAGCAACCACGTAGGGTTTCTGAAGCAAAAGACTACCAGAGGTTGAAAAAGGGACCTCACAGGGGCTTCAAGGCAACACACTATCCGAGGTCGTTTGCCATCACCTGCCTCTGTGTAGCAGCCCTGGAATTCCTGGGTGGTCTCCCATCCAAATACTAGCCAGGGCTGTCCCTGCTTAAGCTTTTGAGATCTGGCGAGATTGGGCTAGCCTGGGCCATCCAGGTTAGGGCAATACTACTGATCAGCGGTCATTTCCTGCAGGAGCGCACAGGAGTGGAGCTCCAGCAGTAAAGAGCCCAGGGGGCGGGCACAT
Source organism: Gekko japonicus (assembly GCF_001447785.1). NCBI lineage: Eukaryota > Metazoa > Chordata > Lepidosauria > Squamata > Gekkonidae > Gekko > Gekko japonicus. Next base: position 1,086,919 of record NW_015176454.1, on the reverse strand, counting down.
GCAACAAGCCCCACCCCCTGCTCCCAGCAGCCCTCAGTCACAGCAAGAAGCAGCCAGGTAAGCTGCAGAGCTCCCCCCAGCCCCCCAGTCCAAAACAATCCAGTGGCACTGTACAGGATTAACCCACTCAGTCCAGTCCAGGAAAGCGAGGGAACCCTGTATCTTCAGCGCATTAAACAACAAACCACGAGAGTGTCTATACCCTCTCTGGTTTTCAGATCAATTTGCCACCAGAATCTCTTTCACTAGTCCCTGCCTTTCCTAAGGGAGAGATTCAAGCCCTTAGTTGGCATCCGGGACACGCACCAGCAGCTCTCTACTCAGAGATGCACGCTTTACTCTTACAAAGGTAGCTTAAGTGGTCAGTGTCAGACACAGGATTTTAGCCTCGGAGCTCAAGTTACACATCAGAAACAATTAGAAATAAGAAGGATCTTTATTCAGTACAGAGCATAGCGCAGACTATTAGAGGATACTGAAAACAAGAAAAACCTATGGCTCTTTGCCTTAACTATACATTAAAGATACATAGTTACCAAGTTCAGGAACATCCAACAGTCCAAAATAATCCAAGGTAGATTCCAAGGGATTTTGAAGAGAAACCCCATTTTGCACAGTGCAGGTCTTTGTTTCCCAAGAGACAGCATTTCAGGTGCAATCAAACAGACAATGGCAAGAGAAGGGAGCAAGAGCAAGAGACTCACTCCCATAGGGATCAATCAATTATACCCCAATCTAATCATGATTAGCTGTGGCCATTCAGCCAACCACGAGTGGACAGGGGTGTGCCCAATTGTTGGTTGTCATGGCTGCACATAGGATTGCCTAGAAGTTTGGAGGCCCCTCCTGCAGTCATGTGACCCAGTTTCCAGCTACTTCATTGTGTACGTGACTTGTCGCATGTGGGCCAGAGCGTGGAACCTCATTGTCTGGCTCTCTGGCAGAAAGGTGTGAAGGAATGTGGTATATGGCATAGCTATTAGCCAATTGAGGCCATCTGGCCTCACCATTTGGCCTGCAACAGGAAATAAGACACAGCATGGCATCAGAATGTAATCACAGGAGAAGGCATGTGAATATAGAAAACAGAAAGCAATATTTCTATACCAAGTTTTATTCTGGTACAAGCTCTCCCTCCTCTGCGAGGACAGCAGGTGCAGGTTCAGCAAGAACACGCACTCCCACCCGTGTTCCAAGTCTGACTGTTAAAGGCACTGAGATATTTTAAATCTTCATATATTCTTATGGCTCCTGCCCATATTTCTTTGAACTGGGCAGACTGCAGATCATGTGCTTCTGTGCGCACCACACTGGGAAACTGTGAAAAACTTTGGTGATCAGGACCGCTCATTTTAGGGAGAAAACAAGAAGGCGCCATTGTTTCCCACTAGCAGGAGATTACAATTAGTGCGAGACAAGTTAAAAAATGAACACCACTAACTTCCTATCTCCAAAGAGTTAAAGACAAATGTCTAATTAACTATTTATTAAAAATGTATGATTGGATTTTGCAAGAATATCAATACATGACGAACATTATTGATATTAGCCTCATCTCTTTTTTTTTTTTCTCGGGGGAAGGGGGGGGGGGGGGGGAGAAGAATTTCTGTATGAAGCAAAAGTCTGGCGTAGAACGTTCCGGTTCCCCCCCCCCCCGTGCACACATTACTGCGAGGGATCTGCGTGCAATTTAAAAATAAGATAGACTAATCTGTTTGAGTGCCTACTGGCTTGTAAGCAGAGACAAGCGGAAGGTGCCAGAATGGAAATCATATGGGCCTGGAATTCCCCTTCTGTTGACCACAGAAGGCAAAGGAATAATCCATCACGAACAGAATGTGTGCCATACTTTGTTCATTAGCATTTAAAGAGGCTGTTTGGCATGAGACTACAGATACAATTCTTACAAGAACTTGGCAACAGAAGGTTTGTCACTTAATGACAATCCACAGCTTTTTCAATAACGTGCTAAATGTTCCTGATGCGAGGGACCCCGTCTTTGCAAGCCCTTTCATCCTCACCCTCTGGTCTATACCGAGTTTTTGCTTCCTGGCCACTGATTTATAGAGGAAACCGATGCAGGCAGCGCCGAAAATAAAAATAGATCTGTTGGCAGCTGCTCAAGGAATTGGAACTGAATTAGAAGCGATGTGGGTGTGATCAAAAATATCTTTGTGTTTACCCCCAAAACACCAGAATGCACTTCATGTCTCTAACCCAGAGACCTAAGTGTTGGCAGAGGAATAGCAGAGCAGTGATGACTGCAGCGAAGACAGCACAAAGCTATGGACCAACGTTATTGTAGTCTATGAGCCAGGATTTTAGATTTTGGATACTGGCACTACCTGGGGGAAACAAAAACTCATTATTATTTTTGGCAAGCTCCGGAAAGGGATGGGAAATGGAAATAGCAGTTAATTGCACTTTGCCTTCTCTATTGTATCACCATGTTTCCCAGCCGTATTACCAAATTTGCCAGTACCATTGTTCAGGGGAGTTTTTATATTAATCTCCTATTTTAAAAAAAAGCCTGGTGTGACAGACTGTCAAGGGTTAATGCCTCACAGAGTCTGACAACCTTTGAGTGACAGGCTGTTCAAACAGAATTCTGCGGAGGAGAACGTCAGTTTAAAAATGACAGTTGGGAATTGACAGTTCGAAGAAGAGAAGGTTTAGAACTGACTGGGAAGGAGGCAAAGAGGAGTGGCAGGATCATGGAAGATCCCCATTCAAGCCAAAAAGGGACAGAGTTTCTAGTCAAGGGAAGCAATCCCTGTCCAGTGAAAAAGGAAATAATTCTTTAAAAGAGGGGTGATCCCTGTTCTGTATATATAGAAGGATTTGGGGAACTTGGTTGTACATTCCTGCCTTCTAAACTGGAATTGCCAGTGAAACTCAGAAAACTGTGCTTGTGAGTTAAAGAAGAAACTGAAAAGAAATTCTCTGTCCTCAAAGTTTCAAAGACCTTGTGAAAAAAACAAAAACACTAACTTGTTGGCAACATATTATCTGGGTTTAGTGTGATTAAAAAGTTACCTCAGTTTTTATTATTGGTTCACCTCATACATCCTACCCCTGATTCCACCTGACCTTTTCCCCACCAAGTTAAATAAAATATTTTGTTTATTTTTGAACTTTCCAAAGCCTTTCATGTGCCATTACAAAAGTAAAATATAAGTAGGTGATTTTGTCTCTTCCTTCAAGTCCCTGGCCTGAGCCAGCATCAAAATATATAATAACGTGACAGGGTAGGACAGCCATAGACCAACAAATAAGAAGAAAATGGATGTAGGGGCTGCTCAGCAAGCAAGAAAGAAGAAACAAAAGGGAAAATCCTGTGTGTGAGGGAGAGAAGAGGGCATGATCGCTATGCCCAGTTAAGTCTAGGTTGCCCCGGCCTGATAGTTCAGGCTAGCCTGATCTCATCATATCTTGGAAGCTAGGCAGGGTCAACCCTGCCTAGTAAATGGATGGGAGACCTCCAAGGAATACCAGGGTCATGACGTGGGTCAACCCTGCCTAGTAAATTGATGGAAGACCACCAAGGAATACCAGGGTCTTTATGTGGGGGCAGGCAATGACAAACCACCCCTGAATGTCTCTTGCCTTGAAGACTCTAAGAAGTCACTATAATCAGCTTGTGACTTGATGGCCAAAAAAAAAGGTCACAGTCTTGACTCCTATACATTGCTTCCACTTGCACTGCACTATCCACTATGGTGGAGTGGATTTCTTCAGTGCTAGGTTCTTCTACTTTGCAGAAGACTGGCATCTTTTGATACACTGAAAGTGTCCTAACACCTGATAAAAAAGCGCTAATGGTGGAGGAATGCCTTCATAAATGGATAAACAGTTGTGCAAGTGGAAGGTAAGTATAGGGTCCAAGGTATGGTATTGAACTAGGGTTGTTGAAATTCCTATAGATTTGGGGAAGAGGGGAGGGGAGGGACCTCAGCAGGGTATAATGCCATCGAGCCCACCCTCCAAAGCCGCCATTTTCTCCAGGGGAACTGATCACTGTAGTCTGGAGATCAGGTGTGCTTCCGGGCAATCTGCAGGTCCTACCTGGAGGTTGGCAACCTTCTGTTCCAACTAAGATCTCTTCTTGCTAGTGGAGGAAGAAACATTCACTTGCAGTCATGACCAGGACTCACCGTTACATTCTAAGGTATTTTCCTTTCTCTTTTTAAACACTTTTATTCAGGGGTCATTTTGTAGAAAAAGAGGTGCAGGAGCTCATTAGCATAACTCATTAGCATAACTCATTTGCATATGCCACACCCCCTGACATCACTGGAAGTGTGTCAGAAGGCAACACCCACCGCTCAGGCTCCACTGGACTGTTTTGGATTGCTAGCTATTGGGGGGAATGTGTAGATCTGTCCTCGCAGAGGAGGGAGAGCTTGTACCTAAATAAAACTGGGTCTTAAAGGTGCCACTGGACCGTTTTGGACCGGGGGGGGCCGGCGGGGGGCGGTCCTCTGCAATTTACCTGGCTGCTTCTCGCTCTGACTGAGGGCTGCTGGGAGCAGGGGGTGGGGCTTGTTGCATGTGCCCACCCCCTGGGCTCTTTACTGCCGGAGCTCCGCTCCTGTGCACTCCTGCAGGAAATGACCCCTGCTTTTATTTAGTTGTTTTTTGATGAAGGGTTTCAGTGGACTCAAAAGCTTGAACATTGTTCTGTGCCGTTTGGTTAGTATTATACAGATTGTGTTAATATTTTTTAAAATTTTTTACCAGTGGCAGCCTCTGTATCTTACCTGATCTCAAATAACATTATCCGAACATTCCATAAATTAAATTATAAAGTTCATAAATTAAAAAGTCTGCTAAAAATTAATCTGAAGACTAATTGTATACCGTTGTACGCTGAGTAATGTCTCAGGGCCAATTCAAGACCCTTTGCATTTTTCTTAGTGCTTTATTAATCAGTTTGTGATAGGAAAATGCATGGCCACTCCCATTTTCTTTCCAGTGAAAAAGTACATCATTAGCTCATTGTTTCTAACCCATTATTAAAAGCTTGCACAAGAGGTCTATTTTATCTTATTCAAGTATCTCACACGTGCCATCTGCTTGCTTCGAATAGCAATGACAGTTTTGGTATTTTGACTCCATGATGATCACCTGCCATAGGCTGTGATCACACATACTAAATAATCCACTTTCAATCCACTTTCAATGCACTTTCCAACTGGATCTTACTGTGGCCCAATCTGTATCCAGCATTTGCTCCGCTGTTTTACCAAACCCACACTGGAACAGAAAAAGATGCAGCTCGAAACCACATTCAAATACCTGTCGGAATCCTGGTTCAATCGGTTTGCAACACCATTCACTTCGAAGAAAGCTAACTTTATCGAGACATTGATAGATACCATACTGGACACGATCTATTGTTAGGACTGAAGCGGAATGCGTGAAGGTTGAAGATAGACTGTGTTCAGGTAAAGGCACTAAAGATCGGGACCCAATCACCCCACGGTATTTGCCCGCCAGAATTAACAGAACTACCCCCCTTACAGACACGTAGCCTCTACATAGCAAGGAAAACAGAGTAACAGACATTTGAGAAGCCAGGGCATTTGGCACCACTAAGGTGACAAGCCCCTGGCACATCACAGAGAGAGGAATCTCCTCTATCAATTTCAGGAGAGCGGTAAAATGCACAGGGAGCCTGACAATACCCCGGGCCAGTTGGAAAGTGCATTGAGAGTGGATTGAAAGTGGATTATTTAGTGTGTGTGACCACAGCCATATACTTCATAGACCCGCTTTAACATAAAGATCAGGGGCCCCCCAGTGTGGTCAATGTAAGCACCACGGCACCTGTTGGCACCTTTCCTGGCACCCGCAAAGTATTTTTAGGAAGTGGGTTGGGCTTTTGCCCAGCAGGGCTTCTGATGGGTCATTTGAGATCAGATTGGTTGTGCAGAACTTTAAAAACATTGCTTCGGCAGGAACTACCACCACAGCACCGCACGCCACAGATACGCTGTGTATATGCAAGAAAATATCTTTAAACAATACATTCATTCTAAAAGGCATCATTTTAAACAGAGCTCCTGCCTGAAATGTTGAAGAGTTACTATAAGCTACTGTAGATTTTCTGGGCTGTGAGGGCATGGTCTTGGCATTGTAGGACCTGACGTTTCACCAGTAGCTGTGACTGGCATCCACAAGGGTATAACACAGAAAGATGGATTACTCTCTGTGTCAAGGTGAGAAGAAAAATGGTAGGCAGGTAATTTATATCTACTCAGGAAGGTGGGGTAAGGCTGAGTCACCTTCCTGAGTAGATATAAACTACCTGCCTACCATTTTTCTTCTCACCTTGACACAGAGAGTATTCTGTCTTCCTGAATCTATTGCCCATCAACTTCATTGGTTGTCCTAGAGTTGTAGTTATCTGTGTGCAGCATCTCATTGGCCCCTCTTCATGTCCTATATTCAAACCACTGGAGGTACCAATAACAGCAGCTAGTAGCATTCCAAGTCTGTTATTTATTTATTTATTTATTTATTTATCATTCAATTTATATCTTGCTCGAACCCCGAAGGGTCTCTGAGTGGCTTATACACAATCATTGGTTCCTAACTAAGGCCACAATTATAGGGGGGGTGACTTCCTAGCAGCACCCGACAACAGGGCTTGTTGTTGGAGTCTGGCTTCTTCCGGCAGCCTCGGATGTCGGCACTCCACTTCCAATGTCCTGGGGCAGATTTCTTCCTGTTCCGTGGCTTCCTCCAGCGGTCTCCTCCAGTGCACGGCCCCGCGACCGCCGCAGCTCCGACCATCGTCCTTCAACTGTAGTGCTATATAAATGCCCAATAGCCTTTCTTAATGTGGTATGTTCCTTTCTTAATGTGATATCACACTGTACCTCTTCAAATTCCATATGATGGGTGACGGCCCTGGAAAACACTTCTTAGAAATAGCAACCCACATGAAAAGCTTAGCTGTCACAAAGAAGGACTGACCATCCAGTTAAACTACAGAATTTTGGGGGGAAATTGGAATAAAGTGATAACTAATCTCATTAAGATACTATTGTTCCTAATTGTAGGCCCCAATCTGCAAAGATATTTGTGGCATTTGAATAATTTGGTGGAGGTGAATGGCCCTTTCACTGAGAGCTCCATATCTTTTGCATTTTTTGGTGTTTAAGGATCTGTTTGGATGATCAACCAACCAAAGACTCTCATTACTGGTTACTCGCACAAGCGGTCTATTCACATGACCATATATGAAAACAGAAGGACTTACATGGACAGCGCCCAGGATACCTTACCTAATCTTTGTTACATGGGACCATTTCAGTGAATTATCTGTTTATAGAGATATAAGAATTTAAGTTTTAAATGACATCCCAATTATCAGTTGAGAGCAATGGACTGTAATCTGGAGAACTGAGTTTGATTCCTCGCTCCACCTCCACATAAAGCCTGCTGGGTAACCTTTGGCCAGTCACAGTTCTCTCAGAACTCTCTCAGCCCAAAGTAAAAACCCAATGAATAAGAGGGAAGGAGAAAAACTGCTCTTTGTGGTGTTGTAGTAAGTTAGGGAATTTGGTAGGGTAGACCTATAAATAAATAAAAACTTTAGTTTTGGGCTTTGTAACATAAGAATATTATATAGTCATTGAAGTAAAATGGCCAAACTTTTTGATTTTTGGTTGTTAATTACTAGTTGACAGGTTGAAAAGAGAGGAGTAACCATTAATAGATATGGGAAATAAATGGGTGGATACTGTAGAAAAGAAGTTATACTAATGGACTTATCAAAATTAATGGTGATAATGATTGAAGCAATTGAATTCAGGCAAGGTGATTTTTCTTGAAATATTTGCTGTTGACTTAGTACTTGGAAAACTGAAATCTGAAAAGTTTTTGTAGTTATGTAGTTATGTAAAGGTTATTGGAGGCGTGAGTAGAAATCTTTTCAGAGTACTGATAGTTACTATAAAATTATGTAGAGGTACCAAAATTATGTATAACAACATATCTGTTTTTTGTTTGTGTTTATTATGTTTATTTTGTCTGTTGTGATACTTGTAATACGTGTACTCCATTGACGGTGACTCAATGGGGGTGTTTGTCTTGGCATAGTCTTAAAAATTAATAAAAAATATATTAAAAAAAAAGAACTCTCTCAGCCCCACCTGTTGTGTATTCAATCCATCTAAAGCTATGTTAAACTTAAGACCTCAGCCGGATTCTAATCTGAAACAATACCATTGGCTGAAGCAATGTCTGTAACCAATAAAATGTAAGAGTCTGTGCTGGAGGGAAGACAAATGATTGGATGTTATCTTTACAATGTGATTGGATGTTAACTATAAGAGGGCGTGCCTACCCCACCCCGGGAGAGTTTAAAAGGATCTGTACTCCACTGTTGTTTTGTGGAGTGTCGTCAGATGTTGTGTGATCTTGGAAGTTATCGTTCTTTAATAAAGCTGAATCACTTATTACTTACTTCGTTGTTGAGTTGCATACTTTACACCACCTGTTGTGGGGAGAGGAAGGAGATTATAAGCTGTTTTGAGACTCTTTAAGGTAGACAAAAGTGGGGTATAAAAACCTACTCTTCTTTTATCAGCCATCAAAAATGCTCACAAACAAGTGTGTACTCATTCCCATGCTTTGTCTTGGGGGAAGGACCCCAGAATCAATTTTGTAATTTCTTTTAGGATATTTTTTATTTTAACCAGAATCCTGATCAAGGAGGCTTGTGAGTAAAAAAACAAACACATAAAACCATCATAGACCCCGGTCACACGGGCCGGATATCGCGGGGGGGGAGGTGTGGTTGTTTGCCCCGGAGCGAACTACCATGCGGCAGCCGGATCAAACATCCTGCCCGACGTCCCGCCAACGTCCCGTGGTTGGGGGGAGGTGCCGATCATACCTCACTCCTGCAGTGCGGCAAAGAAGCGGTGATGTGGGGGTTGTGTTGTTGTTTTTTTAACCCAAGTGTCCGCATGCGCCGTTGGGTGCTTGTGCACACCCGTGGAGATTTGACGAAAAAAAAACTTTTCGCAATGGGACATGGGCGGGTGCCGGATGCCACGAGCTAACACCGGAAACGTGATCTGACACCCGCCCTTGCCCCACGGTTTCCGGAAACTAGTACCTCGGAGGTACTAGTTTTTTACAGCGCATCTTCGGAGTGAAGCCTCGGATGAGTCACGGGAGCTCTATGCTTCCCAGATGTGGTGGTGAGATCGCACCCGGAAAATCCACCTATCTTCCGTCTTTCTAGCGTGCCTAATGCTCCGTGTGACCGGGGCCATAAATAATCAATATGGAAAGGAAGGGGTACCTCCGTTCACCACGCAACCTTGCTCATGTGAGTAGAGCTTTTGTATGAGCCATTAATGGTGGGAGATGCTGGCTGGCTGATTATCCAGACTGTCTTTGATATTAATTTTCCCATGCTTGTAAAGGATACCATTATAAATTATGCTACATGATTTATGTTTCCAATAGGCCTGTCAACTCCCAGGTGGGTATGCAAAAGTATATAGCACTGTGTATAATAGATGTATGTTCAAGGTAAATCAATTTTGTGCTTTTTATTTTTATTTTTTTTATCTTTCTATACTGTTATATAAATATTGGTATCAAATATTTTTCACAAAGAGATATATTTCTCACAAAGAGAAATTATTGTGCCTTATGTCCTTTATATACATCACAGTCCTTGAAAAAGATTGTATAAGAAACAGGTAAATTACTACAGTCCCGTGGGACTAGTGATTGTGATACTGACAAGGTGCTGTCTGAATATTTGAACAGAATGTAAACCAGCACGTTGATGTTTTGTTTGGGTGAAACCTATTTTTGATAATATTTGATAACAATATTTATATAACAGTCAGTGGTTAAGATGCTGAACTGCAGGCTGGAAGGTCGGTAGTTCAGCAGTTCAAGACCCGAGTGCCACATGATGGCGTGAGCTCCCGTCTCTGGTTCCAGCTCCTGCCAACCTAGCAGTTCGGAAGCAAGAAATTGCAAGTAGATCCATAAGTACCACTTCAGTGGGAAGGTAACAGCATTCTGTGCATCTCCTAGTCAGGTCATGCCGGCCACATGACCACGGCAACATCTTCAAACAGCACTGGCTCTTCACCTTGGAAACAGAGATGAGCACCGCAACCCTAGAGTCGGATTCGACTGGCTTTCGAGCAAGGGAAACCTTTACCTTTATAGAAAAAGAAAAAAGAAAAGGTGCAACATTGATTTACCTTGAACATACATCTATTATTAAGGTAAAGGTAAAGGTTTCCCTTGCTCGAAAGCCAGTCGAATCCGACTCTAGGGTTGCGGTGCTCATCTCTGTTTCAAAGCCAAAGAGCCAGCGCTGTCCGAAGATGTTTCCCTGGTCATGTGGCCAGCATGACTAAACACCAAGGTACACGGAACGCTGTTACCTTCCCACTGAAGCGGCACCTGTTTATCTACTTGCAATTTCTTGCTTTCGAACTGCTAGGTTGGCAGGAGCTGGAACTAGAGACGGGAGCTCACTCCGTCATGCAGCACACTCGGGTCTCGAACTGCTGAACTACCGACCTTCCACAGCCTCCAGTTCAGCGTCTTAATCACTTGAGCCACCGCAGCTCTACATCTATTATACACAGTGCTATATAATTTTGCATATCTTCCTAACACTGTGACCCTCAATTTTTATATTATTAACTCCCAGGTGGGGCCTGGCTACAGATATCAGCTCCCTTGAAGAAAATGGCTGTACTGGAGGGTGAACTCCAGTGCATTATACCCATCTGAGGTCCCTCCCTTCCCCAAACCCCATCCTCCCCAGGCTCCACCCCCAAATCTCCAGGAATTTCCCAACCTCGATTTGGGAACCCTACTTTCCGTGCTTCCCAAGTTATCGTGTGATATACCTGAAGACAATGTCCATCGGCCTCTTTCTGTTTTCAGGAGGAGCAGATAAGGACCCAAGACCTGAAAACGTCATCAAAATGTTGTCATAATGAAGTCCATATTAACTACTTTTGCCTAATGTGATCCGTGATTTTTTAAAAAATATTCAGTTCAGGTTCATTACTTTGTTTATATTATGCTGCGTAAAGAAATGCAGGGTCCGTTGGATCGTACGGAAAGTAAATTCTTCTATAAAAACAAGACCTATTTAGGAGGCATAGGCACTAGCATTGCGACTTTGTTTATAATAAACACTTTAAAAGACTAATATTTTCCCCTCATAAATACTCTAAGTAGGATGATCTATGAGATTTCTAATTTATTCTTGTTTAAAATTTAACCATGCTTTTTTAAAGCATATCAATTTTGTTAATACCATGTAATTAAAACATGTCAGTGCACAGCAAGTTTTAGTCTAAATTAATGACTATGAGAATTATTTTAATTAAATAACCAATTATAGAAAAATCGCAAGCATGAGAGCTGACATTTAAATGAATTTCATTTAAATTGCTTCTTAACATTGTTCCATCTAGGACACTAATGCAAAATGAACTATTGTATCAACATAGATTATCACTGGGGTCCCCCCCCCCGTGCACATAATGTATTCATATTCAATCACTGGAACAAAGCGGGATATTTTCGTATTGATCTGAAGCTTCTATTAACTAAATACAACAAAGTGAGGTAAGGGGGAAGCAGGAAAACATCATAATTCTCCTATCTGTCCTCCTGCATTTCTCTCACTTTAATATTACCCTTCAGTGTTTGTTTCCTCTGTTCTGCTTAGATTTGTGTCTTCGGGATGATACAGAATGAGAAATGAAATGGTCTTTTGTTTCCTAAGGGATCTAACAGCAGTTTGAGTGTGTGTGAAAAATATACCGGGGGGGGGGGAGGAGAGAATAAGGTCTTGGAAAATTAAAATTAAGGGCCCCACCCCCACCCCAGCAGCCTTTCTTGTTTCGTTCCTAACAGGAGCTGGTACTTAACCCAGCTAAAAGGGGAAGATAAATTAACCAAAAGGGCTGATCGTGACCATCCTGATCATAACCATAAGATTACCCACCTCCAAGTGGGGCCTTGAGCTCTCCTAGGGTTGCCAACCTCCAGGTGGGGACTGGAAATCCCCTGGAATTACAACTGATCTGCAGACTACAACCTCTGATTTATTATTTACTCATCTACTTATTTATTTAAGAAGAAGAAGAAGAAGAAGAGATTGGATTTATACCCCGCCCTTCACTCGGAGTCTCAGAGGGGCTTACAAACTCCTTTCCCTCCCCCCCCCCACAACAGACACCCTGTGTAGTAGGTGGGACTGAGAGAGCTCTTTCAAGGACTGTCCTTGAGAGAACAGCTCTGAGAGAACTATGGCTTGCCCAAGGTCATCCAACTGCTGCAAGTGGAGGAGTGGGGAATCAGTGCACTGCTTTTCATACCAGCCTAAACAATATGGCATGATAATATTCAAGTAAATCTGAAATCCATTACTAACTCTCTCCTTGTCCTCGAATTATATGTATTGTAGCTTTAAAGCTGCGAAGGAAAAGGAGAGGGGGAGAGAGAGGGGGAGAGGGAGGGGGGAGAGAGAGAGAGAGAGAGAGAGAGAGAGAGAGAGAGGGAGAGAGCATCTCCATGTATTTTTTTCATTGATTAACCAGTAATGTTATGTATAAATAATGTATCTGACAGTATGGCAGCCCACTTGGAATATTATGGCATTTACTAGAAAATAGGATACCACATGCAACTGAGCAACAAGAGCAAATTAAACATCTTTCCTTGGTAACTTTAGCATTTTTATTAGGCAATAAACATCACAGTGAGGGGGGGGAGCAAATGTATATATTTTCAACAATATTAACTTAATCTAGTGTTATCTAGAGGGACAGCATAATATTTTATTTTCTTTAAACCACACTGTAAAACTCCATTCAAAACAAATGCCCATCTTGCTCTTGCTCTTTTCGCCTTGGCTGCCTCCCAAGAGACTGATATCAGGGTAACTCCCTTAGCAGAGTACGTATTTTAAAAATGAGTGTGCATTTTATTGGCTTGAATCTGAAACCACTCTTATTATTCACAGAAAATACTCATACCAAGTGTTCAAACTATGCCACCTTGGGGGAGTGACCCATTTCGGAGCTGGAGTGTCCAGTTCACAGTGCACACCATACAGGTACCTCTGCATTTGTGCTGAAGACCATGCATCTGGGGAGACTGACTTCAACTGCATGTTCACAGTGTGCACCATACATGCGCCTATGCAGAGCCTTCCTGTCTGTGCTGAAGACCATGCATCGGGGGAGACTGACTTCAAGAACATGGTGTGAGACCATCAAGAGCTCAGCAATCTGCCCGACCATCATATCACAATCTGTCTCCTGCTCAAGCATATAATAAATGTCCTGTGGGGTGCGGCAAGGGATTGAATTGCTGCCTGCACCTGCCCAAGGAGCCAGTGGCCCTACATGCCTGGAAAATTCAGGTGTCCTGGGTAGAACAAATTTAGAGTCCAGTGGCACCTTTATGACCAACAAAGGTTTATTCAAGGTCTGAGCTTTCATGTGCATGCACACTTTTTCAAATACGATGGAATGGGAGGTAAATTTCAAACTTATAGAAGAGCTGAACAGCAAATTAACATGTAACATGATGAAGATCAGAGGCCGATTTGGGGGGTCCATGGGGGATCGCAGTTCCCCCGGGTGAGGTGCGGGGGCGGAGCACATGATGAAGCCCCGCCCCCTGCTTCCGGCTGCCCCGCTTCCAGCCCTCATTCAGCCAGGAGGAGGCAGGAGAAGAGGGAGGGTAAGTTGCTTCCTCCCCGCCTCTTCCCACCCCTGCCTGCCTGGGGCCAGGGAGGGACTTGGCGGGGCTTCCTCGCACTCCCGCTGGCCTTGCTGGTCCACTGCCGGGCCCCTGATGTCAGGGGGTGTGGTACATGCTAATGAGTTATGCTAATGAGTTCCCCTAGCTCTTTTTCTACGAAACGACCCCTGATGAAGATGTTTTAGGATATGCAAAACCAGAATTAAATAACAAGCTAAGGTTATAAGGTCAACAGCTGTAAACAGCCCCGTAGCTAGGGACTTTTTTGGGAGGGGGCAATGGGGGCGCGGCAGCTAATTTAATCAAAAGTTCCAGGTAATCCTCCGGCAATGGCAGCAGGCCACATGCTCTTTCGGCCACTTCGCTGGGCGGGAGAACGACGCAGGTGGGGGGGTCAAGGGAGGTGGCGGCAGTGGTGGCGGCAGCGGTGGCTGTGGGCATCCTCCTCCACTCCTCCCCTGCCTGGCGCATCGCCTCTAGTCATGAAGGTCACGGAAGCCAGGAGGGAGCGTGCGCCATGGGAGCAGCTCAGAGTGCAGGTAAAGGGCTGCCCCTCGGCGTCTCTGGTGTGCGCTCTCCATGGCTCCCTGAGAAAAACTCCCATGGAACTCATTGGTGGGACTCAGGTGGCGGGGGGAGGCAGGCGGTTTTTAAAGGAACTGCATGTGGGCAGGACTACAGAGACCGGTCCTGTGGTTAAGAGAGGGTGGATGGTGAGGAAGAGAAGCCGGCAGGAGCTGGCAACATTTTGGCTGAGTTTAAAGGGGAGGGGAGTGTCGGAAGGTAGCTCTGGGGACGAAGGATTCCACTTCTCTGGAGTGCCCAAGGAGCTCAGTTGGAGCCAGGTTGGAGGCAACGCAGTGCGCAAGTGGCCAGTTGAGGCACTTCGGGGACAGCCCGGGAAGTAGGTGGCCCAGAAGAAACGTGAGGAGGCTGGGCCTCGTGGGCCCCGCATTAGCTATGGGCCTGGTTGCAAAGCAATAAATATTTCAGAATAAAAAGTGTGCATGCACACAAAAGCTCAAACCTTGGATAAACCATTGTAATGATTTCAAGTTATACGTGTGTGTTTCTTTAAATGGTCGGTAAGTGTCAGAGGAACAAGGGGGTGAAAGGGGGAGATGAGTGAGTGAGGTGATTGGTTGGTGACTGAGAGTGTATGGGCGGAGCTGGGAGGTGTGTGTGTTTGGAGAGAGAGAGAGAGAGAGAGAAAGAGAGAGAGAGAGAGAGAGAGAGAGAGAGAAGGCAGAGTGTTCAGTTTGAAGTCAGCAGTCAGTAGCTGCCAGTTGTGGTCAATCTAGCCTGAGAAGTAGTCTTCAAACTAGAATCATATAGAAGTGCTGTAAAAGGCATTAAGATTCTAAAGGAGGAAGAAAGTAGGGATCATATTAGGAAAAATCTAATATAGTTAGAGTATTTTAAGAGTTTGAGGGGGAAAGCTGACAGGGACCTGAGTAAAAGGGAAAGATTCTACTAAGCCACTTAATAAAACATCTTGTAACCAATATGCTTCTTCTAAAAAAAAATTTTTATCTTGTTTATTGTTAACCCAGAGTCTTATCCTCTGAACCACATAGTCCCAAGGAAGCAGCCTTAGAGCTTGGGTACAATACTGTGGGAAAGGTTAATTAAAGACTGGGATTAAATTCCTGGTGGCAGCGCTAGATACTTTGAGTGACAGAAAGAAATAGATCGTCCTGTGGCAGCAATGTCCATACAGCAGATTCCGGTGCTCTTTGGGAGGGGGAAGTATTGCGGTGGGTCCAGGCCAGGGAGAAAAGGAAGGGAGCGGAGAACCATAAGAGCTCGGCACCCTTCCAGCCTGAGGCCCATCCCGAGGGATGCTGGCAGTGGGGCTCGGAGTATGTACCCCCCTCTGACATTGGTGTTGTGCAATGCCAGGTCCATCAATAATAAGACCATGGTCCTTCGGGACTTTATTATAGAACAACACGTGGACCTGGCCTGCATGACCGAGACCTGGTTGCGTGGCGGGGAGACCATAGCTCTCTCCCAGCTTGCCCCGCCCGGGTTCTCGGTCCTACACCAATCAAGGAATAGGGGGCGGGGGGGGAGTGGCGATATTTGTGCGAGAGGTTTGCTCCTTCAGGGCGCTGCTGGCTGCGGAGTTCCCGGGCATAGAGTGTGTCGGCCTGGTGCTGGAAGCTGAGGAGAGTTTGGCGATCTGGCTGGTGTACCGACCGCCTAACGCACCGGCCAGTAGTCTGCCGTCCCTACTGGAGGCCGTAGCAGGCTGGGCG
>NW_015176454.1:1070288-1070745 GCF_001447785.1 Gekko japonicus | reverse complement strand
GGCCGGGCACACGCTCGATCTGAACTTCGCGGCGGGAAGTATGGTGGGTCCGATTACCACAATTGCGGTACTATGCCCTGAAGGCTCGCATAAATGTCCCGCCCCGACCCTGTTTAGGCGGCGAGCAGGTTTTAGCTCGCCCGCGGAGCTTGATGGACCCTATGCGGCTTCAGATGGCTCTGCGGGATCCGATGCCCCCTGGCGGTTCGTTAGATGAGCTTGTGGAGGATTGGCATGGCCGATTCGCCGCAGCCATCGACGTGATCGCTCCTCGGCGCCCTCTGCGCCTTCGCTCTAGGCTGGCCCCTTGGTATACCCAGGGGCTGCGGCTTATGAAACAGGAGCTCAGACGGCTAGAGAGACGGTGGCGCCGAGCTCGCGACGAGGCGACAAGAGCATCTTATAGGACGTTTATGAAAGCCTATGAGATGGCAGTCAAGGCTGCGAAGAGAGATTT
>NW_015176454.1:1054139-1069665 GCF_001447785.1 Gekko japonicus | reverse complement strand
GCCCTTCAATGGCTTGTCTCTTTCCTCCAAGGTCGGGGACAGAGGGTGGAATTAGGGGAGCAGCGGTCCCAGAGGTACCCGCTTGGATGCGGTGTGCCCCAGGGGGCAGTGCTCTCCCCGATGCTATTTAACATCTATATGCGCCCCCTCGCCCAGATTGTCCGGAGTTATGGGCTTGGGTGTCATCAATATGCCGATGACACCCAGCTCTATCTGATGTTGGGTGGCCAGTCAGACTCTGATCCAGAAGATCTGCACCGGGCATTGCAGGCCGTATCTGGATGGCTCAGGCTGAGCCGGTTGAAGCTGAACCTGGCGAAGACGGAGGTCCTGTGCCTGGGTCGGAACGGGAAGGGAATGGGGCTCCTGCTCCCGACCTTCGATGGGGCGCTGTTGGTGCCAGCTTCGGAGGTTAGGAGTTTGGGAGTGCTCCTGGACTCCACCTTATCGATGGAGGCCCAGGTAGCAGCCACTGCCAAAGCGGCCTTTTACCATCTTCGGCTGGTGCGGCAGTTGGTTCCCTTTCTCAGCCGCGAAGACCTAGCCACAGTGATCCATGCGACGGTCACCTCAAGGCTAGACTACTGCAACGCTCTCTACATGGGGCTGCCTTTGTCGCTGATTCGGAGGCTGCAGCTAGTGCAGAATGCGGCGGCCAGGCTGGGTGCTGGTGTCTCGAAATGGGATCACAACCAGCCTGTGCTCAAAGCGCTGCACTGGCTGCCTATAGCATACCTTCGCTTCAACGTGCTGGTTGTTACCTTTAAAGCCCTACATGGCCAGGGTCCAGCATACCGGAGGGACCTCCATGCCCCACATAGACCCCAAAGAGCACTTCGGTCAGGGTCGCTACATCGCCTTGTGATCCCGGGCCCGAAAGAGGCCAGGCTTGCGGCCACTAGGGCCAGGTCCTTCTCGGTGGCAGCTCCTATCTGGTGGAATGAGCTCCCGGAGGAGATCAGGGCCCTGCGGGACTTGTTGCAGTTCCGCAGGGCCTGTAAGACAGAGCTCTTCCGCCAGGCTTTAGAATAGGAGCCGCCACCGCTACCACTACCACCAATGGGGACCGTTTTTACAGCACCGCCGGAGATTAAGTGGCAAATAACATCAGGGGGCCACAGTAACCTCCCCTGGAATGGAAAGGGTATGTACAATATGGAGAGAGGGTTTTAGTCACACGGGATCCTTGGGCGTGGCCCATATATAAATTGTTTTAAAATGTTTTATTGTATTTTATTGCACTCTGTGCCTTATGGTTGTAAGCCGCCCTGAGCCCGCATGCGGGAAGGGTGGGGTATAAGTGAAATTAAATAAATAAATAAATAAGAAGAAATTTAAAACTACATCACACCTAACCACGCAAAATAAGAGAGAGGTACTGTAACAACCTTTGTTAGTCTTAAAGGTGAACCTGGACTCTAAATTAGTTCTCCTGCTTCAGTCCAACACAGCTGACTACCTGGTACCCTTGGCAGTTCTCCAGTAAATTTACTGAGTCTGAGGAAGGTTTGGGGCATTGGTACTTGTGGGACTAGTGAAATATGCACAGCCATTGTGTGCAGTGCAGTACAGTGCTATGTGTGTTGGGGTGTGTGTTGATGAGCTGTTGGATGTCACCTATGTGCACATGCACGGGGTGGGGAGCGTTGAACACAGTGGATGTGTGCTTCAGGCTTGCATTGCTGTACCCCGGGGTCCCCAACATTTCTGAGCCTGCTTGCACCTTTGGAATTCTGACACAGGGCACTGGGTGCACCCAGCAAATGGCTGCCAGAGGAGGTGGCATCAACCGCAAAACTTCAGGAAATGAGGTTATGTATAACTCTAACAGTAAGCCTTCAGCATTTCAAACAGAAACTCTGTTTAGCAAGATGCCTTTTCTTCCTGGGGAACCATTGTTGCCAATCTCCAGGTGAGGGCTGGAGATCACTCAGAATTAAAACTGCCCTCCAGATGGCAGGGATAAGCTCCCTGCTTTTCAGATGGCAGAGATCAGTTCCTGTTGGAGAAAAAGGTAATCTCTGTGTCATTATACCCTGCTGAGGTCACTTCCCTCCTGCTTGGGTCCCCACTCCAGAGAAAGACTGTAGTTTTCCTACATAGAGGCTGCAAGTGTGGGGGGGAGATGGAAAGCTGGCTGAAAGACTGTAGTTTTCCTACATAGAGGCTGCAGGTGTGTGTGTGTGGGGAGATGGAAGGCTGGCTGAAAGACTGTAGTTTTCCTAGGTAGAGGCTACAGGGAGGGGGGAAGGGATGGAAAGCTGAAGTCAGAGGGGCAGATAACAGTACATTGATGGTTTGCGGGGAAGGAGATAGGGTTGCCACCTCCAGATTGGGAAATTTCTGGAGATTTGAGGGGTTTGAGGAGGGGTGGGTCCTCGGACAGGTACAATGCCATAGCCTCTACCCTCCAAACCAGCCATTTCCTCCTGGGGAACCATTGTTGCCAATCTCCAGGGGAGGTCTGGAGACCACTCAGAATTACAACTGCTTTTCAGATGGCAGAGATCAGTTCCTGTTGGAGAAAAAGGTAATCTCTGTGTCATTATACCCTGCTGAGGTCACCACAGAAAATTGACACTGAATGTCCAAGGCCAGGGCACCCACCCAGAGCCTCTTTCTAGAGCTCGTTTATTTATTTCCACAATGGCCCTTATTCCTAGTAGGTAATAAGTATGTCAGAACTGGAGATTAAATGTATCCTTAATTGTGGAATGGTGAGAGTCTTTCTCCTCTCAACCATTTCACAATTAAGAATACATCAACTGCCAATTCGGACATATTTATTACCTATGCTATGTTTGCCCCCTAGTTGAACCCAAACAGATGATAACCATATATACTAAGCTTATTATTTTTTTAATCTGTTAAAAACACCTTCATTATTCTGTATGTTAATTTACTACCCACCCTCTTCTTCTTCCTCTTCTTTATATGTATGATTTATTTCTAGTTCCATTTCATTGTATCTGACAATGTGTGCATGCACACGAAAGCTCATACCTTGAATAAAACTTTGTTGGTCTTAAAGATGCCATTGAACTCCAACTTCGTTCTGCTGCTTCAGAGCAACACGGCTAACTACCTACCTGGATCTATCCACTTGTAGTTATGTGAGTGTTGATCTTCATGAATTATTATGTTTCATGTTACATCTTTTTTGATGTGGTTTTTCAATTGTATCTCTGCTATTTGACTACAGCTGTTTTCTGCTGTTCTGGAGGACACTCTCATTTGTTTTTCTTTCCACCCTCACCATATCCTAGATGTCAAGTTAGTATAGTTGCCCAATGCTTGGAGGGAAAAAATGTCCTGTCCCTTTAACAGACATAATAGGATATTATCTACCAGGTGAGGGTTGTTTATCTCCATGCTATGAAAAGCTTTCACCTCTCATTTCCAGACATGAAGGCTTTATTAAAGGAATGGGTTCATCTTTCTGCAACCCTGTTGGCCACCCTACATCTGAGCAAATCCTTTTCAACCAAGCATTCACTAGCTTCCATTAGCAAATCACATTCAGTTTTTAAGAATGTTTCCTGTCACATAACATCTTGCAATAAATATGCTATTATCTGTCTTGAACCTGGAGAAGAGTGTATCTGATGGTCATTTCCTGTTGGCTGAAGGACACTCCTGCTGGAAGCTTAGCCTAGCGGCTCCTTGTTTCTGGATCAATTAGAGTAGGAGGCAATTTTTGGTGACTTCCCTCTCCCACTGTGGGCCTAACATCATGGCCCATTGTTGGGAGGGGCTGTGGCTCAGTGGAAGAGCCTCTGCTTTGCACGCAGAAGGTCCCAGGTTTAACCCCATCTCCAGTTTCAAAAATGGAGCAGGCAGTAGGCGATGTGAAAGATCTCTACCTGAGACCCTGGAGAGCCACTGCCAATCTGAGTAGACAATATCGACCTCAATGGACTGATGGTCTAATTCATTGTAAGGCAGAGTCATATGTGGTCATGTATGTTCCCTAAAACCCATGGGCATCGCAAGAGTGCAGTAGACTTCAGGGAGGAGGAAGGCGGTGAAATTTCTATTCTATGAGTGGAAGTCTGCTCCCAGCGGGCTGGATACAACACGACGAGTGCAGTAAATTTGAAATGCAAGGGTTTAAATTGGGGGAGGGGGGCAGCCTGAAAGAGTATAGCACTATTGGTGCAGTGGTGCCTTCCAGTCTCGGATAAATCCTTAATCTACAACCCCATGCAAAGTAATCCCATTGAAATGAACAGGTTTCAGGACAATTAACTTCGTACCAGGCTGTGGCCCTCCAAGTAATCATGCATTTCCTGAGCCACAGTAACTCCTGTGCCTTCAAATTCCAAAAGAAATTGTTAGTTTATAGTGCAGTGGTTTTTGAAATGTCTTGGTCATACGTGGATAAGTATGGAAAAGCTTAGCTTCCTTCTTATTGGTAATGAAGCATATCCGAAACAGACATCTATTTTCTTCTGGGTTTTTGTAAAATTGTCTTTGCCGTCTGTATACAATATTCCTCCCAGGGTATAGATCCAGCTCTCCTAATCCTAACCTGCATCTCAGGGAAACAAGAAGTTCTTTCCCAGCTACAAAATAAGTGGGTACCATGCCAAATGGAAGTTGTTTGCGCGCAGCAAATAGCAGCAGATTCCCGCCGTAATAAAAAACTATCAATTAATTTCGCTGTAACTGTATGCACCTGTGAACAACTGTTTAATTAAAGAAGCAAACAGAAATCTCTCACAATAATGCTTCAAATTACTTGCATTTATGTGACTCAATTAGCCAGAGTGGATAAATACAATTGGAAAGCTGCCATGCGGACTTTCAGAAATAAAGACACAACACAACTGGGGGAGATGCAAAAGCGGCGAGGAAGATACAGACTGGCAAGCACAAATAGCTGTCAAGCGGCTTCCTCCCAGAAACTGCTCCACTGGAAAACAAATATGGGAGGTGGGGCGGAGCAAAGTCTAACAGGCCTTGTAAACAGCCCAAGAGAACATTAACCTACATCAGGGCTTCTGGCAGGACCCACTGGTGACAAACACCCCCCCCCCATTTATTTGCTAGTGCTCCACTATGATCCCACCTAAATGCACTGCCCAGAGCCAGTGGGGAAAGGGCTGCAGGCAGTGGTGAGCATAGGCTGTGGGAGAGCTCACAAGCAGGGAGGGGAAGGATACCCAGGCAGGTGAAAGGGTATCTCTGAGGGCCTGGTAGGGTTCCCAGGTCCAACTCAGGAAATATCTGGGGACTTTGGGGGTGGGGACAGTAGCGATGTGACATCACTTTTGTGATGTCACTAGGGTTGCCAGGTGAGGCTGGCAAGCCACAAGGGAGTTCTGGCCATCACATTTAAGCATTTCTTTTAAAAGCATCCTTTTAAAATGCTTTCCCTCCTTTGGAAATAATGAAGATTGGGGGCACTTTCTTTTAGGGATCATAGAATTGGACCCCCTGGGCCAATCTTTTTGAAACTTGGGGGTGTTTTTCAGGAGAGTTACCGCAAGCTATACTAGAAATATGGTCCCTCTACCTCAAAGAACAGCCCCCCGAGCCCCAGTTACCCACAGATCAATTCTCCATTATATCCTATGGGGACCAGTCTCCATAGAGTATAATGGAGCGCCCAGTGGCCATTCCCCTTCCTGCTTTCTGACAGCCTTGAAGTGGGGGGAGGGGCTCCAAACCAGGGGATCCCCTGCCCCCCAACTGGGGATTGGAAACCCAAGAGCCTGGTAGTGGGTAGTCTCTGCCCAGGACCCCTCAAAACCAAGAACTGGCCCTGCCCTACAATAAATACTAAGGCACCAGCCACCATACCCAGATGGGTGCATGGGGACCCCAACCAGTACCAATTCAAAGCTGTAAATGAGAGCCAGTGTGGGGTAGTGGTTAGAGGGCTGGACTAGGAACTGGGATATCAAGGTTCAAATCCCAACCTGCTGGGTGACCTGTTCTACTCCCTCCATCTTCTGTCCTGGTGTGACTTGCATTGCTAGCTGTGAGGAGGAGACCCACGTGCACCTGAGGTGGGTCCTGGAGTGCTCCCCACCTCATCTAGGAATTAAATATTCCACTAAATTTGACCTGCCTCTCTACTTAAACATGTTGACCATTCCAAAATTGAGGCGGTCATCTATGATTGCACGCTGCAATGCATTTCCAACAGCCCAGATGAAGGGCCGTTTTCTCAAGACCCCTCTAGACCAGCGCTATCGTGATTGTCCTTTGATAGAACTCGCTGTGTCATGTTTTCTTCTATTGTCCAAAACATGCAACAGCAAGAGAAAGATTCTTAAGAAAATGGCTGTCGAAATAGTCATCTTTTCCTGAGGCATCAAGATTAAGACTACTTTTGAGCAGCCTCTGCCAAAATTGCATCGTGGATGTGGCAAATGTCTGTTTTACTGTTCTTTTAAATTCCTAATTTTTTAAAAATGGTGTATGGCCTATGGGCTACTAAACCTTAAATAAACTTAAAAAAACTAAAAGAGTGAAGATGGAAGACATGGAGCATTGGTGAGAGGTTCCCGCCAGAACCAGATAAGTGGCAACCCTGCTTTAAAAACACATTATGTTCAAAACATCATGTGTGAAAGGGGATAATCGAATGAGCCCAGAGAGTTAGTAAACAGGCACTCTTGTCACTCTAGTTCTTGTAGGTCTGGCAAGTGGGATGCATGATGGAGCTGCTGCAGTTTCATGGGCAAGCACATTTGGCCAGTGAGGGGCATATATTGTGAGGGAAGTGTGAGAGGACATAGGTGCTATCCACTACGTCCTCCTTCCTCTTTGGATCGGAGTCACTCAGTCAATAACAGGCCTATAGGAGCAGAGTGGAATAACCAGTGTAACCAGGAACCTGCTCACCTCTGTGACATGAAAGCAATCAAACTAGCTGCAGAAGTTAATTCACCGTGAACACTACCCTAAAATCCCTTGGTCTTTGCAGTATATATTTGCCCAGAACACACTCTGCAAGTTTAACCATGATTTCACTGAGCATGAACTAGATCCTTGTGATTTCTGAAGAGTGGCTCTGGTCACATATGATTTGAAAGAAACAGGACACAACAGCCAGAGATCAAAAACAAAAGGAAATCGAACCCTGAATCGTACAACAAAAAAACCCACTATGGGGCTAAGCTGTTTTGGTTATTTTTGGCTTAAAAAAAATTAAGCTGGCTAATTTCACTTGTCCTCATTTGTATCGCAGAGAACATTTGTGTTAATTCCTTTTAAGAGCAAGTAACTCCTTTCTAACTTTGACAATAGCTGCTGGGGCTTTGTCAAAAGGCGAGGTCATCTCTCCTGTTAGTACAGTGTTCTGTTTTCAGAATGCGTTCTGTGCCACAAAGATGCTCCCATACTATTCTCACTGTTCTTCTTTAGATGAACAAAGATAGAAGAAAACAAAACACAAAAAAAACTTTGATGGTATGTCAAGCTGTGATGGGATAGAGGGATTTTTTTTTTGTTTTGTTTTTTGATGTCTTGCATCGCCTTTCTTGTCTTTATTATTTAAATGTCTTGTTTGAATTTCTATGAGGAGTGGAAGTACAGGGGAAATACCCCAATTGCTTGTAATACAGCCCGCACTTTGGAGTTTGCTACTCCCAGTATTACTTTTTGATTCATGTGGCATATCTTCAGTTTTGAAGTTTCTGTGCAGGTGCCTGAAATTGGAGTCGAACGAGCGCTGTTATTTTTCATTGTTTGGAAAACAAAAATGTACCTCTGATAATTTTTGTCTTTGATTACCACTTCTTCAAAGGGTTTTAAGCAGCATGAAAGCCTTTGAAATTTTCAGAACTAGGGAGACATGAGAGTTATTCTGTATGCGCCAGATAAACAGATGTCTGGGCTTTCAAACTTAAATGCAGAGAACGGAATTGCAGGCTTCATCCGAAAGAGATAACTAACTAGGTTCACAACGCCGCGTTTTTGACTAATGTGCAGTGGGAGAAATAATAATGCCACACGACTTTCGCTTGTCGAAATAGCGGCAGAATAACGTCGCGGCAAAGATCAGGATAATGGCAACAAAAATATGATAAACTCCGGGGGAGGGAGGGAGTTGAAATGTATTCTCAGCACCATGTCAGCACTGGAACACGTAAGCACACTTAGAAATGCGTTTATAAATCACCAAAAAATGTTCTCAAGTCTTTGGGTCTCACGTTGTGGGCTTCTCAAATTAAAAACCATCAAAAACACCATCCAGGTTTCCAGTGAACCGGATTCCACAATGGATTAGCACTCTGAAGTTCTAACAGAAATTCTGCATAAAAATAATAAGGTGGGTGGCTTGGAGATGAAAACAGAACCTGAAAGAGTGATGAGCAGTGATGAAAACATTCCCAGAAAATGCACAGTGGCAGCTTGCAGCTCTGGGCTCTTTGCAGGGGCGGATTATGGCTCACTGGTGCCCTAAGCACTGACCAATCTTGGTGCCCCCCTCCTTTCCACACTGGACCCAGTCCATTTTAGTTGTTGACCTGTCTGACCAGCTATACAATGCAGGTTGCAGCAATACAGAAATTTATTCATAGGATAACACAATATACTGTACAAACTAAGCTCTTCACCCTTTTCCCAACTTTGTGGTGCCCCCTTTGGCCCTGGTGCCCTAAACACGTGCCTAGTCTGCTTAATGGTTAATCTGCCCCTGGCTCTTCGTGTCATCTCCATCTAATGTCTTTTCAATTGGAACACGGATCGCAAAACAGGGAAAGGAGAGAAAAAACAAGGACAGAAGGGACAACGGAAACAGCTAAGGAATCTTTATCCCATATTCAGAGGAGCAGCTCTTCCTCCTTTAGCGAAATGGGAGATTAAGTAGTATCTCTCCTTATATATAATTGAATAGTGGGTGCCAAAGTTCTAATTCTAAAATGCACTCCCTTAGTGTATTGCCGATGGCACTGCTCCTCAGCATATATCGCCACCAATCAGAAGGCAAAGCCCGGGTCCCGCCCACACCACAACTGCTGCGACAACCTGGTCTTTTGCATATGGAAGCTGATTGGACTTCAGTCCATTCCACACCTCAAACTCCCCCCCCCCCGGAAGGCAGTTGGAATGTCAGTTGCATATGGAATCTGCTGTATTCTGGTGGTGTGCAGGTCCCAGATTCATGTTTTAAAAGCAGACTGACACTGTTTGCCCAAAGCCAGAGCACTCTCCCAGAGCCTCTTTCTAGATCCCGTTGTATTTATTTCCACAACGGGCCTTATTTCTAGTGAGGAGATAAGGCAGGATAGGAATGTTTTAAACAAATAAATAAGAGTAGGGGGCATCAGAATATCTGCACATAATGTGGTTTAATGTTCGTAATCAGACTTTAGCCTTTGACTCCTCTTGCTTTAGAAATTGCATTACTTTCAGAGAACCTGTAAGTCAATGGCAGGGCCGTGTATTTAGGAAATCCCAGATTCAGTCAGTTACAAGGATTTCCATTTGCAAGGCAGGAAAAGGTTTCAGAGGGCCACTGCTGTCAGTCAGACTGGGCAACAGTGGACGAGGTGGACCAATGGTTTGACTCCATTTAAGGCAGTATCGTACATTCCGGATAGCTTGCTCGTACAAAATTTCAGCTATGTCAGAAAAGTTATCTTCATTTCTATGCCAGTTCTGTGCAGTGGTTAGGAGCGCGGACTGTAATCTGGGGGAACCGGAAACCACTCTTCCACATGCAGCTGCTGGTGTGACCTTGGGTCAGTCACAAGTTCTCTCAGAGCTGTTCTCTCAAGAGCAGTCCTCGAGAGAGAGCTCTCTCAGCCCCACTTACATTCCAGGGTGTCTGTTGTGGGGAGGGGAAGGAAAAGGAGATTGCAAGCCGCTCTGAGACTCCTTCAGGCAGTGAAGGGTGGGGTATAAATCCAATCTCCTCCTCCTCTTCTCCTACCATGCCTTCCACCTTTTTTTGGAGAGGGGATACGTAGATTTCTAACCAGTTTCTGCCATACTTTATATTTAGCAGAGCCAGAATCTTTTTAAATCCTCTCATTCAAGAGCCAGATAATTACCAGACCTTGGGATAGTGAATGACTAACTCCGAAGACGTCAAGAACCAGTATGGTGTAGTGGTTAGGGCATTGGACTAGGATCAGGGGGAACTCTGTTTTGAACCCCTTCTCCACCAGGGAAGCTCGCTTTGGCAAACTTGGTCCAGTCACTCTCTCTCAGCCGAACTTACCTCACAAGGTTACTGTTGTGTGGATAAAATGAAGGAGAGAAGAACAATGGAAGCCTCTTTGAGTCCCTATGGGGGGAAAGGTAAAGTATAAATGAAGCAAGAACACAGTCCTGAAAGTTAGGGTCAAAGAAGAAGTCTCATGCTTAATAACTGGACCACGAACACAAAATATAACACTGGCCACTCAGGGCCCAATCCAACAAACCGTCATTTAGTGCTAGTTAACTGATATTTAGGAGCTGCGGTGGCTCAAGTGGTTAAGACGCTGAACTGCAGGCTGTGGAAGGTCGGTAGTTCAGCAGTTCAAGACCCGAGTGTGCCGCATCACGGAGTGAGCTCCCGTCTCTGGCCCCAGCTCCTGCCAACCTAGCTGTTCGAAAGCAGGAAATTGCAAGTAGATAAATAGGTACCACTTCGGTGGGAAGGTAACAGCGTTCCGTGCGCCTTGGTGTTTAGTCATGCCGGCCACATGACCACGGAAACGTCTTCGGACAGCGCTGGCTCTTCGGCTTTGAAACGGAGCTGAACACCGCAACCCTAGAGTTGGATTTGACTGGCTTTCGAGCAAGTGAACCTTTACCTTTACCTAACTGATATTTAAGTCCTCCAACTGATCATCTTTTATCCTTCTGCCCTACGGGGCTATCTTTCTTATGTATTCAGATGACCTCTGAATCCCACATGGGAATTTTATTTATTAGGGAATCACAGCTGCGTCCCACCCGTTTTTCCAAGTGGGGGTGTGACAGGCTTTTCCTACATAGTGAGGGGACCCACACAGCCCCCGAAGATTCTGGGGGGACCTGGTTTGTTTTGTTTTAAACTATAAACCTTCTCCACAGTTAGCATCTAGGCCAGGGGTGTCAAAATTGTGGCCCAGGGGCGGGATTAGGCCCCCAGAGGGCTTCCATCAGACCCGCAGTTGAACTGGCCATCTCCTGCTTCCAGTTCCACTGCTGCTACTGCATCATAGCTTTCTTCGCCAGACTCTCTTAACCACTCAGCCATTTCATGTTTTAACCTGGGTCCTAGACTCAGAACTCTGAGCATGGGATTTCTGTGGTGAATGTCAATAAATCAAAAGTAGGTTTGCAGCTTACAGAGACACACCTGAACAGCATACTCAAGATTGCACCACCACAGACATTTTGATGCAATAATTCAGAGCAAGAGGTGTCAGTTATCAGCTACTGTTAAATAAACAAAATATTGCAAGAGTGCTAATGTTATAAGCATGTTTTTATTTTAAGTAAAAAAAAAACCCTTTGTGTCTGTGTCCTTTATAAAGTTTATATCTCCGCTACCTGGCATTACTTGATATGACACACATGGCCCGGCCCAACAAGGTCTCATTTATGTCAGATCCGGCCCTCATAACAAATAAGTTTGACACCCCCGGTCTAGGGTTTCGGTTCGCTGCTGGGAGGTAAGTTTTGTGGTGAATAAACAGAATGCAGAGATCACTGAGGCAGGAATTACATACAAACAACACAGAAGATTTATTTATTTACAGGTTGGTTTCAAAGAACAGATCAGCAACACAGGTCTCCAGGTAGACAAAGAAGATAGCTGGGGGAGGGACGTCAATTTAAGCCAGTTACGGCTTCCGAGAGCAGTTTGAATGTTCCCTAATGCTTTCAGGCACAAACAGGCTTTTACTGACTAGCCACTAGGATGGATCCTCTCACACCCTAAAGATTCCAGTCACACCAGCCTGCCCTTTCCCAAGAGTCAGACGAAATGGCAAAAGGTCTGCTCATTGCCAGAAACGGACCTAACAGCCAGGTACTCTATTCTGTCTCAGAGGTAGAGCCAAACCACTCTGCCACGCTACCCTTCACACCATCTGCTCTTTTTCTGAGCCAGACCTGAGCTCTCACTGCTCCTTCCCTGAGGCAAATCTGAACTCGGCTCCTGCTGTGCTTCCGTCCAAAATCCCACCCCCCTTCTGAAAGGTAATTGGATGTTGGAGCCACCTTCCTATTGGCTCAGGTGAGTCGCTGTTTTCCCTTTCAGGGGCAGGATATCCTCCTGTCAGTCACAAGTGGGTTATCCAGTTGGATGTTCACAACATCTTTGTGAGGTGATTCAGCTAAGATGGAATGGTTTGTCTAAGCCCACTCAATATGGTTCACGGCTAAGCAGGGATTTGAACCCATGTCTTCCTAATCCATTCCATGTCCCTCGACGTTTAGTCATGCCGGCCACATGACCACAGAGAAGTCTTCAGACAGGTCTGGCTCGTCGGCTTGGCAACAGAGATGAGCACCGCCCCCTAGAGTCGGATTCGACTGGCTTCCGAGCAAGGGAATCCTTCCTAATTCCAGTTCAGTGCTCTATTCATTTCATGCAACAGCCTCTTACCCTATTCCAGAATTCCAGCACAGACTTTCAAGATGTCTTTTTTAAACAAACAAAAAGAACCCCAGCAACAAATCCCCGCCCTCTGTGAACGGAACTGGCATCGCAGAAGCGTGCCTCTAAATTCCTATTTATCGAAAATGAACCTATTATGGCGACATAAAAATCAATGTTTGTTCAATTATTATCTTTGCAGAGTACAGTACATTGTAACATAGTTTCTCATTAGATTAAATCAAAACTGCTTTTAAATACCATTTTGCCAGCTGCTGCTGGATAAAGGGCGAAACGGAACAGTTTGGAGCAGCAAAACATTGAGATTTTTTGGCACACCTGCATGCCAACACTGCTGCAGCTGTGACTGATGTTTATAAATGCCCTCCGCAGATATTTCCCCCCCACACTTTATTGAATTTTTTCTTTTCCCCAACTCATCGTCCTATATTGGTACTGGGATAAATGATCCCGTTGCTAGCAAAGAAACCAATCAGAAATCATAAAGGAATGCATAACAATTTCTCGGGTGTTTAATTTTCAGTGGTTCAGGCGGAAAGAG
Organism: Gekko japonicus; assembly: GCF_001447785.1. Taxonomy (NCBI): domain Eukaryota; kingdom Metazoa; phylum Chordata; class Lepidosauria; order Squamata; family Gekkonidae; genus Gekko; species Gekko japonicus. Next base: position 1,056,565 of record NW_015176454.1, on the reverse strand, counting down.
TAGTTCACTCGCCATGCCTGGAAATGGAAGCAACTGGCAGCTGAATTCTGGGCAGAAGGCTTCAACTGGAGTTAACAGTGCAGTCCTGAAGAGTTATGATAATAATTCTTTCTGTGCCTTCAAGTTGCAGCTGATTCATGGTGACCTGGGATTGTCAGCTCTATGCTGGGGAAGTCATGGAGATTTGGAGGTGGGGCCTGGGGAAGGTGGGGTTTGGGAGGGGAGGGGAGGGGCTTCAGCAGGGTATAATGCCAGAGAGACCAAGTTCCAAAGCAGCCATTTTCTCCAAGGGAACAGACCGCTGTTGTCTGGAGACCAGTTCTAACTCCAGAATAACTCCAGCCACCGCTTGGAGTCTGTGCAAAAATGATTCTAGTCCAATTAAAAAGGTAAAAAAAGTAAAGGTTCCCTTGCTCGAAAGCCAGTCGAGTCCGACTCTAGGGTTGCGGTGCTCATCTCCGTTTCAAAGCCGAAGAGCCAGCGCTGTCCGAAGTCATTTCCGTGGTCATGTGGCCGGCATGACTAAACACCAAGGCGCACAGAACGCTGTTACTTTCCCACCGAAGTGGTACCTATTTATCTACTTGCAATTTCTTGCTTTCGAACTGCTAGGTTGGCAGGAGCTGGGACTAGAGACGGGAGCTCACTCCATCATGCGGCACACTCGGGTCTCGAACTGCTGAACTACTGACCTTCCACAGCCTGCAGTTCAGCATCTTAACCACTTGAGCCACCGCAGCTCCTCTAGTCCAATTACAGTCCATGAATTTGCTTCTCCTTCTTCTTCTTTTTTGTTTCTTTGTTTCACGTCATGCAGTGCTGCTGCCGCCACTTCCAACCATTGCCATGCGACTGCAGATTTCCCGGGTAAACAATCTGTTTCCCTCAATGCTTCATCAGGTCGCTTTATACCTGGAGCCCATGCTTTGCGTCCCCTATTCAGAATTAATCTTGTATTTTCTCGGCATCTGGTGAGCAGGAGACGTAGAGGAGATGTTCTGACTGTCCACATCCACTTATGGCAATATAGTACTCCAATTCAGGGAACAATTACATGAAAGTTTAATTGAGTGCCAGACAGACTATTGCACACTAAATTACAGATGGGTTGCAGACAGAATTGACCCTTCAAAACTGTGTCATGGTGAGGCTCAGCAGGAAATTCTCGGTACAGCCAGGACAGGGTTGTCTGCTTTTGTCTGTTACTGGGACAGATAAATACAAATACATCTGGACTCAGGCCATCTACACAGGCTCCCAGTTTCTTTCTGTGCACAATTAAAGGTGCAGGTCTTGAACTTCAAAGCCCTATATGGTTGCAGACCAACATACCCATAGTCAGGGCTATTTTGGGGCAGGAACGCACAGGAACGGAGTTCCGGCTGGCTTCAGAGTTGGCCATGCCCACTACAGTCAAAACCTCTTTGTGCGTGGCTACAGAGGGAAGGCCTGTAAAGCAAACCCCCTGGTGACTCTGAGGCGGCGGGGGGGGGGGCTGGAAGGCTCAGGGAAGCATTTAAATGCCTCCCCGTGCCTTCCTGGCCTGTCCAAGGGCCAGATTGCCCGGGCTCCCCGTAGCAACGGGGTGCCCAGGCAAGCCAAGGGAATGCATGGGGTGTGGCCTAATATGCTAATGATCTGTGCTGTCGGGGGTGTCCTAATATGATAATGAGTTTCTGCTGTTGGGTGTGGCCTATTATGCTAATGAGTTCCTGCTGGGCTTTTTCTACAAAAAAAGTCCTGCCCATAGAAGTGCCTACTCCCTTATGAACCTGCCCGACCATTATGGTCATCTTTGGGTACCCTGCTTCAGGCGCCCCTGCCTCCTGAGGTTAAGCAAGTGGCAACCCAGGAGCTGGCCTTTTCAGTTATGGCACCAAAGCTCTGGAACTCTCTCCCCAAGGAGGTTAATCTGTCCCCTTCTGTGGCCATCTTGCTACAGAGAGTGAAGCATTCCCCCCCCCCTTTCATTTGACATTCCCCCAGTGATCTCTCCTTTCTAACCAATGTTTTAATTGCTGTTTTTTATGGTTGGTACGTGTTTTAATTCTGTTTTTAATTGTTTTAATGATGTGTGTGAGGGGGTTGGTTTTAATGCTTTTAAAATGTGATTTTTTTATCATGTATGTTTTAAGCGGTTAGCCACCTTGGTGGCCCTTGTAAAGGCAGAAAGGCAGGATACAAATTTTGTATATAAATGTATAAATAAAATTCATGAAAATTGTTCAGTCTGACGCAGGCTTTAAACATGGCATTGATGCGATCACTGTAGTGGCGTTCTTGAAAATGACACGAGGCACTTGAAAATCCAAGATGGTGTCTATGGGTTGGATCCCACGCTGTGGTTCCGATGGAAGGATTTCTGTCAGCCAAGCAAGTCTTTTTTCCATCTCCTACCTCCCACTGCAGCCCTACATGGCCCCTGA
>NW_015176454.1:1051724-1054107 GCF_001447785.1 Gekko japonicus | reverse complement strand
ACAGTCACAATAATAATATCTCAATAATTTTATGTTATGACAAGTTTTCGATTCATTAACACCTCTTGTGGATAGCTGGGAAATGTGGCTGGGAGACTGACTGCAGCAGGAGGTGGCAAGGCTCCCGTGGTGTTCGCAACTTCATAATGTTTCACTGCGTGTGCTAAGATTATCTGAGATGAACATGTTGGAAAATATAACATTTTGTAAGTGGGCTTTGTTCCGTGTTAAAGAAATAAGTAGGTTCCATCTCAAAATGAACCTTGTGTCCAGCATTCCCACAGCTTGTGACCAGCGCACTACCATTCAGAGTGCTCCCCTATGAGCAGGGCTTTTTTTGTAGAAAAAGCCCAGCAGGGACTCATTAGCATAATAGGCCACACCCCTGACAGCACAGCTCATTTGCATATTAGGCCACACCCCCATGTTACCAGCAGTGTGGTCATCCAGCCACACCCACCTTTTGCTTCTTATTCTCTTCACCTTGTTTGTTGTCAAAACCCAGGGCTTTTTGCATGTTAGGCCACACACCCCTAATTGTAGCCAATCTGAATGAGTTTCTGCTGTTGGGTGTGGCCTATTATGCTAATGAGTTCCTGCTGGGCGTGGCCAACTTGGGAGCCAGCCGGAACTCCGTTCCTGTGCGTTCCTGCCCCCAAATAGCCCTGCCTATGGGACATTTCAGTTTAAATAAAGGTTATCTTGGGGGAAAGGCGCCATCTTGGATTTCCCTGTCGCTAATTTCCCTCATCTTAACATGAAGCTTATTCCAAACACTCGTGCAGATTGTGGTGCTTCAGATCTTTCATCTGAATAACAGTTCCTATAACCGACTTCACTACATGAAATGCTGGGCAGTGCTGAAGCCTGCATTGACCAGCCATCCTTCTGTATGTATGTAAAAGTAGAATTTGTTAATAGCACGGCTACAACGTTGTACTCCTCAGAGGAAGCTTGCCATTTGGAGGTATCCCAATTAATTAATCTACATTGAGAAGGGAAATGTCACCTTTTCAGTAATATTACACCCAGTTTGGAAGCCGTCATTCTAAGTTTGTTCTAAGTTTGTTTCCAGGTTCCATTTCCCAGGATGGTCCCAAATTCTCTTTGCACACTATTCTTACATTTCTGACAGAGGCCTTTTGTGCTTATTTACTTGTTCTGCTTTATTCACATGCAAAATGTTCATTACAATTCGGTGTTTTCCCTTTTGTTATGTAATACAGTAAGATCCCCAACCATTTTGTTTCTTTTGATTTAAAGCACCATTTTCTGATTTCTTCTGATTTCTCATTCCCTCAATACTAAGTTCTAACAAAAGGAATTACAATAAAATCTGTGTTGTTCTGTACTTTATTCTCTGGACAATTCCGTTAATGTTATTGATTTCCTTCATTTATACTCCACCTTTCTTTCAGGTGAGGGCCCACAATGGCTTACATCACTCTCCTCACATCCATTTTATCCTCACAACAACCCTGTGCAGTAGGCTAGGCTGAGAGTGTGTGACTGGCCCAAGGTCACCCAGCAAGCTTCCATGGCCGAGTGGGGGGATTCGAACCTGAGGTTCCCAGATCCTTGTTCAATACTTTACCTGTGAAGCAGGTTAGGCTGAGGAAGTGACTGGCCCAATATCACCCAGTCGGCTTTAGTCGACATGTTAAAGAGAATGCACCTAGATCTGCCCATATGCCCATGCACCTGTTTGCAACAAACAGCAGACGTGTTCACTTTACAAATGAAACCAGGGACCAGTACTGGGATAAATGTGGGTTTTCAATCACATGTTCAACTGCACATGTGTTGAATGTAATATGAGAACTGTATTGAAAACGGATCAGCCAATATCATAATGCCCCTATATAAATCAATGGTGCGACCTCATTTGGAATACTGTGTGCAGTTCTGGTCACCAGACCTTAAAAAGGATATTATAGCTTTGGAAAAAGTGCAGAAAAGGGCAACTCGAATGATAAAAGGGTTGGAACACTTTCCCTATGAGGAAAGGTTAAAGCGCTTAGGGCTCTTTAGCTTGGAGAAGCGACGACTGAGCGGTGACATGATCGAGGTTTATAAGATTATGCATGGGATAGAGCAGGTAGGGAAAGAGGTACTTTTCTCCCTTTCTCACAATACAAGAACTCGTGGGCACTCCATGAAACTGCAGAGCGGTCGGGTTAGAACGGATAAAAGGAAGTACTTCTTCACCCAAAGAGTGATTAACACATGGAATTCACTGCCACAGGAAGTGGTGGCGGCTACAAGCATGGACAGCTTCAAAAGGGAATTAGATAAGCATATGGAGCAGAGGTCCATCAGTGGCTATTAGCCACAAGGTATAGCTAGGGGCTCTGGGGCAAGTGATGCTCTGTCTTCTTGGTCC
>NW_015176454.1:1023129-1051642 GCF_001447785.1 Gekko japonicus | reverse complement strand
TAGTGTCTTGGCCCCACTGGTGGACCTCCTGATGGCACTGGTATTTTTGGCCACTGTGTGACAACAGAGTGTTGGGCTGGATGGGCCTTTGGCCTGAGCCAACGTTTGAGTCTCTTATATTCTTAATTACTCAATGCACATATAAAGAAAAATCAAGGGTGTGGTCTACATGGATGGTATGTGCATTGAGTGACTCTTGTGTTAAACATATTTACAGTTTTATGTGTGATTTAAAACTGCACGTTTATCCAAGTACTCATGCCTGGTTCCTGACCTGGATGGCCTAGGCTAGCCTGATCTCATCAGATCTTGGAAGCTAAGCGGGGTCAGCCCCAGTTAGTACTTACATGGGAGACCTCCAAGGAAGTCCTGGGTCACTCCACAGAAGCAGGCAATGGCGAACCACCTCTGAACATCTCTTGCCTTGGAAACCCTACAGGGCAGCCGTAAGTCGGCTGCCACCTGATGGCATTTTCCACCACCACCATCTCGTCTGCAGGGGTGAAGGTAAATTAAAATTCCCCCGGGGTGTTATGATAGAGGGAATCAAAGCAGAAGAGGGGAGCCGCCACTGTGGTCACTGTCTGACCACTACTCTGTACCAGCCCACTGCCTGCTCATTTTTGTCTCTGACACCATTCGGTTCCTGTTAAGGACTATGCCTCTGTTTTCAAGCTGCTTTGAATCAGTGGGACCACTGCATACTTTATAGCCTCTCCTTGGCTGAAAACAAGAAAACCTGCTCCAGGAAAGCAAAAGGTGGGTGTGGCTGGATGAGCACACTTCTGGTAACATGGGGGTGCGGCCTAATATGCCAATGAGCTGTGCTGTCAGGGGTGTGGCCTAATAGGCAAATGAGTTTCTGCTGTTGGGTGTGGCCTATTTATGCTAATGAGTTCCTGCTGGGCTTTTTCTACAAAAAGAGCCCTGACGAATACAGCTCACTGTACTGGGCTATTTGGTTAAAATAGCACAGTTTGTCTAGTCGTAGAGGCACGAGACTGAGTGCAGTAAATAAATCTCCCAAGAAGTATATTGCCAATGTAAAACTTACATTCATAGAATCATAGAGTTGGAAGGGGTGATACAGACCATCTAGTCCAACCCCCTGCCCAATGCAGGACCAGCGTAGAGCATCTCTGGCAAATATTTGTCCAGCCTCTTCTTGAAAGCTGTCAGTGAAGGGGAGCTCACCACCTCCCTAGGCAGCTGATTCCACCTTTGGACCACTCTGACCGTGAAAAAGTTTTGCCTAATATCCAGCCGATACCTTTCTGCGTGTAATTTAAACCTGTTGCTTCGGGTCCTATTCTCTGCTGCCCTCCTCCAAATGACAGCCTTTCGAATATTTAAAGAGAGCAATCATGTCCCCCCTCAATCTCCTCTTCTCCGAACTAAACATCCCCAAGGCCCTTAGCCTTTCCTCGTAGGGCTCAGTCTCCAGACCCCTGATCATCCTCGTCGTTCTCTTCTGCACCCTCTTGATTTTGTCCACATCCTTTTTTGAAATGAGGCCTCCAGAACTGCACAAAGGATAGGGCTGCCAAATGTGGGCGGGGGGCGGGGAAAACCCCGCTTTAATGGCCCGATTTCCGCCGCGGTGGAATTGGGCCCCGGGGGGAACTCCGCCCCCCAAGGCTGCGTCACCGGAGGTTGCTCATGTTGGGGGCGTGGCCAGATCGTCAGGGGGAAAACCATATGGTTCCCCCCTGACGATTTGGGCCACACCCCCAATGTGAGTGACGTTGCACGTTGCTTCCGTCGATGTGCTGGCGGTGCGCGTGCGCATCCGGAACCAGCTCCCAGAGCCGGAGAAGCCTCCCCCGCCGGTGAGTTTGCCAGACTTGGCAACCCTAACAAAGGATACAGAGGGACAGGAAGGGTCAGTGAGCAGGTCTGAGGTTACGATAAAGAGAGAGAGATCCCATTCAAGCAAATAACACTTATACCCACTTAAAGTGATATAGAGACTCCCCCCCCCCCATGCCCAGGCATGCTGAGTTGCTCATTCCATGTACATGAGCTCACCATAACTTGTGAATGGGGTTTTTATTCTGACAAGAGATTAAAATCCAGGTTCTGATCAGTCCTAGTCCGACATTAGAGCCATTACATCATTCTGGCCCTGCCAGTACTATGCATGAAAGCTGCAGTAAAAAAGAAGAAGAAGAGTACTTTAAAAGGGCCTGTCCATCTGCCAGAAAATGTTTTCACATCATTTTCTGCAGGAGCGCACAGGAGCGGAGCTCGGGCAGTGAAGAGCCCAGGGGGCAGGCACATGCAACAAGCCATGCCCCCTGCTCCCAGCAGCCCCAGGCTACAAGTAGCAATAAGCAGTCAGGTAAATTGCAGAGCCCCCCCCCCAGCAATCCAAAACAGTCCAGTGGCACCTTTAAGGCCAAGGTTTATTCAGGTACAAGCTCTCCCTCCTCTGCGAGGACAGATCTGCATATTCCCCCACCCCCCAATAGTTAGCAATCCAAAAGAGTCCAGTGGAGCCTGAGCGGTGGGTGTTGCCTTCTGACACACTTCCGGTGATGTCAGGAGGTGTGGCATATGCAAATAAGTTATGCTAATGAGTGATGCTAATGAGCTCCTGCACCTCCTTTTCTACGCAATGACCCCTGCTCCTGCTCCTGCTTATATGCCGTCTCGGTTACGGATCCTGCAAACTATTGAGGTTAACTCGTTTGGTTAGTCCAGACCATTGGTTAGCAGAGTGTTTAAATAAAGCTACAAACTCAGCTTACAAAGCTACACAGAGCCACATTGCAAGTTTAAAAGAGAAATACTTATCTCTTTATTTGAGAAGTACACTTTGGGATAGGAAAGAGGAGAGACTGATAGATTGCTAACTTACTAGCTAAAGGATGGAGGCGGATGGCGAGAGGCCCATGGTGCCAAGAGGGGACAGCATGTCTCTCTCTTAGTGCATCCTGGTAGAGAGCAAGTCTTCATTCAGAGTGAGAGAGAAGCAGGAAAGGGGAAATTGGTCCCTGAGATCACAATCTACATATCAAAAAGGACAATGGCAGAAGAGTAGATACAGGAAGAAAGGTCAGTGTGCCTGTCTAGCGATCTCAGTTTGCCACTCATTTTGGAGGTCTGAGACAGGGCACATCGCACCTGGAACTTCCAACACAAACCCCTTGACAAATGTCAGACAAGGTAATGGGAATCATCTGAGATCGTAGTAGTGACATTCCGGGCACCGTGTGGTGCATGGGAGTTTATGTGCTTACAACCACAGCTCCAGAGAGGGTGTTTTTTTAAAAAAAAGCATACTTGATTCATAAAAGAATGAAAGCAGACCAGACAAAGTCGGGGAAGTAAAGCGGACAGCTTTACAGGAGTTAGAATGACTGAGCCACAGGGCTCCGATTAGCTCATAATTGCAAGCCGTGGGGAGCCTCCAGACATGCTGTTCGATCAAAAAGGAACAGCTGAAGTCCACTTGTCCCTTTTCATCGTGGACATGTGTAGTTACAGGAATGCAGAACAGTGTGATACGGCAACATGAACTTTTAATAGTTGCTGACAGCAGGCCCTGGGAGTTCTGTTGTCCGGGTGGGAAAGGTAAAAAAAAAAAAAGGACCAGCATAAGGAAACTAGGCAATAAGAAACTGGAGGGGGGTATATGTATGTGCAGATCACCTGCCGAATTCTCGTTATAAAGATTCTTGTGGCGGCAGGGGAAAGTGCTATCAAGTTGCGACCGACTTATGGTGATCCCCTCCCGTAGGGTTTTCAAGGCAAGAGACATTCAGAGGTGGTTTGCCATGGCCTGCCTCTGTGTAGCGATCCTGGACTTCCTTGGTGTGGTCTCCCATCCAAGTACTAACCGTGGGTGAGTCAGCTTAGTGTAGTGGTGAAGAGTGGTGGACTCTAATCTGGGAGAACTCCTCCACATGAAGCCAGCTGGGTGACCTTGGGTGAATCACAGTTCTCTCAGAGCAGTTCTCTCAGAGCTCTCAAGCCCCACCTACCTCACAGGGTGTCTGTTGCAGGGAGGGGAAGAGAAGGTGATTGTAAGCCGCTCTGAGACTTCCTTGGGTAGTGAAGCGTGGGGTATAAATCCAATCTCTTCCTCTTCTGCTTCCTCCTCCTCCTCCTCCTCCTTCTCTTCTTCTTCTTCTTCTTCTTCTTCTTCTTCTTCTTCTTCTTCTTCTTCTTCTTCTTCTTCTTCTTCTTCTTCTTCTTCTTCTTCTTCTTCCAAGATCTGGTGAAATAGGGCTAGCCTAGGCCTTCTGGGTCAGGGCATTTAGTTCCATAAAGGTTTCCCTTGCTTGAAAGCCAGTCGAATCAATTCAATTCAATTCAAATTTATTACTCTAGGGGGCGACGCTCATCTCTATTTCCAAGCTAAAGAGCCAGAGCTGTCCGAAGACTTCTCCGTGGTCATGTGGCTGGCATGACTAAACGCCGAGGCACATAGGACGCTGTTACCTTTGCACTGAAGTGGTACCTATTTATCTCCTTGCGATTTCTTGCTTTCGAACTGCTAGGTTGGCAGGAGCCGGGGCCAGGGACGGGAGCTCACTCCGTCATGCGGCACTCGGGTCTCGAACTGCTGAGCTACCGACCTTCTGGTCTGCAGCTCAGCATCTTAATGCACCACGGCCCCTCACTGCCCCCCATTTGGCTCTAGGCAGACCTAATGTTAACAGAAGTCTTGTGGCATCTTAAAGAACTAGTGGTGGTGCAAAGTGCCCTCAAGTCGCAGCTGACGTAAGGCAACCCCACAGGGTTTTCAAGGCAAGAGACAAGCGGAGGTGGTTTGCCATGGCCTGCTTCTGCGTAGCAACCCTGGACTTTACTTTTATGTATTTATTTATACATTCGACTTATATACCGCCCTGACCCCGAAGGGTCTCTGGGCGGTTTACATACAGATTTCAAATACTAATTCCCTATCTAAGGCCACATAGTACACAAGGGCTGCCTACCGGCACCCAGGTGGCAGGGCTTGCTATTCTCCAGCTCGGCTACTTCTTCCAGGCGGTCTTCGGGGTCAGCGCTTCCGTCCTGGTGTCCAGGAGTAGGTCTTCCATGTTCAGTGGCTTCCTTCGGCGGGCCCGTCCTGGTGCACGGTTCATGTCAGCTCCAGCTCTGGCTAATGTCCATTTCCGGCTCCGCCGCGCCTGCGCCTCCACGTCACCGTGCCTTCCACGACTTCCGCCTCCGCCGTCATCAGGTTCCACCACTCGATGTTGCGCTTCCCTGGTGTGGTCTCCCATCCAAGTACTAACCAGGGTTGACCATGCTTAGCTTCAGAGATCTGATGAGACTGGACTATCCAGGCCAGGGCTCAGTGTACGGTAGGGAGTACCCAATACCATAACACTGTAGAATCTAAGTGAGCATGAATCCAATCAATGATTTGATAACAGACACCAGTGTTCCCTCTAAGCTGAGTTAGTGTGAGCTAGATCACAGTTTTTTAGCCTCCGGCTCACACATTTTTGTCCCTACTCAGGAAGGATGGCTCCAGAGCAAACTCATTTATGCAGTAGCCAAACTGCTCGCTCATAACTCTAATGCTGGTAGCTCACAAAGTGGAATCTTTGCTCAGAAAACTCCACAGCTTAGAGGGAGCATTGGCAGGCACCCCAATCTTTACAATGGGTCAGCAGGATATAAATAAAACAATTTTTATTCGTATTTTTTAAATTTTTAATTCAATTTATATCCCGCCCTCCCCGCAAGCCAGCTCAGGGCAGATCACAGCAGGATTCTAAAACACATCAATATTTTAATTGTTTATTATTATATTTTAGTTTGTTGGAATTGTTACTGTATGTATTATGCCATTAAAAGCGACTGAACTGGACTGAACTGAACATAAATAGAACTTACAGAATAATTGAAAATAATTTAAGATAGCACAGATTTAAAAAGGGAAAAAACCCACAAAAACAGGCCACACTATTTCATTATATACGTTATTTTCAAGCTGGCACCATCGGGTCTCTAAGATCTTATTGGTCTGGGCCACGTTGAGGTGGTGGGCTTCAATTTCAGCAGGGGAGGCCAAGTTTTTTGACTGGATGTCCGCCACCTCAGCCAAAGGCCTGTCAGAACAGCTCGGTTTTACAGGCCCTGCAGAACACTAATAAGCCCCACAGGGCCCTGATCGCAGACAGGAGCATGTTCCACCAGGTTGAGGCCAGGGCAGAAAAAGCCCTGGCCCTGGTTAAGGCTACGCAGACATCCCTTGGGCCAGGGACAACCAGCAGATCTTGACCAGCAGAGCGCTAGCCTCTCCGGGGCACTTATGGACCCTCCGGTATGTCGGTCCCAGGTTCACAGAAACACCATACTTATAGTCAGGGCTCTTTTTGTAGAAAAAGCCCAGCAGGAACTCATTAGCATAATAGGCCACACCCAACAGCAGGAACTCATTAGCATATTAGGCCACACCCCTGCCAGCACAGCTCATTAGCACATTAGGCCGCAGCCCCGTGTTACCAGAAGTGTGGTTATCCAGCCAGCCCCACCTTTTGCTTCTTATTCTGTTTACCTTGTTTGTTGTCAAAACCCAGGGCTTTTTTTGTAGCAGGAACTCCTTTGCATGTTAGGCCACACACCCCTAATGAAGCCAGTCCTAATGAGTTTCTGCTGTTGGGTGTGGCCTATTATGCTAATGAGTTCCTGCTGGGCGTGGCCAACTTGGGAGCCAGCTGGAACTCCGTTCCTGTGCGTTCCTGCCCAAAAATAGCCCTGCTTATAGTTGGATTAGGGTTGCCAAGTCACTTACTTGGCACAGCGGGGAAGAGTTGGTCCCTGCCCGGGATATTTGTGCGTGTGTGCTGCGATGACATCAGCCGGAAGTGATGTCATCACATTAGGCACGTCGCTGGCCCGACACTCTAGCAATCAGCCTGGAAAACTCTGTGGTACTATAGAGTTTCCAGACTGATTGCTAGAGCGTCGGCCGGCGACATACCCAACGTGATAACGTCACTTCCAGGTGACATCGCACTGGGCACGTCGGCCCGAGGGGTTCCCCCTGCCTGCCTGATCTGGACTGTTGGGGTTGGGGGCGTGGCAATTCCTCCCCCCCCCAGGGGACCTGGCAGCCCTAAGTTGGATCCTATGGATGTGTTCTCCCAGCTCAAGTTGCCAACCTCTGATGCAAGATGTTTTTCTGCTAGCGGAAGATATCTTGTGTTGGGGGCAATCCCCTTGTTCCAGAGTACAGTGCTATCACTAGCAGAACCAATCCACATGATCCCACATTTCGTGTTCAAGCACTGATTTGCGTGGCTGAAAGAGTTATCACTGATCAAGCATCACAGATAAGGACCCTTTTCTCAGTGATGCGGGAGAAGCTCGGGAGGTCTGGTGTTGCTTCCACGCTGCTCCAGAAGCTCTAGATCACATCAGAGGAATCCACAGTGTTATCCCTTCGTTTCCCAGCCTTGCCCCATCTCCCAAGAGGGCAACGTTGGTGTGGGAAGTAAGCATACATTTACTATTGCAGTGCAATTTGTTTTGAAATTCCAATTTCCAGTACACCCAACCCAATATCAAAGTACTGGGTGAGGGGACAGCACCAAGAACAGGAGAGAGAAAGAAAATGCATTTGTTTTGCTAATGCAAAACAAAAGGTGACCCTACCTACTCTCCAGCTAACCTCCAGCTGCCAAAATTTGGTCTACGCAAAGCGTTTGCGGCTTTGGAGAAACGGAGGGTCCCCCTTGTTGCTGGGCAAAATGCAATCTGTACAATTCAGTCGAAGAAAGGATGGGATCTTTAACAAAAGGAGAAACGGTGATGCTTTCGGCTTGGTGTTGTGTTCAACAAGGAATGGAGTGGCCTTCAGGTTGGCAGGGCTGCCTGAAGCTCTCTCAGAATGACAACTGATTCCCCAGATGACAAAGATCAGTGCCCCTGGAGAACTGGGCTCTATGGCACTATACCCCCCCAGTGAGGTCCCTCCCTTATGCACCTTAATGTTTTCTGATGGTTCCATCTAAGTGGGGCTGGAAGTTCTTCTGGAATTGCAACTGACCTCTAGACTACATAGATCCGCTCCCCTCTAGGAAGTGCTATCCTCAGAGGACCATAGAGTATAAGAGAAATGGAAGTCCTAGAATGACATCACATCTCTTCTGAGCACCCTCTCTTTCCCAAACCCCGCCCTCCCCAGGCTCCACCTTCAGGCTCCCCAAGCCTGAGTTGGCAACCCTGAGTGATCTCTCCCATCATCCAAAGGCTGGTTAATTTATTTATTAAAATAATAATATCCTGCACTTTCCACCAACCACAGTGACTCAGGGTAGCCTACAAAGGATTTCCCAGCAGGCAACAAAGCAATTGAAACCTCAAACAAACTCAACAGGCAAGATCATCAGTCGTCAACCACCAGCATATAACTCCCCATAATCCCTAGCGGCTCATCTAGCGCACCCCTTGTACTGCTTACAGAAGCGGACTAATGTAAGGGACCGCCACGCATCCTCTAGGACAGCATTCTAAAGAGCCCGGGGCATCACTTATTTATTTTATATTTATTATTTATTAAATTGAATGTCTTAATTGCCTAATCCCTGTCGGACAACCAGGCTCTAGGGGATGTGCATCATTTAAAAAAACAATTAGAAGCATTTTAAAAAACAATTAAAAATCGAGACGGAAATCTCAGATGGTGCTAATACATACATTCTTCTTAGACAGAATTTGCCCGAGTGGTGTCTGATGAAACCACTTTAAAGGAGGGTTCTGTTAGGAGGAAACTGGGAGAGTCTCTTACGGTGCAAACAGACTGTGGCTCAGTGGGGGAACATATCTGTTTGGAATTCAGAAGGTCCTGGATTCAATCCCTGACATCACCAGCTAGAACGATCAGGGAGGGGTGATGTGAAAGTCTTCCACCTGAGTCTCTGGAGAGCCACTGCCAGTCTGAGTAGACAGTACTGAGTTTGATGGACCAAAGGTTTGATTCAGTATCAGTCAGCTTCATGTGTCCATGTGTTCATGAGTCCACAGGCCCATTAGACCTCCTGAAACCTTGGAACCAAGGCTCCCGCTAAGCTGTGGAGTCTGGTGAGCAAAAATTCTACTTTGTGGGCTACTGGCATTGAAGTTGTGAGCAAGTGATTTGGCACTTGGACTGCAAGAAGAACAAATCGGTCAATCCTAAAAGAAATCAACCCTGACTGTTCCCTGGAGGGCCAGATAATGAAACTGAAGCTCAAATACTTTGGCCACCCAATGAGAAGAGAGCACTCACTGGAGAAGACCCTGATGCTGGGAAAGACTGAAGGTCAAAGAAGACGGGGACGGCAAAGGATGAGATGGTTAAACAGTGTCATCGATGCAACGAACATGAAATTGAGCCAACTTCAGAGGACGGCGGAAGACAGGAAGGCCTGGCGTGATCTGGTCCATGGGGTCGCAAAGAGTCGGACTCGACTGTGCGACTGAACAATAAAAAAGTGATTTGGCATTAAATTAGTTTGCCAAGTGATTTGGCATTAAATTAGTTTGCCCTGGAGCCATCCTTCCTGAGCCAAGACAAAAATGTGTGAGCCGGAGGCTAAAAAAACTGTGAGCTAGCTCACACTACCTCAGCTTAGAGGGAACACTGCTTGGAACAATTCTTCTCACCCAGCAATGCTTTGTGACAGCTCACTATTGTCCACAGAGCAGGACCTGCATGGCACTGCGAGTACACTGCACATTTTGAAATCCTAGCCTTCCAATTCAGACAGTACTCTCTTTCCCGTTGGTTGCTCTAAGTTCCACTTCATGCCTGTCCCCTGTTAACCAGGTGGAAATAAAGACTTCCAGATCTACATTGTGGCTTTTGAGGTTGCTTTTGAGACAACCATTTGTTGAATGTAAGTACCTGTAAGCAGTGTTCCCTCTAAGCTGACTTAGTGTGAGTTAGCGCAGTTTTTTTAGCCTCCGGCTCACACATTTTTGTCTTAGCTCAGGAAGGATTTTATGCAGTAGCCAAATTGCTTGCTCACAACTTTAATGCCAATAGTTCACAAAGTATAATTTTTGTTCACAAGACGGAGCATTAAGTAGAAAAAAATCTTTAAGACTCTTAAGATTTTAGGCAACGCCTACATACGTTCTAGAAGGGGGATATCATAAAACTAATCAGTGTGGAGTTAGAGCTTGCATTTATGGCTCTAGAGAAACTAAGGGTCTTCTTCATTTCTTGCCGAAACGCAAAATGTACAATTCAGTTGAAGACACTGGTTGAGCCACCAGCCAGCCGGAACTTGGTTCTGAACAACCTCACAGACTGTTTTCTGCTCGTTGATAATAACAGATTTGTCCGTGGCCGCTTTGATAGTTACAACAATCAGGTATCCTAAGGTAGCGCTATCCATTGTGCTGGCGATCTCAGCTTATGGAGCTGCAAGAGAAGTCTGTCCAAGAACTTCGGTCATCAGTGCCAATCAAAGAGGATGAAACAGGATGTTGGTCTTAAAGGCGGCTCCATCCATTCATATATGTTGATCTTGCAAAGGAATATGTGAGCTGGGTTTTACTGAAGGGCGAGTTCACTCACAGTTCATTCCCCTGTATCCTCACCGTGGAGGCCAAGAACCTATGCTGGTTATTCACTCCAAGGCAATAAAACACTTCATAGGGCTTATAATACTTTTGACACTGGTCAGCACTCCCGAGGAGGTCTCAAGCAAAGCATTTTAATGTTAAGTGCCGTAAGCAAAACATGCACATATAAATGGCAATTGAAATGGACATCCTCGGCGGGCAGCCATCCCAGCATGCACCATGCCTGTGCAGACACAGGTGGCCCTGGGTCAGTGTCTTGAGTGGTGTCATCTGCCAAAATTGAGATCACAGCCCAAGGGGATTGTTTGAGTTGCAAATGATCAACCTAATCGGGAGGGAGGATTGTAATGCAAACTTTGGGCTGTGGTGTTCCCTAATCAGAGGAGTGTGAAGCGTCTTTCATTGGGCCGCAGTGGCCCAAGGGCAGAGGAGAAAAACATTTGGAAGGCTGTTTTTAAAAAGTCCTGCTCAGTTCATAATGACGCTTGGCTTGTTACTCAGGACTGCTGACTTGCCCTTCCGCTAGACGCTCCCGCTGACCGATGTCATTAGAGCTGCCTCCACTTCCTCCACACCAACTCACCAAAGTTCTCCCACGACAGTTCTTCTCCCTGGCAGGACACATTTCCAGCATAAAAGAGACGAGTGTCAACAAAGACCTTGTGACTCCTGGAGGCCAGCTGGAAACAGATCTAATAATTTTTTAATGGTTCTTTCGTGCCGCCCTTCTCTTTTCCGCATTGTTGTTCCTCCTAGGCCTTCCGTTAGGCTTTCATGACTGTTGTGGAAGACTCGTGAGCATAATATACGAGGAGATGTTTTTAATTTTCCCCCCTCTTTTGAGAAAAAGAAAGTTGTGTGCCAGATTGTACTCCTCAGACCTTTAGCAACAACATTTCTGGAACATTTTACATTTCCAAAACAAATCATTTGCAGTGCATTTTCACACCCAGGATGAGTTTAAGACAACGAAGCTTAGGAAGTCATCTGATTATCGTGCTAACAAGACCATCGTGCGGGAAGTGAGGGAAGCGTAAGATGTTAAACAGGCAGTATGGGCTGAGGAACGATATGCAGACTGAAAGTCACAGGGAATAATCTCCCCTCTGAATGTAGTTAGCAGGGTAGGAAGGTTCATAGGAAACCGTCCACAGTACGATACACACATTGAGCTCTCTACCTTCAAGACTATCCATAGGTCAATACGAGATGGTATCATTAATGTCCAGGCCAAGAAGTCATCTGTGCTGCAGGGTCCAATCAAAGGAGAGAACAAATCATTTTAGGACAGGCTACCCAACTAGAAGCTGATGCTAGTAGAACGCACATCCAAAATCAAATCAATGATTATCTCCCTCAGCGGATAAGTGCTTAAATGCAACCGAAATCACCGCATGATGAAATTGTTTCTTTCGAGAAATATCCTTCAATGTTACCAATCTGAACGGGATCGCTGAATAATTTTGCTGCCTAGAAATGCTGAGTAGGTTGGATAGTGTTAGCATTTCATTTGCCACTCAGGTCAAAAGGGGTGTAGATGTTACATAGTTTAACAGGGGCCAGAAGTCTGTGTTGTTAACAGCAGCTGGATAGCCCAGTCAAGCCCGATCTCATCAGGTATTGGAAGCTAAGGAGGGTCGACTGTGGTTAGTACTAGGGTGCGAGCCTTGCTTAGAATACCGAGTCAGGCGGACAGGGGCAGGCCCTATTCAGCCACCTCTCTGAATATCCTCCGGGCCCCCAGTAAGGGTCAGTCACCAGAGGTCAATGTGACTTCCAGGTGCAGACACACGCACACACACCCAGACAAAAATAGCAGCTATCATGAATGATGGCTTGCCAGCTCTGACTTGGAAAATTTGTGGCAGTTTGAGGGGCTAGAGTTTAGGGAGGGAAAGGGGCCGTAAGGGACATGGTACCAAAGAGTCCGCCCGACCAAGCAGCCATTTTCTCCACAGGAACCGATCCCTGCAGTCTGGAGACCAGCTGTAATTCTGGGAGAACTCCAGCCCCCATACGGAGGTTGGAAGCCCTTGTCAGGATGGAAGGTCACAGGCCAGGCCTTTCAAATCAGGGTCCATATTTGTTTCTCTCTCCTCTTTGTTTGAAGATGTCGTTGACTGAAAAAGCACTTTGTGCAACTGGAAAAATGCCCAGAAAAGCTCGTGTCTGTTAAGTGCCATCAAGTCACTTCCGACTTACAGTGACCCTATGAATGAAGGACCTCCAAAACATCCTGTCATTAGCAGCCTTGCTCAGGTCTTGCAAGCCGAGGGCCCTTGTGGCTTCCTTGATGGAGTCGATCCCATCTCATGTCG
Organism: Gekko japonicus; assembly: GCF_001447785.1. NCBI lineage: Eukaryota > Metazoa > Chordata > Lepidosauria > Squamata > Gekkonidae > Gekko > Gekko japonicus. The sequence continues at coordinate 1,038,785 of NW_015176454.1, read as the reverse complement.
CGTCTTCCTGCTGCTGAGAACTTTTCCTAATTTTATTGTCTTCTCCAGTGACTAGGGGTCATTTCCTGCAGGAGTGCACAGGAGCGGAGCTCCGGCAGTAAAGAGCCCAGGGGGCGGGCACATGCAACAAGCCCCGCCCCCTGCTCCCAGCAACCCTCAGTCAGAGCAAGAAGCAGCCAGGTAAATTGCAGAGCCCCCCCTGCCTCCCAGTCCAAAACGGTCCAGTGGCACCTTTAAGACCAAGTTTTATTCAGATACAAGCTCTCCCTCCTCTGCGAGGACAGATCTGCACGTTCCCCACCCCTGCAATAGCTAGCGATCCAGAACAGTCCCGTGGAGCCTGAGCGGTGGGTGTTGCCTTCTGACACAGTTCCGGAGATGTCAGGGGGTGGGGCATATGCAAATAAGTTATGCTAATGAGTTATGCTAATGAGCTCCTGCACCGCTTTTTCTACAAAATGACCCCTGCCAGTGACTCTTGTCTTCTCATAACGTGACCAGAGTATGATAGTCTCAGTTGAGCCATTTTAGGTTCTAGAGAGAGTTCAGGCTTGATTTGATCAAGAACCCACTGGTGTGCCTTTTTTGGCGATCCGCAAAACTGTCCTCCGATGCGACATTTCAAATGAGTTAACTTTCTTCCTGTCAGCTTTCTTCATTCTCCAGGCGTCACACCCATGCATAGTAATGGGGAATACTATGGCACGAATGATCTTGATTGCCAGAGACACATGTTTGCATTTTTATTTATTTATTTAAATATATATCCCGCGCTCCCCACATAGCAGGCTCAGGGCGGGTTCCAGACAAACCGATCTGCGCACAGTGCCGATTTACAATTAAAATTAGGAACACACAAATCAATTAAAATTAAAACATATAAACAATCTAGTACTAGGTATAAAGGAGCTGCGGTGGCTCAAGTGGTTAAGACGCTGAACTGCAGGCCGTGGAAGGTCGGTAGTTCAGCAGTTCGAGACCCGAGTGTGCCGCATGACGGAGTGAGCTCCCGTCTCTGGTTCCAGCTCCTGCCAACCTAGCAGTTCGAAAGCAAGAAATTGCAAGTAGATAAATAGGGACCACTTCGGTGGGAAGGTAACAGCGTTCTGTGTGCCTTGGTGTTTAGTCATGCTGGCCACATGACCACGGAAACATCTCCGGACAGCACTGGCTCTTCGGCTTTGAAACGGAGATGAGCACCGCAACCCTAGAGTCGGAGTCGACTGGCTTTCGAGCAAGGGAACCTCTACCTCTCTCTCTAACTAGGTATACAATATGCCTCGACAGATGATGTTAATACTAGCGATGTAGAATCTGCGGTCACGGGGGGGGGGAGCCATATGCCTGCCACCTCAACTGAAGGCGTGGTGGAAGAGCTCCATCTTACAGGCCTTGTGGAACTATAATAGGTCCTGCAGAGCCCTGATCTCATCAGGGAGCTCATTCCACCAGGTGGGAGCCAGGGCAGAAAAGGTCCCAAGTTGAGGCAGGTCGGACATCCTTAGGGCCAGGTACTACACAGAGATGCTGGGTTGCAGAACACACTGTTCTGCAGTGCTCATATGGGGAGAGGCAGTCTCGAATATACGCAGACCCCTGTCCGTATAGGGCTTTGAAGGCAAGCCCCAGCACCTTGAAGTGGATTCGGAATTCAATTTAGAATCCTTTCTAGCTCCTTCATGGCTGTCCTCCCCAGCTTATGCTACAATTAGAGTTGCCAAGTCTATCTTCGCCAGGAGCGGGGGGGCTCCTGGCCGGCGTCTTGTGTGCCCGCGGGCCGCACGCACATCACCCGAAAGTGACAGGAGGACGCCAGGCATGCTGGGTGTGGGGCCACGGCCATACAAGGGAAAACCATAGAGTTTTCCCTTGTATGGCCGTGGCCCCGCCCCTAGCATGCCCGGCGTGGCCGCGTCACTTCTTGGTGACGCGCACGTCAGGGTGGAGTTCCCCCCTGGGGGGACTTGGGATCCCTAGCTACAATAAATTCAGTAACCTTCAAGGTGCCACAAGTCTCCGTTTGCTACAATGGGCTAGTACGGCTACCCCACCGGAGTGAATATCTGTTGTACTTATAAGTTCTGTGAGCATGTTCTTTACGGCAGAACATGTGACATATAACACACTTTGTTGCTACATTAAATCACGCATTTGGTTGTTTCCATTTAGACGGCATCAAAGGAGGCTGCAATCCAATGGAAAAGTTTCTCCAGACAGCGTTGTGCGGGAACACGATGTCAATATTAATAAAGGCTGAATTTCCCCTTGGCTCACTTCTTACAGATAAGCTTTTCAATAATACACTGCTTGCACCAAAGGTCTTGTGGGACTGGGAATAGTAAAAAAAAAACCCCACTAATAAAAGAATGTTGAATGTTTTTATATTAAATTTCCCCACAGGCAAACTGGAAAGCCTACTTAGAGGACGCCAATCAACGTGGCACTTATTAAATGTAACAAGAGTCCTGTTACGACAGATCTTTAAAGCCCCTAAAAATGAATTGGAAAATAAAGACAAAAGACAATTACAAGTGCATTTTGAGTTGCAAACCCTGGACACCTCACCTGATACCCAAGAACGCGGCACTGTGATGTTTGATCTTCAAAAATGCTGTTCTCAATCAGCCTCCAGCGATATTTGAATTCCGCTTAGCTGCATCAGTAGAGAATTTTGCCCCCTTCTATTTCCAGGCATTATCTTTTAAAAAGGAGCGCCGGATCTGAGATATACTTATTTAGGATTAATGCAGCTTTCACAAAGTTGGGCAAAAAATGTATCACGCACCGTCTTACAAGGTTTAGGGAATGAATAAAATATCAAACTGAATATATCTGAAGGAAAAGAAGGGGAGGGTGGGAATAAGGAAAGAATGCAATGCAGTATTCTGAAACCACAAAGCACTCTTCATGCTTGTCACAATTACCTTTGTTTGCAACAAACTGCATATATGATGGCTAGCACTCTAAGAATCTTGTTTATGGCTTTTTGGCTTTCCCTCCCCTGTGCTCATCATTAGTCATATGCTACACAGTGTTTATTTCTTCTCTAAAGCTTCCTCAACTATGTTGCTGACAGTGAAGATAACCTTTGCAAGAGCTGAGCTGCTGGGTTAACCATGAATCAGCTTCCTCGGCAACCCAGTTAGAATAAGAACTAAACAAAAGAAAGGAAAATATATACCTACATGTATTTGTAATAGAACCTTGGTCTTGTCTAGTCAGCCTGAGGAGATTTCTGTTTTCAGCTGACATATCTGTTGATTTATAAGAGTTACCATGTGCAGTGGGCATGCTCAGTTGGTAGCTTGCCACCTGAGGAATCTGCCTCAAGAATTCCGTGGCAATTTCATGTTTTTCCTGTGGCAATTAGAATGTTTGCATTATGCTCTCTGAGTCTTTGATTCTCCTTTGGCTGTAGAGTTCTGATTCCGAACCATCTTAAAGACTTTAAGACTATCTAGCAGATTGCATCTGTATGATTCTCCTCTCGCAGGGCTCTTTTTGTAGCAGGAACTCCTTTGCATATTAGGCGACACAGCCCCTAATGTAGCCAATCCTCCAAGAGCTTACAGTAGCCCCTGTAAGAAGAGCTCTGTAAGCTCTTGGAGGATTGGCTACATTAGGGGGGGTGTCGCCTAATATGCAAAGGAGTTCCTGCTACAAAAAGAGCCCAACATTAGGGATGCCAGCCTCTAGGTGGGACCTGGGGATCCCCCAGAATTACAACTCATCTCCAGACTACAGGGATCAGTTCCCCTGGAGAAAATAGCTGCTTTGTAGTGTGGACTTTATGGCATTGTATCCCACTGAGATCCTGCCCCTCCCCAGGGGCGATCCCTAATTCTCCAAGAGTTTCCCAACCTGGATTTGGCAACCCGCCCCCCCATCCCTCGCCAGTAGACAGGAGGCACCTGGCAAACCTATTCTACAACTTCCTTGTGGCTTCCACATCTTCCTTTAGGTAGTTTCATGATTCATGGGATATGGAAACTTCAGAGCTTTGAGAGAGGGAGAGAAATACAGTTTGGAGGAAAGGAGTCCCCCCCCTTCAAAAAAGCACCTTCACCCAGTGCATACCACCATTTGAAACCATCAATGCTCAAGGCCATAGCATCATATCGTCATATCACCAGCCAAGAACGTAGTGAGCTGTCCTGACCTTACTTCCAAAGAAGTGTGCTTAGGACTGGGGCTTTACCCTTCTGCAAAACGGGCTACTAAGTTGGCTGCAACTTGATGGCACTTCCCACCACCACCTCCCCCATCATCACACTCCCCAAGAAAATAAAGTTGAAGGCAGCAGGAAAAGAGGGGGGAGGAGGAGGAGGAAGAGGAGGAGTTTGGATGTATACCCACTACCTGAAGAAGTCTCAAGAGCGTCTTACAATCTCCTCTCCCTTCCCCTCCCCACAACAGAAACCCTCTGAAGTAGGTGGGGCTGAGAGAGCTCTTTCGAGAACTGCCCTTGAGAGAACAGCTCTGAGAGAACTTATGACTGGCCCAAGGTCACGCCAGCAACTGCATGTGATGGAGTGGGGAATCAAGCCCGGTTCTCCCAGATTAGAGTCCACACTCTTTACCACTACACCAACCTGACCCAACATGAGATGGATTGACTCAATCAAGGAAGCCACGGCCCTCGGTTTGCAAGACCAGAGCAAGGCTGTGGACCATAGGAGATTTCGGAGGATTCATAGGGTCACCATGAGTCAGAGGCAACTTGACGGCACTTCACACACGCACACTCCCTTGTGCCTGAAACTAATTTCAGCTCAGAAGTGCAGAGCACTGAGCAAAAACCTTCGGGTGGACCGTTTAGATCTCCATCAGGAGTAAGTAACACCAAGGTAATACAGAGAACTATAACATCACCATAAGCAAATGGCATAGCAACATTCCATGATGGAAGGTGCTACGTACATTATATCATTATATTTTTTATAATAGATCCTCCCGATTCACCAAAGCTGTGCAAACATTGCTGGGAGCAGGGGATCTCTCAACTGACACAGGGTCTCTTATATCATGGCCATATTTTCTAGTGCATACAATGCAAGCCAATTGATTTACTGTTCCCATTTGTGTCAATACCAGGCTGGTCTTACATAACCGCAAACAGAAGCTATTAGGTGCATTGGTCTTTTCCCTATCATCCTTGCCTTACTTCTAAAAAAATTACATTCCAATTGTTTAATACGGAATGAGCATAATTGCACATATTTCTTTGCTAATAAATGGCCAATCATTTGTTCACTCACTTATTAATTGTTATAAGATTAATCATGATGAACTAATGCAGTATTAATATCCATATAATTTGTGCATCCATAGTCATTTCACTGCAATATGATGATTAACTAATTCAGCATTATCTAATTTTTTGAGCAATACAACAAAGGATCGCTGGATTCATTGCAGGGCGAGAGTATATTTCTGCGGCAAGGGTCTTTCCGTTTACTTTTTGACTACTTGAGCACTATGCAAAACACAGAGAACGGACACAGTATCTGCCGGGAGAGCTTGCAATTGGTGTAACTTACCTTAAACAAGGTATGTTGATTTTATAAGGACATAATCCAGTTTCCCACGTCTGCAGCACTCATACCTAGAGGATTCTCGTATGCTGGACAGACAGTGGCAGAATTCAAGGATGGGACCCCAGAGGCCTGTGGAACCCCGACCGTAGCTCTGCCTCCCCCCCAAAAGGAGGGAGGGAGAAAGAACTGGCTGACTAGAAGCCAGTTTGGTGTAGTGGGTTAACAGCGCAGATGCTAATCTGGGAGAGCCGGGTTTGATTCCCCACTCCTCCACATGCAGCTGCTGGTGTGACCTTGGGTCAGTCATAAATTCTTTCAGAGCTGTTCTCTCAAGGGCAGTTCTCGGGAGAGCTCTCTCAGCCCCACCTGCCTCACAGGGTTGGGCGGGGAAGGGAAGGGTGGGGAAGGGAAGGGGATTGTAAGCCACTTTGAGACTCTTTTGGGTAGTGAAGGGTGGGGTATAAATCCAATCTCTTCTTCTCCTTCTCCTCCTCCTCCTCCTCATGCAGGCAGATGAGAAGCTTGGACATCTAGACTTCTCCTCATGCACACAGGCAGCTTCAGGACAGCTGGATGCAGTGGCAGTGCCAGTGGGAGGCCCCATTGCAGGGCCTGGGGCAGGTCCCAGAATGCCTCCTGCCTCCGACTATGGCTCCTGTTGATAGAGCCCTGGCTTCCCCACTCCCAACGACAAGAATACCATATGCAAGGGCACAAGGATACCTTATACAATATACAAGTACACCAAACGCAAGTGTACAAGCCTTTGAATATCCCAGAGTATAAATAACTTCTACTGAGGTTTGTGATGAAGCAGCAGTTAAAGTTCAAATGCTTTGCAGTCCTAGATTCCGGTTGGTGGCCATGTTGATCTGAAGCAGCAGGACAAAATCCGAATCCAGGGGGGCACCTTTGAGACCGACAAAGTTTTGTTCAAGGTATAAGCTTTCATGTGCACGCACACTACTTCAGACACATTGACATGGAAGTCACCAATCCATATGGTAACTTCCGTTTCAATGTATTCGAAGAAGGGTGCATGCACGCGTAAGCTTATACTTTGAATAAAACGTCGTGGATCTTAAAGGTGCCACTGGGGTGATCCTAGACAGAGTTACACCCTCCTGTGTCCATTAGAGTCAGTGGTCTTTGTAAATCTGTTTAGGATTGCACTGATAAGCTCCTGGTTAAACTATGCTTCATATGGTTGAATGATAATTACAACGCATAGGGTGCGGTCAGACGGCGTGCTGGGAGCTGTTTAAATTGCTCCGGCCCTGATGTGGTGTTTTTTAAGATGGAGAATCGCAATCACACTCACCTCCTTGCTCCAGATCACTGCGCTGTTGTTTCTCTCTCTCTCTCAGTTTGGGCATGCGCACAGGCAGCCATCTGTGGAACTAAAAGTTCCGCGCCTGCACAGAACAGCAATTTCCACTTCAGCCTGACTGCTGTAACACTCCCCTTTAAACATTTACCGCCGAAAATGGCCTCCGTGAGATCCCGAACTCATCTAAAGGCTAAAACTAGGCACCATTTAAACATTGTTTTTAATAACCCTGTGGCGGACCTCCGCCTATGCGCACACTGCCAATGCTTTTTTTAAAAATGGTGGGTGAAAAGCAGAAGCCTCGAGCAGCTTTCAAGCGAGGAGGGGGTTTAAATCGGAAGTGGCTCGACACCGGAGGCGCAATCACACAGGGGGGAAATGCGGCTGGAACTGGAGAATCAGGAAAACACCACTTGGGGACCTGGTATCAAAATACTCCGGGTTAAAGTTGTTTTGAGCCGGAAAGCGATGGCTGGGGACGGGAGGCAGATGTTGGCCGTGTGATCGCACAGATAAAACCCGCTTCTGAGGCAGGCCGAAAGCGGACTAAACGGCCTGTCTGAACACACTCATAGAATCACAGAGTTGGGAGGGGCCACGCAGGCCATCTAGTCCAGCCCCCCGCTCAGTGCAGGGCCCGCCTAGAGCACCCCTGACCAGTGTTTGTCCAGCCGCTGCTTGAAGACTGCCAGTGAGGGGGAGCCTACCACCTCCCGAGGCAGCTGATTCCACTGTTGCACAACTCTGACTGTAAAGAAGTTTTTCCTAAGATCCAGCCGGTACCTTCCCGCCCTTAATTTGAACCCATGATTGCCAGTCCTCTCCTCTGCAGCCAACAGGAACAGCCTCCTGCCCTCCTCCCTGCCCTCCTCCTCCTTCAAACATTTCACCCCCCCCCTCAGCCTTGTCTTCTCCATAAAGCTATTGAATTGTATCAAATTGGTCCATCAAAGTCAATGTTGTCTATGCAGACTGGCTGTAGCTCTCCAGGCAGAGGTCTCCAGGCATAGGTTTTTCACATCACTTGCCACCTGCTCCTTTAACTGGAAATGCCTGCCAGGGATTGAACCTGGGACCTTCTGCATGCCAAGGAGGTGCTCTTCCACTGAGCCACAGCCCCTCCTCCAAAGTAGTTCAAAACCACATAGCTAAACGGCTTTTGTCAGTAGTTGACTACTGTAGCGGAATCATTTCTCTCATCTATGGGGGAGATCTTGATTCAAGTAACTGATTCTTTCTGATCCTATTGGAAATTCCATAAAAAATAACAACAGAAAGATCAAATCAGTCGGTAACAGGAATACAGGAACGCTAGCAGAAGACACAGAACACTCCCGCTCCCCTCTCTTTATTTTTGTATTTCTGCATTGCTAAGAACACTTGCCTAAGAAATAGATCGAGACGGGTGGCTGTGTTAGTTTGTCTGTAGCAGGAGAAAAGAGCAAGAGTCCAGTAGCACCTTCAAGACTAACAAAATATGTGGCAAGGTAGGAGCTTTCATGAGTTTCTGAAGAAGTGAGCAGTGACCCACAAAAGCTTATACCTGGCTCCGTATTTTGTTAGTCTTTAAGGTGCTACTGGACTCTTGCTCTTTTCTACTTTCCTAGGAGTAAGCCTCACTGAATAAAATTACCCCATGGGCTTTTTTATAGACTGGAAAATGCCAGACAGGCTCACTCCATAGCCTGACTTTCTGAGGTGGATGAGTCCAAAGTATGGCCTCACTGAATAAAATTACCCCATGGGCTAATGCTTTTTTATAGACTGGAAAATGCCGGACAGGCTCACTCCGTAGCCTGACTTTCTGAGGTGGATAAGTCCAAAGTATATGCTGTGAAGCTTCTTGACTATGGCTCTGGTAGCAATTTTGTTAAAGAATACACACCGATGTACCCAGAATTTCTGCATCCTAGCTCCATTTCATTGGCTGCCACTTGAGAGGGCAGGGGAAGGAAAACTTTGAGCACAATGATGTTGTTAACACACTTTTCCCTTTAAAAATTACTAGAGATATGCTGGTGGCATCCATACATTCTTCATAGATTTTAAGGTACAGAGAAAAAAAATCAGTACCTCTGGATATTCTCATTGAAGATCCAGTTGGCCAATCATGCTATTATTGTAATAATATTATTGCACAAATAGGCTATTGCACTTATTTTTGCAATAATAGGCTATTTCACCTATTATTGCAAAGGAAGAATAAATCTCTTTGAATTCCAGTCTTCACTCTACAGAGTGAGAGATCTCTATAATTATTGGATGGATTCCCCACCCCTAAAAAAAACCCAGCTTTCTCCTAAATATTCCTAGCTTTATCATTGCACAAAATGTAGATGTACGTTCATGCTGCAAGCTCCCTGTAGAAATCGCCTGATATTTCAATGTTGAAACAGACTTTTTGTTTCCCGACTGACAGCTGCAATGATTCTGATCAGTAACCAAGACTGTGGGCTGTTGGCGGATGCTGATGTTAAATGTGTGTGACAGCCCTAACAGCCGTGATGGATGGCTCTGGATCGGCTAAGCTGACAAAATGCCAAAAGGCTGAAGACGGTCGGTTGTCACTAAAAATGGGCAGTGCAGGATGCGGCGTTTGAAGACTTGGCCTGACATAACGGGAAGTGATAGTCATCAGTGAACTCTGGATAGATGATATTAGCAGGGTTAAACTTACCATCTGCCTACTACTTTGGCTGGGTACCATTCCTTGCAGAGAGAGAGAAAGTTGATAACAGCTACGTAGGGTCAGACAAATAGCCCAACTGGCCAGAAGATCAGCAACTCTTGCCAGGGCCAGATGCTATGGAACAAGTGAAAAGTCATAGGTCGTTCCACCTTCTTGGACAAAGGATGAAGAGTCACATGACTGAATGACAACGGATCCATCTCCTATCATTCATAGTGCGATCCTGAGCAAGTGACGCCTTTCTAAATCCATTCTAAATCAATGGGTTTGGAAGGATGTACCTCTACTTAGAACGGCACTGTGACTCATGGTACCAATGAGATGGCTTCCCCCTCATCAGTTTGGCCAGTAACCATTGAAAGGAGAGATGATCTTTCCATCATGAATGTTCATTAGTTTAAACTGTTATTTCATTGGTTTTCCAAGTTCTGATGTTAAGGAATTCCATATGTAAGATGTTAAAAGGGTATTTCATTGTTAGTGTGCTTTAGGTCTGGCTGCTGTCTAATCATGCCTGGCATTCCTTATGTCTATCCATATGTACTGGCAAGTCGCAACGGACTTATGACGACCCCAGCAAGGGGATTTCAAGGCAAGTGAGAAGCAGAGGTGGTTTGACATTGCCTTCCTCTGCAAAGTCCTCCTTCCTTGGTGGTACCGACCTGGCATAGCTTCTAATATCTGAAAAGATCAGGTTATATCATGGTACCTTCTTTCCCCTGGCATCCCTTAGTTTGGGAATTTTGGAAAACCAAAACCATGACCAATCTGGATCTGTCTGGATCTTCCAGCATTGTTGGAAGGTGGTCCCCATGATCTGATAATGGAAGTTTTTAAAATGCTGGGAGCTCTGGACATAGAATTCCTACACCCAGGGGTCATTTCGTAGAAAAAGAGGTGCAGGAGCTCATTAGCATAACTTATCAGCATAACTTATTTGCATATTCCACACACCCTGACATCACTGGAAGTGTGTCAGAAGGTAACACCCACTGCTCAGGCTCCACTGGACTGCTTTGGATTGCTAGCTATTGTGGGGGGACGTGCAGATCTGTCCTCACAGAAAAGGGAGAGTTTGTACCTGAATAAAAGTTGGTCTTAAGGTGCCACTGGACTGTTATGGATTGCTAGCTATGGGAGGGGGGGGGATGTTCAGATTGGGCCTCACAGAAGAAGGAGAGCTTGTACCTGAAGGTGGGCCGGGGGGGGGCTCTGCAACTTACCTGGCTGCTTCTTGCTCCTCGTGGCCCGACAGAGGGCTGTTGGGAGCAAGAGGTGGGGCTTGTTGCATGTGCCTGCCCCCTAGGCTCCTTACTGCCGGAGCTCTGCTCCTGTGCGCTCCCGCAGGAAATGACCCTTGCCTACACCTCATCTGGTTTGGGCTACAATCGTATCATCTATATAGCAACAACCTTATTGCCAAGTTCTATGTAGACACTATGTTTATGCACCAGAGACATACAGGTTTGGATCAGAACTGAAATGAAACCAGACACTCTGGATGGGCAAGGGTAGGGGAGGAAGAGTTGGTTACCCCTGGGCAAAGTCAAAAGTTCTCCATCATGGGCCAGTGCCTTGGAGTGCCATTCTTATCAGAGTTATACCCTTTTAAACTCAATTATTCCAAGAAGAGAAGAGGAGACTGGATTTATACCCACCCTTCACTACCTGAAGGAATCTCAGAGCAGTTTGCAATCTCCCCCAGAAGACACCCTGTGAGATAGGTGGGGCTGAGAGAGCTCTTTTGAGAACTGCTCTCGAGAGAACAGCTCTGAAAAAACTTGTAACTGACTCATGATTACACCAGGAGCTGCATGTGGAGGAGTGGGGACTCAAACCCGGTTCTCCCAGATTAGAGTCCGCGCTCCTAACCACTGCACCAAACTGACTTCTAAGTCCAATGGACTTAAGAGGATGGAACTATGCGTAAGTTTGTACTGTTGTTTTTATACCTTATTCGAAACAGCATGTGCAAACTCTAAACATGCATGTAGATCGAAGCATGAGAACTCTAAACATGAAAAGGAATGTTTCTAGTTGGAATATGCAGAAGATGAAAAAGGGGTCCCTGATCCACACAATGGGCAAGGGAGAAGACACTCTAGATGGGGAGTGCATTTTTTTTTAAATTCAGGTGCTTCTATAGTAATTTTACAGTAAGTTCAAGACATGATTGATTGGCCATGTTCCTGTTTTGTTTTTGTTTGTTTAATACAGCCTGTGTTCAGCCTTTGGAATTATGTTTCGAAATAGGATTTCCAAGGCAAGCGTTTCCTTGGAACCAAATAAATAAGACGGAGATGCATAAGGGCAGATCATACGATTTAACTCCTACAAATGTGGTCTAATACCTGGTGTGACAGGGCAGTATCCTCCCTCGGGCCTCCAACTTAAGTTGCTCTTACTCCCAGCCTCCAGACTTTGCGTAGTGAAGTGAGAGGGTGCAGGTACACTCCCAATAATACTTTCCTGGGAGTAAGTAGACTTGTGTAGCATTCTGACCTGTTTAGGATTTCTATCTAAATGGCTATCCAGTGAATCGTGTACTAACACAGAAGTCCTCAACCTTTTTGATTTGGTGGTCACCACTGAAATTCTGTCACGGGGTTGAGTGGGCACAACCACAAAATGGCTGCCACGGGGGATGGAGGAAAGACACAATATGGCCAACACTGGAGGTGGAGCCAGACACACACATGGTGTAAGCCCAAATGCAGGGGACAGAGTACTTTAAAAAAATACACAGGGAAAGAAGAGAAGAGATTGGATTTATACCCTGCCCTTCACTCGGCGTCTCAGAGCGGCTTACCGTCTCCTCCCCTTCCTCTCCCCACAATAGACACCCTGTGAGGTAGGCGGGGTTGAAAGAGCTCTGAGAGAACTGCTCTGAGAGAGCTGTGACTGACCCAGGTCACACCACCAGCTGCACATAGAGAAGTGGGGAATCAAACCCGGTTCTCCCAGATTAGAGTCCATGCTCCTAAGCACTACACCAAACTGGCTCTCCAGAGTGTGAAAGAGAATAAAGAAGTGTGTGAGAAAGAATAAAGCCAACTCTGTGGTGGCGGCTGCCACCGAAAAACATTATTTTAATCTGCGTGGCCAATCAGATCTCCAATGGCCAATCAGAAGCCCTGCTTGGCAGGAGTCTCTTGTGGCTCCACCCACTTTCTAAGAACATTTGGCAGACAACAGGAAAGGTGTTGGCAGGTGACCATGGACCCCTGTACTTATGAATATACATCCTCAGAAATGGGAGGAGCAGAACAATCAGAATTTTCTCCGTTACAACTGAAGCTTCTAGGTCTTCCATCCCAAAACACAGGTACTCAGTGATGAAGATTATTTTAACAGGAATCCCACTCATTCAAGCGACAAGCAGGCAGCCTGCAAACCGCAGAATTCAGCAGTTACTGGGAGATGACAGTCAGAAGAAGAGGAGGAGGAGGAGGAGGAGGAGGAGATTGGATTTATCCCCCACTCTTCACTACCCAAAGGAGTCTCAGAGCGACTTACAAACTCCTTTTCCTTCCCCTCCCCACAACAGACACCCTGTGAGGTAGGTGGGGCTGAGAGAGCTCTTGTCAGAACTATGGCTTGCCCAAGGTCATCCAGCCAGGTGCAAGTGGAGGAGTGGGGAATCAAACCCGGTTCTCCCAGATCAGAGTCTGCGCACTTAACCACTACGCCAAACTGGCTCTCAAGAACTGCAGATGCTAGATGTCCAGTTAGTTAACCCTTTCCCTAATAACTTTACCTCTGCATTGCCAATGACACATTTCATAGTCACTATCCGCTGGGGCACGCACACAGCTTCACTCTAGATAGCACAGCATCTGCAATGTTGTTTTAAGGAAGCAAAACCTCTCAGCAACACATTATTATGGCTTGTGTGCCGGGACAATATGACATCTCTATAGCAGGAAGCACTTTCTGTCTGATCTCTTGCAATAAATGAGAAATAATGGCATGTTTTGTGTCACAGAAATACCCAACTAAGCATCCCTGAGATGGAACTGAATGCAAAAAACAAAACAAAGCAAAAAAGTCAAATCAAGCCTTATGAGAAATTACAACATAAAAAGGGAGACAGCATCCACCTCCGTTCAAGAGAAATGAAAATAGCAAGCGTCTCCAACTGCTGAAGAGCAATAGTGCCAATGGATCTGCATTGATTTTGGTGCATAGCATTTATTAAAATGCTCTGGAGGATACAAATGATCTCCTTCACAAATACTCGGTATTTATTATTGCTTCATTTACCTCGAGACGATAACAGCAGACTGTTAGAGGAACAGATTTACGCATCGCCTCAGCTCACTACGGTCTTCTCACCTGAAGTGCCTCTGTCAGAAATAAGATTATGGGGTGTCTGGGGGGAAAAATCTGTCCCTACTGTTAATCACATACTTTGCGTGTGAGTTCCTTCAGCAACCTGTGCTTCAGAAGAAAATCTTCTCCTATGCCCAGAACAAAGACAAAAGGGTATAGACCAGGGGTGTCAAACATATGGCTCGGGGGCCAGAACTGGCCCACCCAGGGCTCCTTTGTGGCCCGTGAGCAACTAGTGGAAGGGAGGGAACAGGAGACTGCTCGAGGGGGAATAGGCAGGACCACTCCAATTGTGGCTTCAGCACGGCGGAACAGCCTCGTCTGCAGCAGTCAAGCAGCGTGGGAGCGTCGGCCCAGAGCTGCACTGCTGGCTCTCTAGTCTGCTCATATGGGTTTTCCTTTGCCCCCCCCTCCCAGCCCACGAGTTGTTTTCCTTTGCCCCCCCCTTCCCATGAGGCCTTGCAGTGAGGATACACCAACTTGGAGCTTACCAGCAGCTGTTCTTTATACAGTTTATGTCTCTGATACCTGGCATTACATTTTATGGCACATATGGCCTGGCCCAATAATGTGACATTTATGTCAGATCCAGCCCTTGTGACAAAAGAGTTCAACACCTTTGCTATAGGTTGACCAGGTTCCTCGCCATGCCTCCTACCACACTGTTCCAGCCCCTGATCTTGCTCGGTGGAGCGTCAGGGGCAAAACTGGGCGGGTGTCGCGTGATGTCATTTCTTCCTGTCTCCACCCCCAATTGCTCCTCTCCCCTCCAATTGCTCCCAGAGGGCAACCCTGCAGGCACAACTTGAGACTACTCAGCTGAATGCCCCTCACTGCCATATGGCATGGCTTTTGCTTTTCATGGGGTAACATATGGGATAACTCCCATATCCATCATCAGCATGAACATTTATTACGATCGAAAGGTCAGCCAACAGTTTAACAGTGCAGTTTATATACAAATATAAAATTAATGCACAAAGTGCATAGCCTTATTGTGATGCAGTTAATGGTACATAAAAGTTATGAAAAGGACTGGAATATCTGCTTTCTTAGGGACAAGGCCTCAGCACAAAGTTTGGTCACTTTAGAGGTGGTTTCATTAGAGCAGTGTGCAGGGAAGGAGAGACATATGAAAAACTCCAATATCCTACCCACGTCTTTGTGCCCCAGAAGGAAGAAACAAAAATGAAATGCATTGACCTCTGGGTGGTCCCGTGTACATAGCTGGTATGCTGTGTTAGAGAAGAAGAAGAAGAAGAGATTGGATTTATACTCCACTTTGCCCTCACTACCCCAAGGAGTCTCAGAGCGGCTTACAAACTCCTTCCCCTTAAGAGGACCTGAGTAAGTGGTTAGGTTCATATGGGAGAAAGCAGTCCTTTACATAGGTCCCAGGCCATAATTTATGGCTAATGGGCAGGTTTCCCCCACGATACCCAGCAGCAGCACTGCTTCTTAAGCCTTACGTGAGCACTTGTCAGCACTGCTAGCAGGCATCCCCCAATCTTAGGTAAAGGTAAAGGTTCCCTTGCTCGAAAGCCAGTCGAATCCGACTCTAGGGTTGCGGTGCTCATCTCCCTTTCAAAACCAAAGAGCCAGCGCTGTCCGAAGACATTTCCGTGGTCATGTGGCCGGCATGACTAAACACCAAGGCGCACGGAACGCTGTTACCTTCCCACCGAAGCGGTACCTATTTATCTACTTGCAATTTCTTGCTTTCGAACTGCTAGGTTGGCAGGAGCTGGAACTAAAGACGGGAGCTCAC
>NW_015176454.1:973440-1022972 GCF_001447785.1 Gekko japonicus | reverse complement strand
TGGTCATGTGGCCGGCATGACTAAACACCAAGGCGCACGGAACGCTGTTACCTTCCCACCGAAGCGGTACCTATTTATCTACTTGCAATTTCTTGCTTTCGAACTGCTAGGTTGGCAGGAAGTCCCAATCTTAACCATGACTAATATTGCACACAACCTGCCTTTTTGAGAGCCAGCATGGTGTAATGACTAGAGGGCTGGACTAGGACCTGAAAGGCCTTGATTCAAATCCCCACTCAGAGAAGAAGAAGAAGAGGAAGGAGGAGGAGGAGGAAGGAGGGGCTGAGAGAGCTCTGCTCTTTCAATGACAGCTCTGACAGAACTATGGCTTGCCCAAGGTCATCCAGTCAGGTGCAAGTGGAGGAGTGGGGAATCAAACCTGGTTCTCCCAGATTAGAGTTCGCACACTTAACCACTACACCAAACTGGCCATGAAGCTCACTCGGTAGGGTTGCCAGGTCCCTCCTGGCAAACCAGCGGGGAGGGAGGACTTACTGTGGGTAGCAGGGAGACTCATCCGATGTACAGCAACATGTCAATGTCACTGCCCACTGAGACAGAAGTGACGTCACCATGTCCGGGATGTCTGGGCTTCTACCATAAAGCTTTTGCCCAAATACCAGACCGTCGCTCCAACATCCTGGATGTGATGACATCACTTCCTGGTCACGTGGGTAGTAATATAGCCATGTCACTGCACATCGGATGGATCTCCCTCTTTTGGGGGGTACGTCCCCCCCACTGGCCAGCTGATTGGTGGTGGGGAGGTGGGGCTTATCAATGGGGAAACCCCGCCTCCACTGGGGGGGTCTGGCAACTCTGTCACTGGATGGCCATGAGTCAGTTATTCTCTCACCACCTAGCCTACCTCATTAGGCTGTTGTGAGGACAGAGTGAGAAAATATATATTGTTCTCAGTTCCTGACAGGGAGTGGGGAGATGGAATTAAAATTTGATAGGTATAGTATCATAGCCATGCAAAGAGACTAAATCCAAAAGTCCTTGGTTCAAATTTCCCTTCAGCTATGAATTCATCAGATAGCCTGAGGCAAGCCCCACCCTTCATCCTTTGTGGCCTGTCTGTAAAATGGGAAATCATAATGGCCGAATTTATAGAGCTGTGATATTGAGACAATGTATGTGAAGCAACATATAAATGGTAATTACTACAAATGTTGGCACACATCCTTTTGCAGCCAACCAATCTTTGCTGAAATCTAACCGTAGGCATTTCCAGACCAAACTCTTCCTTTGTTTGCATTCACTTTTATTGGTCAACTTTTATCACTGTCTTAAACTAGATAACTGATATCCCAGTCTTGCAAAATCTCTTTGCCTTGGAAAATATTTATTTATCTGCCTCATACTGTTCTTACATAAACATTGATTACATATTTGAAGAATAGATTCCAAGTCACTGCAGGGGTTTCTCCCATGATTTATTTATTTAAACAATTTGTTTCAGCTATTCAATTTGCGACATATCTATCCTCGCCTTATCTCTTCCGACTCAAGGCTGCTGGGTTTCCTCGTTCAGTCTCACAATTACATTAATTACGAAGCCAATATCTAGGGAACCAAAGACATCCCTGGAAACGGGAGAGAGTGAAAATGCCTCTTATGGGTTGATTGTGATTATGACATTGTAGGTCTGTTGTTCTTACAATAAAGCTGGGTTTTAATGAACTTTCCTGTCTTTGAAGACTTGAAACTCATAAAGCAAGAAAGACTGGAATCTGCGCAGAAAGTTCTCACGACCTTTTCTGCCTATCTCAGGCCCCGGTCACACGAGTGGGAAAATCTGCACTGGAAGGGAGGCATTTTAGAGGCGGAGCTAAAAGAAGCATGGGAGCGCGATCTTATGGTCCCCGGTGGCTCTGTCCTCAGGCCGTAGGCAGCTGATCACACCAGGGAGGCAACAGCGTAGTCCCAGCGAGGCAACATGGCAGTACTGCATCACTGCGCATGCGCGGATTGCGGATGGCTGCTGGATGCCACAGGCTACCGGCGCATCTCTGATCAGACGCCCGCCCATGCCGCGCATTTACCGGAAGCTACTACCTTTCCCCCAGTGCCTTTTAATTCCGCTTCTTCGGGCTGACGGTACGGGTTGGAGATGGATGCGCTACGCTTCCCAGATTTTGTGGTATGATCGCACCCATTTGATGCGCCCTCAATCCATCCCTTTCACGGGGCAAATCTTCCATGTGACCAGGACCTCAATAGATTTGCGGGTAGCAGGATACGGCGGCCTTTCAACTGAGAAGACTGAAGTCTGTAGGCAGGTGGGAGGGCATGAAAGACTTCTCCCAGCCCCTTGCACAAGTAGAGACTCTACAAATGCTGAACAGAGGGTGGGCAAGTGCATAGTCTAATCTATTCTCACTGCTTGCACAGAGACCACACCTCAGGGTTGGAGATCCAAGAGATATCGTCTGACCAAAGGAGAGCCTCTGGACTATGTGGATTGGGCTCATGGCTGGTTCCATCCTGGGGTCTCTTCAGAATCTGAGCAGTTAATCCAAGGGGATATCAAATAGATTTGAAAGTCTCTGTGTGTTAGGTGCCGTCAAGTTCCTTCTGACTTATGGGGATCCTATGGACCTGCAACCTCCAAAATGTTCTGTCGTTAACAACCTTGCTCAGGTCTTGTAAACAGAAGGCCGTGGCTTCCTTGGTGGAGTCAATCCATGTCATGTTTGGTTGTCCTCTTTTCCTGCTGCCTTCGACTTTTCCTAGTACCATTGTCTTTTCCAGTGACTCTTGTCTTCTCATCACATGACCAAAGTATGATAGCCTCAGTTTGGTAGATTTGAATGTAGGTGGTGATTTACTAAAAGGAATACCACATCGCCCTTGGAAACTGGACTCTGTATGAGGAAGGAATTCTGCGTCTTCTCAAGCACCATTCTTAACTGTTAATGTAGTCACTCCAGGACAGTGCTGACATTGATATCAAATCCAAGGGCTGAGCCCTGCCCCTGAATTCTCTGCTTTCTCTCCCTTGACAACCTATTCTGTCTTTCATTCAGGGGAGAACAGATTTTTCAGGGGAACAAGTGGACATCCTGCCTCCCCATTTGTATTTGTGAGGGTCTTCACCATGACAGAAGATCTGACTCTCTACGATAGGCTGCTGTTCCCCATGTTGTTCAACCCAACTCCATGCTGCTATACTGCAGACCAATCACCGCCTTCCCTCAAGGATAGTAACACTGAAGAAAATATAGTAGACATTGGGCTGCCTATTCTAATCACTGGGAATACACTGGAATTAATTAAACTAAGGGTTTTCCACCACCCTCAGACTTCTCTAAATCCATCACTGAATTAACACACACTTAAGCCCATACAAATTGGGTTGAGTTGTAGGCACAGAGCGATGATTTTCAAGACTCACCAAACCCTCATTTCGACAGAGATGGATCTGTCAAAGAACCACAGCAGAGGATCTGTGTGAAAGTTCTAGGTCACACACTGGGACAGAGATTGGGCCTGTCAGACTCTGTGAACCAACAATGCACATAGAACACACCCACCACTTCCTTGCATCTGTGCATTGCACAGAAATATCTCTAAAGTTAAGTTAAGTAACCTTTATTGGCATAGAAATTATTAATACAAGTTAATACAGTATACAAGGTAGGTTGAAACCACAACGTATCTATACATCTGCACAGATATAAGATTATTTCTGTGAGATCCCTTGGCGTACCTTTATAGCAGAGTAAAGAAACTTAGCCACCTTCTCAGTGACATTGGAGGAAATCTCATTCAAGAGTCTACAAATAAGGGCATCAAAACAGTCCATCATCCTAACTAAAACAGAGTGTAGATGCATGTGACGTAGATCTGTATACAGGTGACAGTAAAGAAGAACATGGGTAATTAACTCCACACATTTTTGATTGCAAGGGCAGTATCTGGCTGAGTAGGCTATCTTATTGAGTCTGCCATAAAAAATGGCAGAAGGCATATCCATCTGGAAAGGGAAAATGCTCTGCGCTGCTGTGGCACCTGCAAAGAGGATATGGGGCCATTTCCCCAGTAATGAGGGGAATCTCAAAGCTCAGCAGGGAGCAGATAGGCCTTCAAAGGAGGCTATTACTACTGACTTTCATTGAGGAACTCCAGCCAGTTTGGTGTTGTGGTTAAGTGTACTGACTCTAATCTGGGAGAACCGGGTTGAATTCCCCACTCCTCCACTTACAGCTGCTGGATGACCTTGGGCAAGCCATAGTTCTGACAAGAGCTGTCCTTGAAAAAGAGCAGTTTCTGTCAAGAGCTCTCTCAGCCCCCGCCTACCTCACAGGGTGTCTGTTGTGGGGAGGGGAAGGGAAAGTTGTTTGTAAGCCACTCTGAGATGCCGAGTAAAGGGTGGGGTATAAATCAAATTTCTTCTTCTTCTAATAAGAGCACATGAAGAATGCATGAAGCTGCCTTATACTGAATCAGACCCTGGGTCCATCAAAGTCAGTATTGTCTACTCAGACTACCAGCGACTCTCCGGGGTCTCAAGCAGAGAGGTCTTTCACATTACCTATGCCCACATCCCCGTTTTAACTGGAGACACCTGGGATTGAACCTGGGACCTTCTGCAGGCCAAGCAGATGCTCTACCACTGAGCCACAGCCCCTCCCTGAAGCATTCAGCAAACCCCAGGATCCCCCTGAGCACCATTTGAAAACCACTGCCCCAGAGTAATACATGCAACTCCACTCCCAAACACAGCTAAAGAAGGAACTGCAGCTTCCTAATCTCTGCATAAAAATGAATTGTAACATTTTTATACCTTTATTGCTAGACAGAATTGTCTTTTTTCCCCTCTTTAAATCTGAATACATGAGGCAGATATCCTGGGGGAGAAATCTGTTATGCTCTGGTAGTAGCTTCTGTTTTACACTTTGGAGACATTTCAAACTGAAACACATACATAAAATTTAACTATATATGTAATTGCTGTAAATAATGTTTTATCAAATTGATAGTTATTAAAGCTTCCCTTAAGATTTAAAGGTTCCGCTATTGTACCCTGCTTCTCGCTGTTCTTTAGTTAGAATAATACTTCCATTAATATTGCCTGACCAAAAAAAATAATGTTACATTTCATTTTTTGGTGCGTTGTTTGGTCCCCATAAACCCCATAAATGTCATCACTCAAAACTATGAGTGTCCATTGTCTATCTGTATGAAGTCTCTAATTACGATGACATCTCTTCCAGTAGTTTCTAATGGGTAGCCGAGTTAGTTTGTAGCAATGGTGGAAAGTGCTGTTGAGTCACAGCCAACTTATGGTGACCCTGAAGGGTTTCCAAGACAAGAGACATTCAGAGGTGGTTGACCATTGCCTGCCTCTGCATAGCAACCCTGGACTTTCTTGGTGGTCTCCCATCCAAGGACACAAGGCTGACCCTGCTTGGCTTCCAAGATCTTACCAGATTGGTCTAGCCTGGGACATCCAGGTCAGGGCAATACAAGCAACCATGGACTTTCTTGGTGGTCTCCCATCCAAGTACTAACCAGGAATGACCCTGCTTAGCTTCAGAGATCTGACCAGATTGGTCTAGCCTGGGCCATTCAGGTTGATGCACCAAATCTTCTGCCCTGGAAAATTTTGTTGGTATTTAAGGTGCTAGGTAAAGGTAAAGGTTCCCTTGCTCAAAAGCCAGTCGAATCCGACTTTAGGGTTGCGGTGCTCATCTCCGTTTCAAAGCCGAAGAGCCAGCGCTGTCCGAAGACGTTTCCGTGGTCATGTGGCCGGCATGACTAAACACCAAGGCGCACGGAATGCTGTTACCTTCCCACCGAAGTGGTACCTATTTATCTACTTGCAATTTCTTGCTTTCGAACTGCTAGGTTGGCAGGAGCTGGAACTAGAGACGGGAGCTCACTCCATCATGCGGTACCGGGGTCTCGAACTGCTGAACTACCAACCTTCCACAGCCTGCAGTTCAGCGTCTTAACCACTTGAGCCACCGCAGCTCCTATTTAAGGTGCTACCGGACCCAAATTTTATATCTTCCAATGTTTCACAGATAAAATCTTGTGCAGGAGAGGGTGGGGTGCAGTTTAACCTCCCAGTCGTTTGGCCTGGTGGGCAGTGGAGGGAACAACGTTCTAGTCTCTTGTGTGCCACAAACAGAAAACAGGAAGGAAAAAACACACGTCCCCAGTGTTTCACAGATAAAAACAGTGATAAGCATCAATTAAGGGCTCTTCTTGGAAGCAGGCTGGACAAAGCAGAGAAGCTTAAGGGGAGGGGTGACAACTCCTCACCTCAGTGGTGATTTCTTGAGGGGAGAAAGTGCAGCTCCAGAGGTGAATGGAGGTAGTGGTTAGGCAGCTTTGTAGCTCGAAGGATGTGCTGCTGGCCCCGGGACCCGTCTGGGATAATAGAACGTCAGAAGAGCCCTGCTGGATCAGACCACTGGTCCATCTAGTCCATCATCCTGTCTCACACAGTGGCCAGCCAGTTCCTCTGGAGGGCCAACAACAGGGTGTAGAGGCCGAGACCCTCCTCTGACTTTGCCTCCTGGCACTGGGATTCAGAGGCATACTGCCTCTGTAGATGGAAGTTCCCTTTTGTTGCCATGGCTAGTAGCCCCTGATAGACCTATCCAGGGGTCATTTCGAGCCGGAGCAAGCAGGAGCGGAGCTCCGGCAGTTAGAAGCACAGGCGGTGGCAAGCCCCACCCCCAGCTCCCAGCAGGAGCATGAAGAAGCACATGTAGCCTCAATGGCTACCATGCGAGCCCAAAGAACTTGCCGAGAATGGAGGGGGTGGAAGAAGTAGGTGCGCGCTCCCTCGTTTCTCCCCATCCCCGAAGATTTCCTTCTAAGGTAGAAAGTGGCCTATCAGCTCTATAAGCGCTGGAGATATTTGGGGTGGAGCCTGAGCGATGGGTGTTGCCTTCTGACACGCTTCCAGTGATGTCAGGGGGTGTGACATATGCAAATAAGTGATGCTCATGAGTTATGCTAATGAGCTCCTGCACCTCTTTTTCTAGGAAATGACCCCTGGACCTATCCTCCATGAACCCGTCTAATCCTTTGTCTATGGCTGTGGCCATCACTATGTCCTCTGGCCCCCCACATCCACAGTGGCTAGAGGGTGCTGTCAGTTATGTACTCCATGTAATGCTCATCTAAGCATCCCCCCCACAGCCTGGCGCATGTTCCTGAATGGCTGCGTGGGCCAGTTCCCATTGCAAAGCCATTTCCACCTCCCTCCAGCATCAACATCCTCCCTCCCCCCAAGTGACCCTCACGTCCCTTCCTTGAGCGCTTTGAATGCTCTCTGCATCCAGTTCTGTGAATAAAACGGGAGTTACTTCTGAATAAACGTGCATAGACTTGCCCTGCAAATTACCCCACATCTAATAATACTTAGCGACCGGATGTATATCTCTCTCAGTTTCAGGACTGTTTGGTGTAGTGGTTAAGTGCGTGGACTCTAATCTGGGAGAGCCGGGTTTGATTCCCCACTCCTCCACTTGCACCTGCTGGATGACCTTGCGCAAGTCATAGTTCTGTCAGAGGCGTTCTTGAAAAAGAGCAGTTCCTGTCAGAGCTCTCTCAGCCCCACCTACCTCACAGGGTGTCTGTTGTGGAGAGGGGAAGGGAAAGGAGTTTGTAAGCCGCTCTGAGACTCCGAGTGAAGGGCAGGGTATAAATCCAATTTCCTCTCCACCTCCTCCTCTCCCCTCCCACCCCCAACTTTTCATTTTCTCAAAGCCGTTTTGGGTAGCTGCAATCACAATTGGAAGTTTATACAGGGGTGAGGCCTGGTGATGTTATGGGGTGGGGCTTCTTACAGCCTGCTTACCTACAATCAAGGAGGAGGAGGAGGAGATTGGATTTATACCCCATCCTTCACTACCCAAAGGAGTCTCAGAGTGGCTTATAATCTCCTTTCCTTTCCCCTCCCCACAACAGACACCCTGTGAGGTAAGTGTGACTGACAGAGCTCTTTTGAGGACTGCTCTTTCAAGAACAGCTCTGAAAGAACTTGTCATTGACCCAAGGTCATCCAGCAGCTGCATGTGGAGGAGTGGGGAATCAAACCTGGTTCTCCCAGATTAGAGTCCGCACTCCTGCCACACCAAACTGTCTCTCTATGAACCATGCAGAATGTTGTCACCATTTGAGTCGTGCACACACCCCTATGTAGAACGTTCTGCAAATATTCTACAGATGTGTAGATGTTATTGGATATTCAGAATCAGCATCTGATATTTTTAAGTTTTAATATTTTATACTAATTGACAGCGCCTGACAGTATTTGACAGCTGTCACACATTGTTGTTTTTCATAGCAGTCATCGTTTTCAAGCTGATACACAGTCACATTCAGTAATTGGCGGCTTTTGTACACATTTCGATCGTATCTTTACCCATCCCCTTCACAGAAAGCACCCAACAACCCCTTTTGAATGATGGGATTTTCATTTCAGACAAACAAACATTCCTGATTCTGTTGGCACACAAGTTTACGGTCTAATTCTTTTAAAATTGGGGATTCTCGCAGATTATGAATTTTCCCCCCTGAAGTTTTGTCCAGCTCTTTAAAAAAAAGAACATATTTCTGGTCCTCGTGTTTATAGACTGCACCAATCAGAAATCTAAAAACAGAACTAAAACAAAGCATCAATCCTAACATGACAGATTGAATGATTACATAGTAGGATCCAGTGTTCCCTCTAAGCTGAGTTAGTGTGAGCTAGCTCAGTTTTTCAGCCTCCGGCTCGCTCATTTTTGTCTTAGCTCAGGAAGGATGGCTCCAGAGCAAACTAACTTATGCAGTAGCCAAATTGCTTGCTCACAGCTTTAATGCCAGTAGCTCACAAAGTAGAATTTTTGCTCACAAGACTCCACAGCTTAGAGGGAGGATTTTTAGGATCCTAGCTTCACTAAGCTAAACTCAGTAGTATATACCGCAGTCCCTAGTCATTGATCCAAGTAATTTCATGAATCATTTATTACAGTGTAATGCTTATCACCTGTATAGAAAAGCCCTTTTGACTAGTTTGTGGAAAGCCAGGAGAGGTGAAGCCTACCTGACCTCCTCAGGTAGAAATCAACGACAAAAGAGAAAAGATTGACTTCATTTTTAAAACCAAAGAATTTTTGAGACACCAGTTGGGAACGGAAGAAGATTCCAAAGATGAAGAATCGAAATCAAGTGACTCTGCTACCTCTGGAACGGAAGAGGACTCTGCTACCTCTGGAACAGAAGAGGACTCTGCTGTAGAAACGGGTACAGGCGCAACGAAAGTTACATATGATTTCAGATACAGAAAACCGAAGTAAAGGCAGAAGGACTCTGAAAATTGCCTTTTGAAGCAACTAGCAAGAAGATGCTCAGAAAGTTCTCTCACAACAACTAACATACTAACATTGAAGCCGAGACAACCAAGAACTCTACAAGTATATTGTTGTACTAACACTTTTATTAATAACACTTAGACTAACACGGATATGATCTCCTCCTCTTGGGTTTTTAGTGTAGTGTGGTTATCTATCCTTTATCCTTAGATGTTATCCCCCTCCCTCATATTTTCTTTGTAGTTTTGTAGTCTTATAAAAATTAATAAAAAATATCCCTCCGGGGATTTAAAAACAACAACAACAAATATTACACTGATGCTTTTATTGGAAAATATGCAGATTGGCTTTTTATTAACGTTAAACGAGGCTGACAAATATAAAAACAAAAAGGGGTAAAAGCAGATGCTGATCGTGATATTTATTTGCCCAATGATATGTATTTAACTTTAAATGTGTTCTCCGAGCCCCCCGCCCCTCACTGCCATGCCAGCTTGGTTTGGAGAAGGCATTTAAAGAAGCAAATGCCTTCTCCAAGCCAAGCCAGTTGGCCGGTGTGGCAGTATGGCAGGGCTTGGAGAACACATTAAACTTTAGATTGGGGGGGGCTTTGAGAACACATTTAAAGTTAAAGTCGCTTTCTTTCTCTGTTCCCCCCTCACCTCAAGCCTACCCAGGGAGGGGAACACCGGCTGGGGAAGGGAAGCATCCCCTTCCCTTCATTTCCCCAGCTGCCCTACCGGGAGCCGCACAATATGTGTGAAAGAGCCACTTGTGGCTCTTGAGCCGCACTTTGGTCACCCCTGCCTTAGAGGATGTTTATACATTCCAGAAGCTAGTGGTGTCATGATCAGAATCAAAATGGATAGGGTGTCTGAATCTAGTTTTCTTAACTCTCCTTGACTTTCTGTGAGCTTCCTGATCCCAGAGATAGAAAAAAGGGGGGGGGTGAATATGGGTTGGTACATGGGTCAGTTCTAGTCACTTCTGGCTTGGCCTGCATCACATCCATGGTAGGCCTATGTGATAGATGTGTCAATAAGTACATTAGCAGCTATAGGTCCAAGAAAGTTACATACCTCCAGTTTACTAATGGCTGGGGCTTCTCATCAGTACCGAGGGGTCTTGATGTCAGTAACCAGAACATATTCCTTATTTGTCTGGGTGTACACTGTTCATTGAATTATAAGGATTGAATTAAGAATTGTGAGTCAATTTTGTATGCTACATACCAGATACTTCTTCTTTTTTTTTGAAACCCCCAAAGGGATATTTTTATTGTTTTTTCATTAGACTACATAACTACAAAGAAATATATGGGGGGGACTACAACTATGGATAAAGAAAAGATACCCACACTAACTAAAAACCCAAGAGAAGGAGATCACATCCGTGTTAAACTAAATAGTAGTATTTAAAGTGTTAGTAACACAATATACTTGTAAAGTTCTTGTTTTTCATAGCTTCTATGTTAATATGTTAGTTATTATGAGAGAACTTTCTGAGCATCTTCTTTAATTCAAAAGGCGATTTTCAAAGTCCTTCTGCCCTTACTTCGGTTTTCTGTCTCTAAAATCGTATACAGCTTTCATTGCTCCCACACCCGTTTCAGCCACAGAGTCCTCATCCGTTCCAGAGGTGGCAGAGTCACTTGATTTGGTTTCTTCGTCTTTGGATTCTTCCCCTGATCCCAGCTGACATCTCAAGAATTCCTTGGCTTTAAAAATGGAGTCAATCTTCTCTCTTTTATTGTTGATTTTAAAGATGACACCTTCAGGGATCGCCCACCGGTACTGAATACCATTAGTTTGAAGAAAAGAGATTAAGTCCTTATAGCTTTTCCTCTTTTGACGAATTTCAAATGGAATGTCCTTTAAAGTCTTAATGATTGTATCCCCCAATTTCAGTGGAGTTGCTGAAGTTGCCTTTAATATAGCATCTCTGGTCTGTCTTCATGCAAATCTGACCACAATCTTTCCAGGCAGGCTATTTTTTTTAATATAATTAGAGTAAGCCCGATAGGTGGTCTCCATGTCTTTTACTATTTCATCCGCTGGTAAGCCTGTTACTGGAGCAATAATCTCGCCCAGAGTCCTCTTCAGATCTTCTTTTTCAGTTTCAGGAACTCTCTGGAATCTGAGAATCATGTTGGCCTTTTCCATTTGCAGCTGTAACAAATGGTTTTCTTGGAGGTTTTGTTTTGTTTCCACATCTCCCATTCTTTTCTTCATTTTCTTGTTTGCGGTGTCCATCTCTGTGATTTTCTCAGCCGCATGCTCCACTTTCTTTTCTGTTTCTGCCAGCTGGCACTGCTGTAGAGCGAAGTTTTGGTTTAGCGAGGTCAGTTGCTGGTTAATACGATCGAGTTGCTCCATCATTGGCTTGAGCATATCCGCTAACATCTTCATGACGTCTGCTCCCTCTTCCGGTTTTGGGCTCTGACTGCCCGGTACTTTCGCTTTTAACTTTCCTCGGGAAGCCACCATTTTACAGCTTTGTTTACAATTTCAAACTGCTTCGCAAAGGCTCGAAAAACTCGTCACTTCACTATCGGCACTCAAGTAAGTCTCTCAAAATAAGCTCACTGTTTATTTCCTCCCTTCCCTCTTCGATACGTTTATCTGTCCATGTGCTTAAGAGGCGTCCCTCTTTGCGCTCCGCTTTTCCCATGGGGGGGGGGAATCCATTTTTTTAAAATAGTCCATTTACTTTGAACTCATGTTCATTGTTGGTCATATCTCTGACCTCATTCACATCATTCGTTATTCTGCTCGATGTCCTGCACTTGTCCCAGTTGAATTAGCTTATGCCCGAAGGCCACACAACGGCAGGACCGTCAGGGCGGAGGGAAGCCTCTATTCTCTGGTATCGTACCATCGAAGAGGCTAACCCTCAAAAGCCCTCTGGCCTGGAGCCTATCACAAATGCTCCATGGGGGTGCCACTTGAGGTAGCACCCCTCCATGCCGCTGGTGTGCTAATAGCTCCCCCGAGGTCCGGGGAGAGCGACCGCCATCGCCAATCCACAAACCAGAAGTCCCAGATACGTCTGTGTTTGAAAGGTTTTACATTTGGGGTTTGAATTTCAATAAATAAGAAGAGGTGTTTTTTTAAAAAAATTTTTTTAAAAAAATAGCTGTCTCTCTTTCCTGATGCAGTTGGGATCCCTGCCAGTTTCTCTCCCTCCCCCATGAACACAGTGGCAATGAGAGTCCATGAAAAGGTTCCTGCATTCATAGTTTTCCCAACAGACATGCAATAAGTTGTGATCTCAAGAACGATGTACACAGTTTAAGAGTGTTTTTAAAATTATATTTTAACCCTCCGATTGTTTCAAATAGATCACCGGCAACAAAAACACAGCATGTTCCCACACTGTTTAAACACTGTTCTGTTTCCGTGTGCTGGATGACTTTTCCCATGATTTAACAGTACTTGGCATTTATATAGTTCATTTCCAGTGTTTTTCAAAACAGTTCACACGTGTTATATATTTGGTGGTGGCACTCTCCAGAACATTCCAGACGCTCCCAAATCAGTTGGCTCCCTGATCTGTCACTCACAAGGTGTCTCTATCCACTGTCTGCATTACCCTAGTTCCGCCTACAGAAGTGGCACCCAGCATCTCGGCCTCAGTTTGCTGGGAGGCAACGGACGGGCTGGATGCTCTGGCGGGCAGAGGGTGGTGAGGTTGAGGTCCATCATGGAAGCACCACAGTGGTCATCATCAGCCGTGGCCAGCTGCAAGGGGATGGGGGCTGGCGCCATGGAGGAGAAGGCAGCCAAGGAGGAGGGCGAGGCCAAGATCCAGGAGCTGCATGGGCCCAAGTGGTAGTTCAGCTAACTCTGCCACCTATGTGGTCCAACGTGGCAAGGCTGCATGCACCGCCGGGGCAGAGGGCAGTGGAGGCGGCTAGGTGAGGAAGCAGTAGTGGGGCATTCCGCTAGCCCTCGGCCCCGGGGTCTGTGGAGGGGGGAGAAAACGCAGTGGCGGGGGGGCCTGTGTGCAGGCAGACAGATAGATAGATAGACACGTCACATCTTTCTAGAGCTCATTGTATTGCTTTTACAATGGCCTTTGCTGCTAGTGTATATATATTTGCTGCAGTGGCTCAGAGATTAAGTCTCTGAGTTGCAGACCAGAAGGTCTGTAGTTCAGCAGTTCAAGACCTGAGTGCAGCATCAGGGAGTGAGCTCCCATCTCTGGCCCCAGCTCCTGCCAACCTAGCAGTTCGAAAGCAAGAAAATGCAAGTAGATAAATAGGTACCGCTTCAGCGGGAAGGTAACAGCATTCTGTGAGCCTTGGTGTTTAGTCATGCTGGCCATGGAAAAGTCTTCGGATAGCACTGGCTCTTCAGCTTGGAAACAGAGATGAGCACTGCCCCCTAGAGTTGGATTCGACTGGCTCTTGAGCAAGGGAAACCTTTACCTTAACCCTTACAGCAATCTTGTAAAGCAAATCCATGTTGCTACCCTATATCGTAACTGGGGAGAAACTGACAGGCTCACCTAATGACAACAATAGATTCAGGTGGGTAGCCATGTTGCTCTGAAGCAGCAGAACGAAGTTTGACTCCAGTGGCATGTTTAAGACCAATGCTTGAGAGGAGATGGATGGAGCGTAACAACGGGGTCTCAGTTAATTAGTCTCAGCATTCTACAAGTAAGAAGGGTACATCTGCCCATCTAGCTCCGAGTTTGATATATTTATTTCCTTCACTATGTTTTCCCTCAGAATTAAACCCAAACAAATGGTGACTGTATAAACGAAGCCTGTTATTCCAGTTTGGTCCTTGCATCTGTTAAACACTTTTATTATTCTTATACTAATTTGCTGCTCACCCTCTGCCTATATATATGGACTGGCAACTTCCACTTCAATGTATCTGAAGAAGTGTGTGTGCACACAAAAGCTCATACCTTGAATAAAACTGTGTTGGTCTTAAAAGTGCCACTGGACTTGAACATTGTTCTGCTGAAGACCACTAGTTAGTCTGTGGCTGATGTGAGACTTGAATCAGGGACTCTTCCAGCTCATAAGATCTGATGCTGGGAAGATCTCTAAGTGTGAAATGTGTCCAGTGTCACATTTGGATTCCATTGACTCTGATTTTTTTTTTAATGCCTTTCAGACCCATGGCCAGAATTTATGTGTCTGATAAAATTCTGAGTAAATCATGAAAGCTGGGAGTGAAACCAAGCTCTTAGTGAGCGTGCGTGACCTGTGTAGCCATAGTAACCTGCCACTTGCCACCAGCCACTTTACAGTAGAAGAAGAAGAAGAAGAAAAGAGATTGGATTTATACCCTGCCCCTCACTCTGCAAAGGAGTCTCAGAGCAGCTTACAATCTCCTTTTCCTTCTCTTCCCCACAACAGACAGCCTGCGAGGTAGGTGGGGATGAGAGAGTTCTTTCAAGAACTGCCCTTGAGAGAACAGCTCTGAGACAACTTGTGACTGACCTAAGGTCACACCATCAGCTGCATGTGGAGGCGTGAGGAATCAAACCCAGTTCTTCCAGATTAGAGTCCATGCTCTTAACCACTACACCAAACCAATATGTTCATGAAATGTATATCACCTTCCCTCTGTGGAACTCAAGGCAACAAGTATGAGGCTTCGGTGGGAGCTCCTGTGTATGTCATGATGAGGCTCACACATGCTTAGCTTCAGCAAACCTGCCACGGCATCCACTGATGGGTTTCCTGTTGCCCGCCTCCTTCTTCAAGCAAGCGTCTCTTCCCCAAAGCAAAATGCCAGTCGTGACTTTCCTCCACTTCACTGGAGCAGGAGATGCTTCCGGAAACCCAGCAGGCATCACCTTTGGGTCTGCAGGGGTGTCCATTCCGGACCAGCTGCCTCCATCACAGGAAGGTACTTGGCTTGGAACCGCCCATCGTGTTGTGATCAAGCCCAGCCCCCATGGCAGCCATTTTGGGATTGGTCCTGGCAGCCATTTTTTTTTTTGTTCTGTACTTTCTCAAAAATTTCAATAAGAACCCCACAGGCTCAACAAGCCTTCTTATGCCCCAGGAAAGATGGGCATGCTTCTGGTTTGGCTCAGCTGCTGTTTAGCTGGCAAAAGCAGGAGATTCAAAGACCGGAAGAAAATGGAGGTCAAATGGAGACAGGAATCTCATGGCTTCCCTATGTGGATCCTGCATCTTCCTGACCTGCCAAAAACTATTACCTTCCATCCCCTGGCCCCTCCCAAGACCAGAATTTTTGAAATGAGAAGTTAGCAACCTGAGCGTGAGATTTCCCTCACTGTACTCAAGCATGGCTTAGTGGAATACTGCAAAAAATAAATAAATCTAAATATGATTTTTAATCCATCCTTTCTTGGACCAATGCCCAGTCATTTCACTGCACCGAAGAGGCTGTAAGTCTGAATCGCTACAAACTCTGTACAGTAAACAGCTTGCCCGTGGTTGCTGAAAGCTTAACAGTGCATGGATTAAAAAAAACCAAAAACCTGTGTTGGGTCCATCGATTTCACTTCATGCTGGGTTCCAGCACTCTGTGGATTTCAGGTGTTGCATAAGTAACTGTTAATGTTTAAGGAGTCTAAGGAGACAAATTTTGTGATGGTAACTGGAAGCTAGAAATATCAGAGACTTCACAGATGAGGGATTTCCCTGGAAATAATACTGTACCACACAATTCAGATGTCAAAAACAGAAATAGAAGAAGAGATTGATCGCCCACCCTTCACTCAGAGTCTCAGAGTGGCTTACAAACTCCTTTCCCTTCCCCTCCCCACAACAGACACCCTGTGAGGTGGGTGGGGCTGAGAGCACTCTGACTCAGAATTGCTCTTTCAAGAACAGCTCTGACCAGAACTATGGCTTGCCCAAGGTCATCCAGCAGCTGCAAGTGAAGGAGTGGGGAATCAAACCCGGTTCTCCCAGATTAGAGTCCGCACACTTAACCACTACACCAAACTGGCTCTCACACCAAACTGGGAAAATGTTCCCTACTCAAAGATAATAGTGGTGGAAAGTGCCATCCAGTTGCAGCCAATTTATGGTGACCCCTTAGAGTCTTCGAGGCAAGAGTCATTCAGAGGTGGTTTGCCCTCACCTACTTCTGAGTAGCCTCCTTGATGGTCTCCCATCCAAGTAATAACCAGGGCCGACCCTGCTTAGCTTCCAAAACCTGGCAGGCGCAGGCTAGCCTGGGCCTGGGCCACCCAGCTCAGGGCAATCACATCAGCAGTATTCTTCTACCCTTACCAAATGAGACATACACCCACCTTAAATATTTTGAATGGTGCCATTTCTTCCTTACTCTGGGAACAGCTGCTTCGCCTAGCGGGAAAAAGGCGTGTAATGGCCGGAGCGGTGTGACTCAGTGTAAGGCAGTTTCCTGCATGTTCATCGTATTAATGGGTTCCATCCAGGGCTATTTTGGGGCAGGAACGCACAGGAATGGAGTTCTGACTGGCTCCTGAGTTGGCCACGCCCAGCAGGAACTCATTAGCATAATAGGCCACACCTAACAGAAGAAACTCATTAGGATTGGCTACATTAGGGGTGTGTGGCCTAACATGCAAATAAGTTTCTGCTACAAAAAAAGCCCTGGGTTTTGACAACAAAATAAACAGAATAAGAAGCAAAAGGTGGGTGTGACTGGATGACCACACTTCTGGTAACATGGGGTGTGTGGCCTAATATGCCAATGAGCTGTGCTATCAGGGGTGTGGCTTAATATGCTAATGAGTTTCTGCTGTTGGGTGTGGCCTATTATGCTAATGAGTTCCTGCTGGGCTTTTTCTACAAAAAAAGCCCTGGTTCCATCCATGCATGGAGTGTGGTTGTGGCTTAATGGAAGAGCAACTACTTGGCATGCAGAAGGTCCCAGGTTCAATCCCCTGAATCTCCAGTTAGAGAATCTGGCAGTAGGTGGCAGGGAACAAAAAGAAGAAGAGGAGGAGGAGGTAGTGTAGGAGGAGATTGGATTTATACCCCACCCTTCACTCAAAGTCTCAGAGTGGCTTACAATCTTCTTCCCTTCCTCTCCACACAAGACACCCTGCAAGGCAGGTGGGGCTGAGGGAGCTCTTGAGAGAACAGCTCCAAGAGAACTTGTGACTGACCCAAGGTCACCAAGCAGCTGCATGTGGAGGAGTGGGGAATCAAACCCAGTTCTCCAGGGCCCAGTCTGCAACTAGCATTTGCTCCGCTGTTTTACCAAGCCCACACTCAAATCCACATTCAAATGCCCCAGGGTCAATGCCGTTCTGACTGCAGAGTCACCTCTGAATGGCCATAAAATGGCCATTACATCTATGCAGACGGCTACCATAAAACTAAGGGATCAAACGAAGCGAAAGCGGCATGCAGTCTGGACACTGCCATAAAATCCGACAATCAATCAAAGTGAGTCGCGTGCAGTGTAGAGGAGAATTTCTGTTCCAGCATGGGTTTAGTAAAACAGCAAAGCAGATGCTAGATGCAAATTGGGCCCAGATTAGAGTCTATCGCTCTTAAACACTACACCAAACTGGCTCTGACTGGCACCTTGGACAGCTCCTGCCAGTCTGAGTAGGCAATACTGACTGTGATAGACCAGGCATCTACATCAGTATAAGGCCTGATGTGTTCATATGACAGATGGTTGTTTCTTCTTCTTCTTCTTCTTCTTCTTCTTCTTCTTCTTCTTCTTCTTCTTCTTCTTCTTCTTCTTCTTCTTCTTCTTCTTCTTCTTCTTCTTCTTCTTCTTCTTCTTCGGACAAAGATGAGAACAGAATGAGAATACCAGGTGATGTTAGCTGTCATCAGCCAGTCATGTAAGATACAGCAGGGCCCACCTTTGACTGGAGCTTTAGAAACTATCTGAGGATTTGTAGTGCTGTTCCTCCATGTGAGTCCAGTGAGTTATATGAAGGTGCGCTTTTTAAAAACGTGATAGTTGGTAACAGTTTGAGCATCTGCACTGAAATGTACAGAAAGAAGGAGGCTATGAGTGAGTGACACTGAACAGGATCTTTGGCCTTCTGAGGGCAGTGTCAGACTTGGAGACTAGGGTTCGAATCCCCACTCATACCATGGAAGCTCACTGGGTGACCTTGGGCCAGTCACATGCTCTCAGCCTAACCTATCCCACAGGGCAGTTTTGAGGATAAACAGAGGAGAGGAATATGACATTAAGCTGCTTTAGGTCCCCAGTAAATAAAAATACCATCAACTATTGGTTCATTAACTGTTGTAGATTTTCCGGGTTGTGTGGCCGTGGTCTTGGCATTGCAGGACCTGATGTTTCGCCAGTAGCTGTGACTGGCATCCTCAGAGGTATAACACAGTCACAGCTACTGGCAAAATGTCAGGTTCTACAATGCCATGACCACGGCCATACAACAGCTAATGAACTCCGGCCGTGAAAACCTTCGACAACATATTGGTTGACTGATCACACATTTTGTGAATTGAGGTTTCTAACCATCCGTGTTCCTTAGCTAGGCACAGCTCTTATACTATATACAGAAAACCAAAAAACCGGAATGATGACTTTTTGTTCCAGTTTCTGAAATGCAACAGAATTGTCCGTCCTTTCTTTTTTTTGTTAAAGAACTATCAATGAGTCTTGTTTTCCTTGGAGCCAACATGAAATGATGTGAGTCAATCTTTGTTTCAGCCTGACTCAATAAGCACAGTCCTCCTGACAAAACAATTCTTTGTTTTCCTGGCAGTAATAAAGCCTACATTGCATTACTCATTTGTGGTATTAAGAAACATTGATAATTGCCTTTTATAGTTTTTTCAGGCTTCACAGTTTGGCAAACCTATAATTGAAAAGCCGGATTTTGCAATCAAAACGCTTAATGCGGGCGGTGTTGCTATGCAAAAGTCGAAGAATGCACTCCTTCGTTAGCTTATTAATTTTCAAATAATGCTTCGGGGCTTGTTTTGATAGCCCTTTACAAGGCAGTAAATATAGAGATACCCAGACTTTCTGGGCTGAAAACTAATTACCATTATAAATTGAGGCATTTTTTTGCTTGTTATTTCTGTAAAAATCAAACAGCTCCAAACACAATCTGGAATAAAATGTGCAGTGAACCGTGGGGTGTCGTACAGATCTGGATGATTCTTTAAAAGCTCTGTATATGTGCGTGCTTGCGGGATGTATGTTTATGTGAAACACAGATGGATTCCTGAGAGGCCGGTGAGGCAGCAAAGGAGAATTTAAACAATGCCCTTTTCGACAAGCCACACTGCAAGGCTGTGAAGCTGTGAAGCCACAGTATAGGGATGCCAGCCTCCAGCTGGGACCTGGGGATCCCCTGGAATGGCAGCCCATCTCCAGACTGCAGAGATCAGTTCCACTCGAGAAAACGGATGCTTGGGAGGGTGGACTTTTTGGCGTACCCAATGAGGTTGCTGTCATCCGCAGGCTCCACCCCCAAATCTCCAAGAGTTTCCCAGCCTGGATCTGGCAACCCGACTTAATATTAACAAGCAGCAATATTTAATATTTAAGCTGATTTGCAGTGCAGTCCTAAACAGAGTAAGCCCTGTCTAAGCTCATTGACTTCAGTCATTTGACCCCCACCTTCACCCCCAATAGGGATCCAAAGTGGCTTCTATCATTCCCTTCTACTCCATTTTATCCTTAGAACAACCCTGTGAGGTAGGTAAGGCAGAGACGGTGTTACTGGCCCAAGGTCACCCAGCAATTGTTTAGCCGTAACCCTAGCCCATTCTCCAGCAATTGAGATGATTTAGTTGAAGAAGAAGAAGAGGAGGAGGAGGAGGAGGAGGAGGAGGAGGAGGGGGTTGGATTTATACCTCGCCCTTCACTACCCAAAGGAATCTCAGAGTGGCTTACAAACTCCTTTCCCTTCCCCTCCCCACAACAAACACCCTGTGAGCTAACTGGGGCTGAGAGAGCTCTGACAGAAACTGCTCTTTTTCAAGAACAGCTGTGCCAGAACTATGGCTTGCCCAAGCTCATCCAGCAGGTGCAAGAGGAGGAGTGGAGAATCAAACCCAGTTCTCCCAGATCAGAATCTGCACACTTAACCACTACACCAAAACTGTGCATGAAGAAGCGGCCACAAGTCACAGCACATGGCACGATTCGGTTGATTTTATTGCTTTCAGCTATCATGGCTGTCTAAGAAGCAGAAGCAGAAGAAGAGATTGCATTTATACCCCGCCCTTCACTCAGAGTCTCAGAGCAACTTACAACTCCTTTCCCTTCCCCTTCCCACAGCAGACATCCTGTGAGGTAGGTGGGGCTGAGAGAACAGCTCTGAAAGGACTTACGACTGACCCAAGGTCACACCAGCAGCTGCATGTGGAGACGTGGGGAATCAAACCCGGTTCTCCCAGATTAGAGTCCGCGCACTTAACCACTACACCAGGATTTGGGATGTGTCCATTTTGCTGTAAAATTGCAAATACTGTACATGATCCAGCCAATGTGGAGCATTTTTAATTTCATTGGTATGGTGTAGTGGTTAAGAGTGTCGAACTAGTACCTGGAACAGGTTCGAATCCCCACTCATGGCATGGAAGCCCGCTGGGTGACTTTGGGCCAGTCACGTTCTCTCAGCCTATCCTACGTTACAGGGTTGTTGTGAGGATAAAATGAAGGAGAGGAGAATGATGTCAGCTGTCTTGAGTCCCCATTGGGGAGAAAGATGGGGTATTAATGAATTAAATACATAAATAAGTTGGTTCTAGTGGGAGAATTTTTGCATGTTTGTAACAATCCAGTTGAAATCGGTACGAGCTGACTTCGTGCCTGTACCGGTTATATGGTCTCATTATTTTGTTCAGGTGAGTGGTTTGGTTCCGCCTTAGAGGTCATGATATGTACTTCCCTTTTCATTCAGGGCAGCCACGGCCCGGAAGCGTTTGGCTATGTGATGGTGAACCAGCGAAGTGCAGGTGACCACTGAAGGTTGCAATAACTAATTGCCACTGTTTTGTGGTGGATACAGAGCCGCTTAAGAATGCAAAACAGTTTAAATTTATAATCCCTTCAAGCCATGTGCGAACACAATGATGAAGTGTTTGTCTGGCAGCTTCCCTACAGCCTCACGGAGGCTGAGGTTTTCTTGAAAGCTTAGGGCAAGTTGTGGAAGTAATGACAGACTTCACGTTCCTGGGATCCCAGATCACCGCAGACTGTGACAGCAGCCATGAAATTAAAAGACACCTGCTCCTTGGGAGGAAAGCGATGGCAAACCTAAACAGCATGATAAAAAGTAGAGACATCACCCTGCCAACAAAAGTCTGCATGGTCAAAGCAATGGTATTCCCAGTAGTCATGTATGGCTGCGAGAGTTGGACTATAAGGAAAGCTGAGCGCCGAAGAATAGATTCTTTTGAACTATGGTGCTGGAGAAGACTCTTGAGAGTCCCTTGGACTGCAAGAAGATCAAATCAGTCAATCCTAAAAGAAATCAACCCTGACTGTTCCCTAGAAGGCCAGATAATGAAACTGAAGCTCAAATACTTTGGCCACCAAATGAGCAGGGAGCACTCACTGGAGAAGACCGTGATGCTGGGAAAGATTGAAGGTCAAAGAAGATGGGGACGGCAAAGGATGAGATGGTTGGACAGTGTCATCGATGCAACGGACATGAAGTTGAGCAAACTTCAGAGGACGGCAGAAGACCGGAAGGCCTGGCGTGATCTGGTCCATGGGGTCGCGAAGAGTCGGACTCAACTGTGCGACTGAACAACAAAAACCTGATGGAAGTTCGATTCAGCATTTTTTTTGTATTTTAAAGCTGAGAAAAGTAACGCCCAATTGCCTTGTAAGATACAAATGCTTTGTGAAAATAGGGACTGGGGAATGCCCCCCCCCATCCGAATCTTTTTCAACTGTATGTCACAAGAGTGAGGCCTTTGTGTCTGTTGTGGGGAGGGGAAGGGAAAGGAGCTTGTAAGCTGCTCTGAGACTCTGAGTGAAGGGCGGGGTATCAATCCAGTCTCTTCTTCTCTTCTTCTCTTCTTCTTTCTTTTGAACACATCATGAAATGGGCCCCAGGTAACTCCAGCCTGCCACGATGGACTGTAGGAAGGGCAGCGTGATCCTGTTTATCCAAACATAGTTCGGACTGGCTTTCCATGGGGAAGGTGCAGAGGAAATCTTTTTCAGATGTTGCTGAAGTAGAACGTGCTCAAAAGTAGAACTTGCTCAAAAGCTCCTTGCATGGGCGGCTTCCAAGCCTGGAAAGGCTGCACGCACCCGAATCTTTCCGTTTGTTTATTCTTATTGATTGAGTTATTGCACTTATATCCCGCCCTATCCCATGATGGGCTTGGGACAGCTCACGACAGAAATAAAAGATGGTGAATATATATAATGAAAAGCCAGTTAAATAAAACAGGATGGCCACTAAGGAACATAACGTTACTCCAGAACAGCCCAATACACTTCCTGTTAGACATTAGTAGGATAGTAGGCATCTGTAGGCCTACTATGGGCAGGGGAGGCCAAGATCGAACCATCTGCTGCCTCAACCAAAGACCTGGTAGAACAGCTCCATTTTGCAGGCTCTGCAAAATTGTAGCATGTCCCGCAGGGCCCTGATCTCAATTGGGAGTGCTGTAATGTATTCTATGTGATGCCAACTGAATACATGTGTTATTGTGAACCTCCCCATTGAAAAGCTATGTTAAGCTTCGTCCTGGGCTAGGATGCAAATACATCCAATCGTATTGCTAGCCCGGGAAGCACTTAGCCAATCACCATGCAGCAAGCTCCCTGAGCGGGAACATCCGTGATTGGTCCTTATGTCTTCAACCTTATTGGTTGGTTATGTGTACAGTGGGCGTGGCTATATTAGCCAGGAATGTTTAAAAGCAGGACAGCTGCAATGTTAAAGCTGTTCTGGCTATCAGATGTTGTTCCGTGTTAGAGTTGTGTGCGTTCTGAAGAATAAAGTTGTGTTCTTGCTGAATCACTCTCTGACTGCTTTGTTAAGTGAGCGACTTAACAAGTGTGTCCCACCACAGCATTTATACCATGGTCCAAAGCTCCTCTGAGGCCCCGTTCACAGGGAGGACTTGCCACGCTAAAGGCACGAATGTCAGGCATATTTTCGGGGCGCGATCACACTGCAACATCTGGGAAGCGTAGCGCACCCGTGGCCGAAGATGTGCAGTAAAACATTACCTCAGAAAGTGCACTAGTATCCAGAAATCGCAGGGCAGGGGCGGGCATCTGATCGCGAGAGCGCTAGTATCCCGTGGCATCCGGCGCACGTCCAGGTCCCATCACAAACCGGATGTTTTTCGTAAGCGCATGCGCACAAACACGTAACTGAAAGCAGTGCTGCTCTGCGGAACTGCACATGCGCACAAATGCAAAATGCTTGCCACCCTGCTTCTTTGCCATGCTCCAGCATCGCCATCTGATCACAAGCTAACAGCCTAAGCACAGAGACACGGGGGACTGTGTGATCGGACTATCGCGCTTTATTTTGCTCCGGGGCGAACAGCCATGCCTCCCCCCCATGTTATCTGGCCTTTGTGACTGGGGCCCATGTCTAGGAGTCTAAGTCAATGCTGATAGTACCTTCTTCTCCTTCCTGATTCACAGCAGGGCTGGAACACCAGAAACAGTCCAAGAGGCCCCTGCAGGCACCGATTCCTTTAAGATAGTCCATGCATGTCATAAACCAATGTGGGTGGTTAAGAGTGTCGGACTAGTGTCTGGAAGACCCAGGTTCGAATCTACAATTTGTGCCATGGAAGCTCGCTGGGTGACCTTGGGCCAGTCACACACACTCAGCCTAAACTACCTCACAGGGTTGTTGTGAGGATAAAATGGAGGAGAGGAGAGAGGAGAGGGGTTCCCACTGGAGAAAAGGGTGGGATGTAAACAAAGCAAATAAAATTTTCTAGTTTGGCTGCTAGAAAAATGCCACCTTTGCTCTGACAAGCAAAGGGTTCTTAAAGGAAGCCAGAAGAAGTCATTGTTGCATCCATCATCCAAGGGCTGGTTGTTGATCCACGGGGTTAAATTTTGCAAAGATGTCTCTGTTCTAGAGGAACACGGACAATCGTTTTAATGAATCAACAGAAGAAATGGGTCTCTGTAGCAAAAAGCTTTTTTTAAAAAAAATCAACTCTCTCAGGGAAATGTGACTTATTTCACAACAGTACAGCAAATGTTTCATAAACAAATATGTTTCAAACTGGATTTTACAGATTAATCTTTTAAACAGAGACATGTGTATTTGTTCGGGGGGGGGGGGGGAATCTGTTTATAATGAGGTCACCGCTTTTAAAATGTAAGCAAGTGTCAGATTTAAAGTCCTCTTGGACAGAAAGATTCAGCTGCTACATACAAAGAGGAAGTCTTTGGCATGAGCGACACAGTCGCTCAAGAAGCACAAATGAACGAATGGACGGCGCAAATGGTGGGAACGCTGAGAGAGAATTGTGGTAAGCCTAGATCCCTCTCGTCTTAAGCAATCATTCACACAGCTGTTTTCATGAGTTAAAATATTGGAGTGACCTCACATTCAGTTATGATACCCTGAAAAAACTGTTTAAAAACTAGAAATATTCAAGGGGGCCAACCTGAAGCTTTGTAAGGGGGAGAGGCTACACTTAGTGACTATTTCACCTCAGAATTGTTTATTTTATTTAACTTTAGACTTTATATCCCGCTCGAACCCCCTTTCTCAGGGGGTCTCTGAGCGGCTTACATATGGTGCTAGTCACACAAATTACCCTCACTATGGCCACAGAGTTTATGGGGGTGGGGTTTCCTACCAGCACCCCTGTGGTGGTGGGTTGACATGCTCGCTCTCGGCTCGGCGCTTCGCTTCGTTCCCGGCGGGCTCCATTTCGATCTGGCGGCAGTTCTTTCCTTTGGTCGCACGATTCACGCCTTCCTCTGGTTCCAGCAACGTCCTTCCGGCTCCGCTTTACGCCAGCGTCCAACGTCATCATGCGCCCGTCTCGCC
Organism: Gekko japonicus; assembly: GCF_001447785.1. Lineage (NCBI taxonomy): Eukaryota > Metazoa > Chordata > Lepidosauria > Squamata > Gekkonidae > Gekko > Gekko japonicus. The sequence continues at coordinate 997,713 of NW_015176454.1, read as the reverse complement.
GGCAGCCGCTCAGATGTCTCCTCCTTTCTGGCCAGCAGGGATCGCTCCCGCCGCCGCCGCTGCCGCCGCCATCCCACTGTGCCACGCCACCTCCGGTCTTCGGGCCGATGTTTCGTTGCTGCTGCCGCCGCCGTTGTCCACCACACTAGGCAGGGTGCCCCCCACCCTACTAAGGGTGGGTACAGATTTATCTACTTGCAACTAATTGCTTTCGAACTGCTGGGTGGGCGGGAGCTGGGATATAGGTCGAGAGCTCACCTCGACCGCGGTGGTGCTCGAACAGCCATAGTGGCTGCCGAGCGATGTTACTTGTCAGGATAATCAGGGCTAGTTGACAATGCTACAGACATCAGTCACTCAGGAGTAGGAAGGGACAGGGCTATTTTTGGGCAGGAACGCACAGGAACGGAGTTCCGGCTGGCTCCCAAGTTGGCCACGCCCAGCAGGAGCTCATTAGCATAATAGGCCACACCCAACAGCAGAAACTCATTAGGATTGGCTACATTCGGGGTGTGTGGCCTAACATGCAAAGGAGTTCCTGCTACAAAAAAGCCCTGGGTAAACAGAATAAGAAGCAAAAGGTGGGTGTGGCTGGATGAGCACACTTCTGGTAACATGGGGGTGCGGCGTAATATGCCAATGAGTTGTGCTGTCAGGGGCGTGGCCTAATATGCTAATTAGTTTCTGCTGTTCGGTGTGGCCTATTATCCTAATGAGTTCCTGCTGGGCTTTTTCTACAAAAAAAAAGCCCTAGGAAGGGATGCTTCCTCAAGAGAGATGGCTAGAGAAAACATTACCATAAAGAGCTCTCCTGAATCCCATGGAAAGCCTACATGCTAGTCACATCCAGAAATGTGTGACACTAGCTTAGGGATACCGTATAATCTCTTCAAACATTAAGACCCAATATGGGTTGAAGCATGTTCCGGATGTTTCCATGCGAGTGATGTAACATTAAAAATGTCTAATTCATATCAAAATCCCGGATCATTTTTAGTTTCCGTTGTTGTTGGTTTTTGCCTTGAATACCATGAAATGACAAAAGAGAACATGTATATATATTTTAAAGAAAACAAATACTGACAGATTTCTGAGGTGAAATTATCACTGCCTTGTGGCTTCCCACTGTCTGTTTTCACTGTGTTAGAAAGTGGTCATATGTAAAGTATTCCCATGTGGCAATGGTACAAGATCAATAACCCCATCTGAATGTCGCTGGCTTGGTAGCAATTTTCAAGTTGTAGCAACTTGAGATCTTATCCTCAAAGGACATTTCACCATTTTAAATACAGGAGAACAGCTAAGAGACCCAGACATTATACCAGAATCAGTCTTTTAAATGGGCCCTCACCCAAAACATAAGAACACAAGAAGAGAGCCTTGCTGGATCAGACCAGTAGTCCATCTGGTCAAGCACCCTGTCTCACACAGTGGCCAAAGTTGTCCTCTGACATGCATCTCTCTGATTTCTTTCTCCACACAAGATAATGTCCCAGAACTGAAGCTATACAGGAAACAGCAAGCAACCATATTCTCTGTTCTTTTCTTGGAGACCTGGGGAAGTGAATGTTTGTACATACGATTCACATTAGGAATCCCCTGTACAGAACCATTGGTCTGTCTAGCTGACCGTTATCTACTCTGACCAGTGGCAGCTTTCCAGGTCCTAAAGTCAAGTCTTGAAAGCTTTTCTATCTCAAAAGAGGCCAGAAACTGAACCTGAATCTTAGCTAGCCCACTAGAGTTGCCAACCTCCAGGTGACAGAGATCACTTCAGCTGAAGAAAATAGCCACTTTGGAAGTTGGACTTTATGGCATTATACCTCATTGAAGTCCCTCCCCTCCCCAAGCCTCCACCTCCAAAATCTCCAGGTGTTTCCCAACCTGGAGCTGGCAGCCCTGTATAAGAACATAAGAACATGAGAGAAGCCAGTGTTGGATCAGGCCAGTGGCCCATCCAGTACAACACTCTGTCACTCAGTGGCCAAAAATACCAGGTGCCATCAGGAGGTCCAGCAGTGGGGCCAGGACACTAGAAGCCCTCCCACTGTTGCTCCCCCCAACACCAAGAAAACAGAGCATGACTTGCCCCAGACCAAGAGTTCCTATCTATACCTTGTGGCTAATAGCTACTGATGAATGTAAGAATATAAGAAAAGCCAATGTTAGATCAGGCCAATGGCCCATCCAGTCCAACACTCTGTCACATGGTGGCCAAAAAATACGAGGTGCCATCAGGAGGTCCACCAGTGGGGCCAGGACACTAGAAGCCCTCCTACTCTTGCCCCCCCCAAGGACAAAAAATGCAGAGCATCACTAGCCCCAGACCAAGAGTTCCTATCTATACCTTGTGGCTAATAGCCACTGATGGACCTCTGCTCCATATGTTTATCTAATTCCCTCTTGAAGCCCTCCATGCTTGTAGCCGCTACCACCTCCTGTGGCAGTGAATTCCATGTGTTAATCACTCTTTGGGTGAAGACGTACTTCCTGTTATCCATTCTAACCCAACTGCTCGGCAATTTCTTTGAGTACCCACAAATTCTTGTATTGTGAGAAAGGGAGAAAAGTACTTCTTTCTTGACCTGCTCTATCCCATGCATAATCTTATAAACCTCGATCATGTCACAACTCAGTCATCGTTTCTCCAAGCTAAACAGCCCCAAGCCTTTTTGACCTTTCTTCATAGGGAAAATACAACACATGAATTCTGCCACAGAGCAATGGCTCCTTTCATACTTGGTGTACCAATACTGCAGACTTTTGTGAGGGTCTGTGGCAGATTGCATGGTACAGCAACAAACAAAGAAGCATCTTTTACCAGGGATAGAGCAGCTGAAGTAGCAGAGAAAGTGAGTAAAATTTCACTGCATTCAGGATGAGGAAATTCATAAAAAGGAGGGGGCTGAGGTAGTCAGAAGAGGCAGGAAGCAGATCCTTGAGTGAGGGAGAAGAGGAGGGTGAAATTCCAAAGCACCAAATAGAAGGATATTATGCAAGAAGTGAAAATTATTCAAATAAATATTTATAAGCTATGCCATATGGGCTGCTGTTCTCTTTCACACACACAAAGATTTGAATGATGTGGTCTTTACGTATCCTGCAAGCTGAAATCTATTTGTGTAATCATTCCAGCTACAAATTGTTAACAATCATTTCAAAGCATTTCTCTGTGTCTCGTGGGTCTGGTACGCAATGTATTTTGTTGTTATACCCTCATAAGAAGTCCATAGAAAGAGGAAATTGGGGGGGAGGGGGTTAAACATGTCCTTCAAAACTGAAATTCTAAACCTCAACAAATCCCGCCTCAAAAGTTCCACAGCAAATTTTCCCAGAGCCTCATTCTGGCCCACCAACCATTCCATTACAGGCCTGGTCTAGACCTTAATTTGTCTTGATCATCCGCCACTGCCGTAATGACTTGTCCTCACTCCACTGTAACATAAAGTGCAACTTGATTACATGCAGAGTTTTGATTCTAGCACCAGATGTTCCTGCAAGTATCTGTAACTGCAGTAGCGATTCTGTGCGTGATCTGGAAGAAAGTTACAATTAGATGAGGAGTGAGAAATGAGTCCATATGGAACTGTCCCACCATAGTAAGACTGCTGACAGCCCTCCTTGCCCACTGCCAGTAAAAACAGTGATATCAGCTGTATTGTGATGTCACTTCTGGAGAAAGCCTGGGAGTTATGCAGGGTAGCTCTAGGAATCACCAGAAACTCTATGGTTTTACTATAGAGTTTCTGACAACTCCTACTTCTCACATCACTTCTGGGATTCCCCAGGAAGCAGGTCCCTAGCTATGGTGGGGCATTTCGGGTCCCTGCCCCCTCAAATGTGAGGCATGTCCCACAACAGCTGCTGCCCCTCTCCCCCCTCCCTCCTTTCCCCTCCCCTCCTGTGACATGAAAAGGGCACTCCAGCTGATCGCCGGAGCATGTGGCCCGCCAATCAGCTGGAGGGCCCTTTAAATCTTGCAGCCGCCCCTCTTCCTTCCCTCTTCCAAGATTTAAAGGGGAAGAAGAAGAAGAGGAAGAGGAGGAGGAGGAGGAGGAGGAGATTGGATTTATACCCCATCCTTTACTTCCTGAAGGAGTCTCAGAGCGGCTTACAATCTCCTTTCCCTTCCCCTCCCCACAACAGACCCCCTGTGAGGTAGGTGGGGCTGAGATAGCTCTCTCGAGAACTGCTCATGGGAAAACAGCTCCGAGAGAACTTGTAACTGACCTAAGGTGACACCAGCAGCTTGGAGTTCAGGGAAGGTGTGCGGCCACCGCTCTCCCTCCCCTCCCCCCTCCCCTGCTGCCCCACAAAATTTCCCCATGCCCCACCCACACAAAATTTCTGGCTACAGGGCTGCTAGGAAGTGGCATTGCAACATTAGCAATGCCACACCCTCCATCCCTGCCCCCAGCCTTCCCGCTGGGCCTAGCAACCCTATGCCATGGGCACGTAATAATGCAGTCCTCCACAAACTGCAGTCTAGCAAACCAAACACAGCACAGTCTATAACAGCTTGCCACATGCTCAGAAGCCACTTATTTTTGCAATTGTAGGCAGACAGCAAAATGAAGAATATTTTTTCCTGTTTTCAAATAATTATTTTCTTCACCTGACTTTTGAGCACGTATTCCACAGAGGGTCTACACTCAGAAATTTCTCAGGGGAGCTTTTTAAGTGTGCCAGATGACTCAATAGTGTGAAAGTTACTCCTTTCTGCAAACAGATTTGGATAAAACATAGACATATCAAAATGCTCGAAGATCCGGCTGGTGTGGAAATTGGCAACACAAAGTCATTTCTTCAAGGGGAAATGTTTCTCCATCAAAATTGACTTGACCTTTCTTGCATAGAGCTATAAACCTAGTCACAAAACCTGACCAATTCAAGATACCATTCACTTCATTCATTGTTATACAAACTCATGCCAGCGTACTTAGAATTCAGTCACAGTTCTCATACTCTATGGCTGATAAACTACAATTTATTTTGTATTGGAAATTCATAACCTACTTTCTTTAGCTATTGGGTGGCAAAGAGAGGTCATATAATCTGAAATAGATTTTTTTAATGTAATCAAGAATGTGAAAGCCGGCATTATCCACATTTACAGATTGGTTCTTTACAATCAATTATGCTTTAAAAAGTTGTTGCATGAGGTAATACAGGCTTTAAATCTTTGCAGAAGTGTGAAGTGTATTTGTGGCCATGGAAAAACAATAGTGATAAAGAAAAAGAAGAGACTGGATTTATACCAGGCCCGTAGCTAACGCGGGTCCCACGGGGGCCCGGCCCCCTAGCATTTCTTCTGGATCCTCCCTCCTGTAAAAGGTAAAGGTTCCCTTGCTCGAAAGCCAGTCGAGTCCGACTCTAGGGTTGCGGTGCTCATCTCCGTTTCAAAGCCGAAGAGCCAGCGCTGTCCGAAGACGTTTCCGTGGTCATGTGGCCGATATGACTAAACACCAAGGCGCACGGAACGCTGTTACCTGCCCATCGAAGTGGTACCTATTTATCTACTTGCAATTTCTCACTTTCGAACTGCTAGGTTGGCAGCAGCTGGAACTAGAGACGGGAGCTCACTCAGTCATGCGGCAACTCGGGTCTCGAACTGCTGAACTACTGACCTTCCACAGCCTGCAGTTCAGCGTCTTAACCACTGGAGCCACTGGCTCCAAAGTATCTCAACTTGCCACCTGGTCTGTGCTGCTTCCGACCGGGCTGCCAGACAACTGAGTGCTTTGGCCACTTCCCCACCAGCCTCACTCCACTCTGAGCCAGCAACACCCAGACAGCAGTGGCGACAGAGGTGGCCGCAGACCCAGCGGCAGGAAGTGCCTGGCTTGCTTGGTGGTGCAGCGGGTGGGCCGGCAGTCTTGCTGGGCTAGCCCGAGCGGGTGGGCTGGGGAGAGTGTCCTGCTGCCTCTTCCCACTTCTGCCGCCAGATCTCTTTCTCTCCCTCCCGTGCCAATCCCCCTCCTGGGTGTCACTGCCCGCTCCCGGCTTCTCAACTTGAGCCGGTATGCAGTGCTCTGGGGGAGGGAGGGCGGGCTGAGAGATGGCCTGGCAGGAATCGCAGGCCAGGGTGGGACTAGGCAGCCCTCAGGGATCCCTCTACCTCCCAACTAGGCGAGGAAGACAGAGAGGAGCAGGAGGAGGAGGAGGCCAATGTTCCCTCTAAGCTGTGGAGTCCTGTGAGCTAAAATTCTACTTTGTGAGCAAGCGGCCTTAAAGTTGTGAGCAAGTAATTTGGCCATTGCATAAATCAGTTTGCTCTGGAGCCATCCCTTCCTGGGCTAAGACAAAAATGTGTGAGCCGGAGGCTAAAAACCTGTGAGCTAGCTCACACTAATTCAGCTTAGAGGGAACACTGGAGGAGGCCTCCTCTCTCACACACACACACGGCTCAGGCATTGCTGGGGATCTCCTTGCTGCTGCCGCTCCTGCAGCCACTGTCACTCATTGCCACCTGGCCAGCTGAGCAGCATGCCCAATGGTGAGCGGCCAACCCTCAGCTGTCCTTTCCCCATGCCCTTGCTATGGGGAGGGAAGGGAAGCTGCGGCTCCTGGGCATTACCACCGCACTTGTCCTGGAGTCTGGCAGGGGGTGCAGGAAGGGGAAGGCTGGCTACTAAGGAGTGTCACTCATTACCTTTGGTTTGATTAGCTGGCGGGGCCCCATCCCAGGCCCCCTCCCCAAAATATCCCTAGCTACAGGGCTGATTTTATACCCTGCCCTTCACTACCTGAAGGGGTTTCAGAGCAGCTTACAATCCCTTTCCCTCCCCACAACAGACACCCTGTGTGAGGTAGGTGGGGCTGAGAGAGCTCTCTCGAGAACTGCCCTTGAGAGAACAACTCTGAAGGAACTTATGACTAATCCAAGGTCACACCAGGAGCTGCATATGGAGAAGTGGGGGATCGAACCTGGGTCTTCCAGACTGATTTCACACAAGAGCTGCGCCTTGCTCGCGCCTCCTTTTGCCCCACTTCTATTTGTCAATTTCCCACTCGAAGCCGCGCGGCCGCATTTTGACCCGCGGCTTCGCCTGATTTTCCCTGCGGTTTTGTGATCCTCAGTTTGGTGTAGTGGTTAAGTGTGCAGACTCTAATCTGGGAGAACCGGGTTTGATTCCCCACTCCTCCACCTGCTGATATGACCTTGGGTCAGTCACAAGCTCTGGCACAGCTGTCCTTGAAAAAGAGCAGTTTGTGTCAGAGTTCTCTCAGCCCCACCCACCTCACAGGGTGTCTGTTGTGGGGAGGGGAAGGGAAAGGAGTTTGTAAGCCGCTCTGAGACACCTTTGGGTAGTGAAGGGCAGGGTATAAATCCAATCTCCACTTCTTCTTCTTCAAAAAAAACAGGATCACAAAACCGCGGGGAAAATCAGGCAAAGCCGCGGGTCAAAATGCAGATGCGTGGCTTCGAGTGGGAAATTGACCAATAGAAGCGGGGCAAAGGGAGGCGCGACCGTGGCGCAGCTCTTGTGTGAAATCAGTCCCAGATTAGAGTCTACACCAAACTGGCTCTCAAAATGTCTCATAACGGATGAAGTAATTTCCCCCCCCCCCCCCAAAAAAAAGACTCAGAGCTGCCTTATATTTATTCGGGATCAGACTAGATATTACACTAAACACACTGCTACCGCTGAAAACAGAAGCTGTGTGTCAACCACTCAGAACTCAACGATGGCTTAACATTCTGTGCTTCCCTGCCTACACGGCACACCATTCACTGTCAATAGCAGGGAACAGGAGAACATGGTATATTATGATATCACATTGTGAGGTATGTGCCATTAGACACTGGAGAGGTAGAAGGTGTGATAGATGAGTTAGATGATAATGCTAACAATAACAATTTATAATTAGAACATATGTTTCTGTTTTTTATTAAATTGTGCTCTTTGAGTGGTTTTCTCCCCCCCCCCCCTCACTTGCTGTCTCTTTATTGTAAATTATTAACTCTGCAGCGTCATTTGTACTGTGGGCATAAGCAGTTTCAGTTCCCAGGGGTTTCAAAGGGAGAGTTTTTAAACATACGCTTAATGATCCCATTGAAATAAATGGGACTTGAAGATGCTTAATAGGACTGGATCGTGCCCTGTGTATTTTATGTATTTGATGTGGCGTGGAGATGGTAGCTACAGGAAAATAAATATTTGCTTGCGCTACAAGGAAAAAAAAGCAACAGCAAATATTAGTATAAGAGAAATGCCTGCTTTCTAGTTTATCACGAGGACCTGTCTCCATTGTAGGGACCAAGGTTCCCTCTAAGCTGAGTTAGTGTGAGCTAGCTCACAGCTTTTTAGCCTCCAGCTCACACATTTTTGTCTTAGCTCAGGAAGGATGGCTCCAGAGCAAGCTAATTTATGCAGTAGCCAAATTGATCGCTCACAACCTTAATGCCTGTAGCTCACAAGGTAGAATGTTTGCTCACAAGACTCCACAGCTTAGAGGGAACATTGGTAGGGACTCGTTTAAAAGGAGGTAGGAGGTCAAAGGTCTACTCGCTATTTTTACATTAAGCATCTTCTGTTTAATTCTTTGGGTGTATTTATTTTTGCTTATGCAGAAATGATTCCCAAATGTGAGCAGAACTCACCTCCCTGTGCGTGCAGGAGTAGAACCCCTCTCCCATGTACATGCGAGAGGATGGATCCTGCCCTATTATGGATTAACCCCCCACCTGTAGGGGTGGGCATTACTTAAAACAAGCACATGGAAACCTGAAGTCTCTTTGACTGCTTTAAAGCAGTGCATTAGCAACCGTGCTGCTTAGTTACTGAACACTCCCTTACAACACTCCCCAGTCTCTAAGAAATATGTGAACGTTTATTTGGTAGTTCCAGGCTCAAAGTGAAACACCGATCCTTCCCGCATTTGCCTGCCACCCTGGGTTTTATCAGTGTTTGAGTCGAGGCAATTTAAATCCAGGGCAAAACAGCCTCCGGATAACCCAGGGCGGCAGCAGGCTGAAACCGGGCTGACCACTGACGGGAGGGAATGTAATGCAGAACGGAGGGGGGGAATGGAATAAAAGGAAGAACAATAAACAGTCCATTTGTCCCGGTGTGGGACTGATTCCCCCCCTGCCGTGCCCTGTTACAAAGAACCTCAGGCCCGGGCAACACAAAGGCAAGGAATGGGCCTCAAGCAGCTGAGGTTGAGGGGGTGTGGGGGAAGGTGACGCCACCCCTACCCCTACCCAAGAGCAGTCCGCCACAAGGGAACCCCAGGGTAGAGGCATGGAAGGCAACACAAGCCCCCCGCCCGGGAGCCCCAAGGAATACGCCGGGGGGTGGCAGAGAGGCCGGCGCCGCCCGGACGAGGCCCCCACCTACTTGTTGACTTCAGGTCGATGAAGATACCGCTCGGACGCACCCCGCCATCCAAGGCACAGCTCGCACTCGCGCCGCCAGGACTCTTTGGAACCCAGGAGAAGAGGGAGCAGCCCGGACACTCCCGAGAGCAGGAGCGGGCACTGAGGGGTTGGCAAAAGGGCCCGGCAGAGGCTGAGCCATGGCCGAACACGGAAACCAGGCACAAGGATGCGGGGACGCTGACACTCAGTCCGGAGGAGGAGGACCACATCCCAGCAAAGTGGCAAGACCCGGGTCTGCAGGGGAGGCCCTAGGCAGATGAAGAGGGCCTGAGCCAATGGCATGAGGCACAACAAAAGGAGCAGGCATGAAGACCAATGGGGACAAGGGGGGGAGGAAGGGTGGAGCACGGGTCGAGCATGGGAAATAAAAGGGGGAGAAGGGAAAGGCCAGGGAGGAGTGTGGAGTGGCCAGGAGGCAGCCCGCAGCTCTCTGAGGGAGAGACAGAGGCCCGGGGTCCCAGCGGCCGAAACTCCCCGAGGGCATTGGCTCTCCTGGTGCAACCCAGGAGAGCAGGCCCCACATCTGAGGCCTACCTCTCTGATCCCCCTGATCCGGTAGTCGACCCGCGGTCCCCATACCCAGGAGAAGGAGGGCCGAAGGTGGCCGAGAAGTGCGGGCATGACACAATTCATTGATTCACATTTCTATTTTAAAATAATCTGATCACTCTTAAACAAAACATTTGATAGATAATGCAGAACATTTGCATACCCCCGAAGAAATAGATCCTATAGAAGCATACATTTCATTTCTATCCTCCCTAAGTTGACTTGGGGGGGGGGAGGTTACATTTAAAAAGCTTCTTACCCAGAGTTTTGCGGGGGGGGGGGAGCAGAAAGCATATTTCACTGAATTCCAGATCTGAGAGATTCAGAGCTTTGGGGGTGTGGCCAGATTCTATAAGAGTTATTCCATAGGCCAAGGCATGACTTTACTGAACCTTCTGATTCATGCTTTCTAAAGGTATGGTCTAAGACACCTCTGAGCATCCCAAAGAGTAACTGTTGCAAACTGTGTTCCGTTTGTTCCTGGATTTATTCTGGGCATAAAACTATTGGTTCAGAAATTATCCTTCAAGGCTGAAAACAGTAAGTTAGCTAGAATAGTGGGGGGAAATGCAGGTCTGTAGATTTACACCAGAACCTAAAGGCAAACTTTGAGGCCTACTGTTTCAAAACATCCTAAACAATAATTGAACGTTAAAACCCACAACAGCCAGATGTTTTAACACTTCCTCTGATCTTCTTCTTCTCTTTTTGTATCATTCTCTGTAATTGTCCTTTTCAGTTTCTTGGCATTTTGTTAACAAACCGCCGAGACCAAATTCCAGCTCAGCTTTCTTCCTTCTCATTCCCTTTGCAGCTTCCCAAAATGTCATTGCAAAAGAAAGTCTTGCAAAACACAAACAAACAAAGAACAGTGGCAAATGTTGGGGTTACCAGCAAGGTAACCATTTCTATTATGTGCTTGTACACTAGATGAATATGAAACTTGTATGTAAGAGGTTAGTCAGTGGATGAGATCTCGTAGTCACAGACTTGCTCCTCATAGTCCTTTAACCTGCTCAGCATGATTTCCCCCATTTGCTGTGTTATATATTCCCCTGGCTGTGACTGTACTTCATACATCTCAAGAAGTAGACTCGAGCCCATGAAATATGCAATAACCATTTAAGATACCACAAGACTCCTTTTAGGTTTTTCTGCAACAGTCTAACACAAGGCACCCCGCTTACTTGCGGACTGAAGGATCTTGTGCTATGATCTTGTGCTATTCTGGCACTCAGCAAAAACAAAGGGAGGCTTGTGGCGTCCGAGGTCTTTCTTATTTGTTTGTTTATTTCATTTACCAGCAGTAAAGCCCGTTGTGGAAATAAATACAACGAGATCTAGAAAGAGGCTCTGGGGGAGTGCTCTGGCTTTGGGCAAACAGTGTCATTTTGCTGTGGTGACCTCAGCAGGGTATAATGACAGAGTCTACTGTTTTCTCCAGAGGAACTGATCTCTGCTCCCTGAAGAGCAGTTGTAATTTTGAGTGATCTGTAGCCCTCACCTGGAGATTGGCAACAATTGTTAACCAGGACGAAATGGCTGGTTTGGAGGGTGGAGTCTATGGCATTCTACCTGTCTGAGGTCCCACCCCTCCGCAAACCCCACCCTCTCCAGGCTCCACCCCTCAAATCCCCAGGAATTTGCCAGCCTGGAGTTGGCAACCCCATCTCCTTCCCAGCTAACCATCAACCTACCATTATCTGCCCCTTTGACTTCAGCTGACTTCCGCCCTCCCTTCTGCAGAGCAATTGTAATTTTGAGTGGTCTCCAGCCCTCACCTGGAGATTGGCAACAATGGTTCCCCATGAGGGACTGAGTGGTTTGGAGGGTGGAGTCTATGGCATTGTACCTCTCTGAGGTCCCACCCCTCCTCAAACCTCACCCTCTTCAGGCTCCATCCCTCAAGTCTCCAGGAATTTCCCATTGGGAGTTGGCATCCCTATCAGGATTGGCCCCAATATGTTTGCTCCCAAAGGGCAAAGTAGGGATCTCTGTCATCTGGAGATCAATTGTAGCAGTGGGAGATCTCCAGGTCCCACCTGGAGATTGGCAACCCTAGGGGAAAGTCAGCTGCACAGCAGGGGGTTGAAGAGAATGGTTTGATGGGTGCTGGGCCAAGATTGGCAACAATAGTTCCCCAGGAGCAAATAGCTGGGTTGGAGGGTGGCGTCTATGACACTGTAACCTGTCTGATGTCCCCCTCTCCGGCCTCCACTCCTCAAATCTCCAGGATTTTCCATACCTAAAGCTGGCAACTTTATTTCCTCCCCTCTCAGTAGCCTCTTATTTTGCCTTAAATTGGTTTTGATGCCAGCAGAGTGAGAAAATGCCAAAGGCTCTGGGTGGGTGCCCCATCGTAATGCACATTAGCCGGATGTGACATGATGATGCTGGGCATGCTGGGGCCCCGCACCCAGCGTGCCCGGTGTCATCACGTCACATCTGGCTGACGTGCACGCCGGGGTGGGGTTTCCCCCAGGGCCCGATTTCGCGGCGGCGGAATTCGGGCCTCCAAAGCGGGGGGAAATCCACCCCCCGGGGGGATTTGGCATCCCTGTATGCAAAGGAGTTCCTGCCACAAAAAGAGCCACACTGCTACTTGCCTTTCCTCATCTTTGGGCACCCCTGTTAACAGTTTTGTTCTTTATGACCGTATGCCTGCAACTGAGGGCACAGTTCAAGGACACGGGAGTGCTTACAGTCTGAGAAGCCACTTTGGTCCTGTTTATATTGTGTTATGTACTGACAACATAACATGAATCGCTTAATCCACCTCCCATGTTGAGCTTCGAGCCAGCCAAGGCTCCGACAGTGCTAACAAACTATTGGTCGCTTCAAAACAGCGACCAATCACAGACAAGCTGTTCCCTGAGCGGGAAGGACACTGATTCGCCTTTATCTATGCAATCTGATTGGTTGTTATGTAAATAGTAGGAGTAGCTATATTAGCCCGGTATGTTTAAAAGGAGCCCAGCTCCAATGTTTTACTGTTCTGGTTTCTGAATGCGTTTGAGTGCTTGTTCGTATTAAAGCTGAATCACTTGCTGAAATCACTCTATGAGTCCTTTGTTAGCACGATCTAACACATTGGTTTTTCAGAGACATTTAGGACTGTAATCCATGTAGGAAGAATACCTTTTTCTAATTAAAAGGTTTGGCTTCATTTTTTAAATTAGAAAAAGGCATTCTTCCTACAGGGATTGCGATCCTAAATGTTTTTGCAAAACCAACATAAACAGGACCAAAGTGCTCCAAGGTCTGCTTCCACCTGCACTGTCTCCTAGGGTGGTGGCAGCAAGCTGGGGGGGGGAACAACATCTGCATATCCCCAGCAGACAACATCTGCTGCTCTTGCAGCAACTGCCAGCCTACCCCCTACTCTCCCCCCTTTTCTTTAACATATCTGCACAGAAGTACAGAGGTGATGACCATTGTGGTTCCTCCCCCAGGGTCCAGAAACACCCTCTTACCTAGCCAAGCCGTACAACAATGGTACAGGGAGGCTCAGCTGGGAAAGGGGAGGACCGCCTTTAATGGAAACCCTGTTTAAAGGGCTGGAAGGAGGGTGGAGCTTAACGTAGCACTGACGTTTTGAAGGCATGGCTTAGCTCCGCCCTACCCCTGTAGCAGCTTCCAGTGAAGCTTCTCAATTGCTGTTCTGCCGGCAACCACCCCTGCATCGCCCCCCTTTGAACCGGATCAATGGAGGATTGTTTTTGATCCAGGTTAAAGGGGGGAGCCCAGAACTTGTGCTCGGGAGGAGCTCAATGTTGTGTGCGTGCTCCCATTCAATTTAGGGGCTTCCTTATGTTCCATGTTGGGAGAAATCCTCTATGCTACAGTGGGTGACTCTGGGCTCTTTTTGTAGCAGGAACTCCTTTGCATATTAGGCGACACACCCCTAATGTAGCCAATCCTCCAAGAGCTTACAGGAGCCCCTGTAAGAAGAGCTCTGTAAGCTCTTGGAGGATTGGCTACATTAGGGGGGGTGTCGCCTAATATGCAAAGGAGTTCTTGCTACAAAAAGAGCCCTGCGAGTGACCTCTGAAGTCACTTGAGCCGTGCTTAACTAGAAGGTTCAGTAGCACTCTGGGCCTGTCAGCAGTGGAGTGCATCAATGAGAAGGCCAGCAGTTCCCTCCCCCATTCAGGCTTGAGTCTCAAGACTGAACACACATGAACCAGACCATTAGTCCATCACAGTCAGTATTGTCTACTCAGACTGGCAGCTGCTCTCCAGGGTCTCAGACAGAGGTCCTCCACATCACCTACTGCCTGGTCCTTTTAACTGTGGGTGCTGGGGATTGAACCTGGGACCTTCTGCGTGCTAAGCAGATGCTCTGCCGCTGGGCATTCCCTCATACTGCCAGTCACCACAGTGATTTACAAAGCATGGTACCTGTGCTCGGTGGCCAAAGACCTTCTTTTGAAATACCTGTTGCCTTCCTGCCTGCTTCATACCTCTCTAGCAGTGAGGGTTACCATCTCTGGGAAACTCCTGGAGGTTTGGAAGCAATGCCCGGAGACGATAGAGATTAAGGGGGGGACAATGTGCCTAAGGCAACTTGATGGATTCACTGCAGAAAGGGAATTTTAACTCAAGATTTCATGAACTACAGTCCAGTCTTTTAGCTGTTATGTAGTCTCCTAAGGCAGCTTGCAGTCTTAGAACCACTGGGATATTTGGTTAATACAGCAGCGTTTGCCCAGTCATAGAAGTACAATACTGAGTGCAGTGAATAAATTTCCCAGAAGTATATCGCAGAAGTTACATTTATTCAAGTAGATCCAGTTCACATTCAGATGAAAGGAGAGAGAGAAGCCTTATCCAAAGAGGACTTCCCCCAGAGGTCATTTCGGGGGGGAACGCGGGGGAACGCGGGGGAACGCGGTTCCCCCGGGTGAGGTACAGGGGGCGGGGCACATGACGAAGCCCCACCCCCTGCTTCCGGCCACCGCGCTTCTGGCCCTCATTCAGCCAGGAGGAGACAGGAGAAGAGGGAGGGTAAGTTGCTTCCTCCCTGCCTCTCCCCACCCCTGCCTGCCTGGGGCCAGGGAGGGCCTTCGCGGGGCTTCCTTGCACTCCCGCCGGGACCATTGGGGGCGGGCCGTTGGGGGCGGGGTGTGTGGCCTTATGACACACGTCCGGTGATGTCAGGGGGTGTGGCCTTATGACACACTTCCGGTGATGTCAGGGGGTGTGGCATATGCTAATGAGTTATGCTAATGAGTTCCCCTAGCTCTTTTTCTACGAAATGACCCCTGACTTCCCCAATCACAAATGGCCTGCTTGCTCTGCATCATGTGTGTGGGAATGTAAGGACATTACCTCTACAGGAGAGACCTGCAGAGAGATGTGTCTTAATAGAAGGCCATGTGGACAGAGTGAAAGGACAAAGGGAGAGAGGAGGGGTCAAAGGGCAGCTCTCAGGTTAAGGCAAAGAGAGGCATCCCATTCAAGGAGATAAGACCTGTCCACACTTAGATGTAGCGCGCCCCCCCCCCATATCCAGGCAGGCTGAGTCACTCCAACAATGACAACTTATAAAAGAGACCCAAGAAAAAGGTGCCACTCACAAAAAAAGAAAAGCTTTCTTTAACCTTCCCTGATGGCTCCCTATTAGAGTAACACAACAGAACCTAAATAGCTTCAGAAAAAAAACCTGGTGTTCCTTTAACTTTCAGCTTTCCGGGTTAAAATTGACCCCCCTACAGTCAGTCGACTCAAACCTTTAGCTGATTCGTCTACCTTTTAAGCAGGTTATAAATGAAACTTTTGCTGGAGAAATCAGAAAGGCTGCACCCACTTTCGACTGAACTGGCATTATAAATTAAGGGAGAGAACTCCCCAAATAATTAGCCCAACCCCCTAGAGATTTGGTGAGTTCGCTAGTGTCCTTTTGTGAGCACCCTAACAAAAGAAATGTCTTAAAGAGCAATATGTCTGCCCAGTTAGGACTGATAATGAATCTACACTGTGGTAAACTTTACAGGTCTTTAGGCAGAGAAAAGACTTGCTTTAAAGCACGTTGCTCAATGAATTGTCTCTACAGACATTCATGGGCTCACGTTTCCAGTTCATTCTGTGTTTCTAAGTCATTTGTCCTCAAATCAGCTGCAACTCTCTCGGGAATGTCTTGTAAAGTACTGAACTTGCAACTTGTCGATTCTAGATTCAGATTCACTAACGACTTCTTTGTGCTCATGTTTGATATATATCATTTGGGTTTTTGGGGGGGATGGTATTTATCAGCAGTACTGAGTGCTGGCTGGCAACTTTGGGGGGGAGGCTCTCCCAAGTCCTGGCCCTCATGCACCATCCCACCCCACTCAGCCAGAGAAAGAGAGAGTGGACCCTCAAGAACAGTTTAGTGGGGATCTGCCTAGGGACGGAGGAACTGGTGGGAATCAGCACAATTGAATACATGAGTACCCGCACCCTTAAAGAAAAAAGTATTGTAATTTGTTTTCCTATGGGTCAAATATCAGTGGCATTTCAGCAGCAGAAACCACTCTCCTCTACTTTCTTATAAGGAGAGAACCGATGCTAACGTTTTGTTTTGTTTTACAAAAAGGCAACATTTAAACAAAAATGCATGAACATCATCTACTTGGGGAAAGTTTTACAGACGCTTTCCTACAGAGGGCGCTTTTAGCTCATTGGAATGACTGCGGTAGAACAGCGAATTGGTGGTGATCAAGCCAAATATCAGATTCTTTGTATAGTTTGCTTTGTGCTAGCCCAGATTTGTTTGCTCTGATACCAGCCAGCGACCCAGGAACGTAGCAGTGGTATGGATGGTTAAGTATATGTTTCAAATGCATAGGATCAATCGAAAAAAATTCTGAGCTGCTCACTCACCTAAATCATATTGCATTTGGTAACACCAATGACAAACATAGGGCTTCTGTTGAAAGTACAGACTTGAAACTGTTTTTAAAAAATAAAAAGAACACACGTTTCAAAAAGATGTCACTGAGCTGTAAGTCCCTGAACCGTTTTATTGAGATAGAAATATATTTGGGCTTTTCCTCTCGGGGTTGCGATGCGAACTTGATCCTGCGCTACATGATGGGAAAAGAGCTTCAGGGAGATATATGATTAAGCCTTCTCTTATATAATAGTCTCGGGTATGATCCAGCTAAAATTAAGTGTTTTTAAAATCCCAGCAAATGCTCACATCTTTCCATTTGAAATCAACAAGATTTTATAGTATTTAACTTTTAGTGGATCACGGTTTTTCATCATACTTTTGAGGTTGGCAACTGGCCAGGATAAAAGGTCCTGTCCCTTCAACAGAGGATTAATAAGCTTTTCAAAGCATGGGGGTAAATAGCATCACCTGGTATTTGCTGCAGATGAAACTGATATTAAAGGAACAGCTAGAGAAACCAGTTTAAAAGTTCATGACCCTCTGTGTTTTCATGGTGAATACACTTTTTCCCAGGCCTAATCACTAATACCATAGGTGGCCTGCAAATTTATAATTTTGACTCCTCAATTAAAGATTCATTTTTCTATTGTCACGTTTCAATAATTTAGGGCATTCGGTACAGCAGTTTAACATCTTGTACTAGTTGCTCATAAATGGAAGTAACACGACTGACTTCATGATTATTCATTTCCTTCAGTGAATAGAGTTTGATAAGACATTTACATGATGCGACAGGAGTCAGGTGACCAAGATTATTAGGTTTATTGCCCAATATGGATATTATTTGTGAACAAGTGGGGAACCTGGAGGACTCATTTTTTCTGCCTCCACTATAGCCTATTACCCTTCCCTAAAAGCCCCTGTAGCCTCTCCCCTTTACCTGATTCCTACTCTCCTTCCCGCCTACCAACCACCTACCATTTTGTCTGCCTCCCATCTTCAGCAATATTTATTATTAGCAGGAAGGCCCGTTGTAAAACTAATACAACACGCTCTAGAAAGATGGAGTAGCACTTCCCCCCCCCCCAAGGTGCAGCTCCTCCTTGCAGGCTGCCAGGGCTCTCTGGCCAGTGTGTGGATCCCTCGGCACCCAGGCCTGCTGCTGGCCACCCAACTCCCTCCATCCCACACACCCACTAGGTGCTGGTCCCCAACAGGCCACTGGTAGGCCGTGGCAAAGCGGAACCAGGAGTCGGCGGGGGCGGGCTTTTATTGTGACATGCGGTGGTGGTGGGTGTGGAGCAGAGTGTGTCAAGCACAGCTCCTCTTCCCCAAATGAGCAGTGGGCAGCAGGCAGGGGCAGGCAGTGGTGGACACTGGCCATGGGTACCGGCTTCAGTACAGGCTGAGGCCGGGCCGGGTGCAGCGGCAGCATGAAGTGGCAGGGCCAGAGTCTCTGTCTTCTGAGGCAGGCCAGGCCGGGAACAGTGACAGCGCAAAGCGGCAGGACCAGAGTCTCCATCTTCTGAGGTAAATTTTCACGGGTGCTGCTTCTATGGGCGGGACTCAGGCAATGCAACCAGCGGATAGGGACACGTTCTGAGTGACAGATCGTTGAGCCAACTGATTTGGGAGCGTGTGGAATGTTCTGGAAAGTGTCACCCCAAATGAAAATTATTATATAGGGAGATATTGATACCAGTTTGGTGTGGTGGTTAGGAGCGTGGACTCTATTCTGGGAGAACCAGATTTGATTCCCCACTCCACTACATGCAGCTGCTGGTGTGACCTTGGGTCAGTTACAAGTTCTTTCAGAGCTGTTCTCTCACAAGCAGTTCTCGGGAGAGCTCTCTCAGCCCCACCTACCTCACAGGGTTTCTGTTGTGGGGAGAGGAAGGGAAAGGAGACTGTAAGCTGCTCTAAGACTCTGAGTGAAGGGCGGGGTATATATACAATCTCCTCCTTCTCCTCTTCTTCTTCTTCCCTGCCTTTCTCCTCAATGAGGGCTCAAAGCAGCTGACATCAATCTCCATTTTATCTTCACCACAACCCCATGCGAGTGTGTAACCCCATGCGAGAGTGGGAATTCACACCTGGGTCTCTCAGATCCTAGCCTGCGGGGGGAGGGGGGGAGATACTAAACCAACCAAGCAATAGCCAAAACCTCCAAAGGAAGTTCAGAAAACTAGCAAGGGGCCAAAAGTTTTAAAAAATACCAATAATTATAGACAAAAGTACAGGTGTTTATTTCAAAAAACAGTTAAAAACCTTATAGGGGCCCAAGAAAAGCCTCATAATATAACCAAAGTGACAAACGCACAAAAGAAACCATATATGTGACCTGACGTCTTTTGGCCCACAAGAGCCTTCTTCAGAGGTCAAATAGTATGGAATACAATGTACAACAAAGCCCCTGTTAACACTTGTAAGGCAGTAAACAATTGATATAGGACCCAAACAGGAATGTTCCAGTCTGGAATTGAATAACACAAAAAGGTACATGAGGCCCCAACTATATCTCTGGCCTTGTGACAGTGGCAGTTATGGACACTGGAGAAAATAATATTGCCAGTATGTACCTTCCAGTTTAGGTCCTAAGATTACAAGTACAATCACCTTATTTTATTTTTATTTATTTATTTATTTTTGGATTTATATCCCGCCCTCCCCGAAGGCTCAGGGCGGCTAACAACGAGGCACCAGTGCCAGAGTTAAAACCGATAAAACAGCCTAAAACAGTAAAACAATATAATACAACAACAAAGTGTCAGTGCTCCATTTATCGCATGATGGGGTAGATCTTAGTCCAATCGCATTGGTCCCACAACCTGTCATCCCCTCTCCTTCTAGGGTCACCTCGCACCCAGATGGAACCACATATTGGTGGTAGTGGTGCGATGCTGCATACATATCGGTGGTGGAACTATAGTGAAGGCGGCTCCTACTCAAAAGCCTGGCAGAAGAACTCCATTTTACAGGCCTTGCTGAACTGAAAAAGGTCCCGCAGGGCCCGAATCTCCTCCGGGAGCTCCTTCCACCAGGTAGGAGCCACCACCAAAAATGCCCTGGCCCTAGTAACAGCAAATTTAATATCCCTGGGGCCTGGAATTTCCAGGAGATGTTGACTCCCCAACCGTAGTGCCCTTGGGGGAACATATGGGGAAAGGCGGTCCCTTAGGTAAGCCGGTCCCTGGCTATATGCACTGACACATTGTGGCCAGATACATTCATGACCTCACATATATTTTTTGGTGTTATTCAATTGCAGATTATAACATTCCTGTTTCGGTCCTATATCAATTGTTTACTGCCTTACCGGTGTAACAGGGGCTTTTGTTGTATGTTGTATTCTGTATTATTTGACCTCTGAAGAAGGCTCTTGTGGCCCAAAACATGTCAGGACATATATGGTTCCTTTTGTGCATTTGTCACTTTGATTACATTATGAAGCTTTACTTGGTCCCCTACAAGGTTTTCAACTGTTTTTGAAATAAACACATGTACTTTTGTCTATAATTATTGTTTTTTTTTTAACTTTTGGCCCCTTACTAGTTCTCTCAGATCTAGTCTCAAACTCCACAGTAGCTTTTGTGGTTGGGTTGCCAGCCTCCAGGTGGGGCCTAGGGATCTCCCGTTTTTACAACTGATCTCCAGCTGACAGATATCAGCTCCCTTGGAGAAAATGGCTGCTCTGAAGGGTGGACTCTATGGTGTTGTACCCTGCTGAGGCCCCTCCCCAAACCCCACCCTCTCCTGGATCTAACCCCAAAGTCTCCAGGTATCTTCCAACCCAGACCTGGCAACCCTATTTTGTGGAGTGGAAGCTGTTGAATATTAGCAAGGGGCCACTCCTGGCTGAGTCATGCAAGTTGTTTGCTATCAAGTCACCAATGGTGACTGCCAGGCTGACCTTGATGAGTCCTCCGTCAAAGGCCAAAATAGCCCTGGGAGTTCTGGCTCTCCCCACACCTTTTACTGGCAAACCAAGGCTTGAAGGCTAAAGATGTTCCTTCTATCATTTAACCCCCCATGTTTTTTATTTTTAAGATTTCAGATTTTTCTGCAGACCTGAGGTTTGTACAAAGATCTGTCTTGTCTGTTCATGGCCCCAATCTCCAGATTTCATTATCCACAGATACGGTCATGTTGAGAATTAGATATATTGAGACTTCATTAAGAGATGTAAGAAAAGCTCTAATATCCTAGCCACACTTTCTTGGAAGCAAGTTCTATTGAAAGCAAAGGAAACTTACTTCTAAGTAAATATCAGGATCATGCTATTCATTCTTCTGACTTTTCCAAGTGTTGTTCATCATGTTAGATATTCAACAGGAAAGTCATTGAAATCTCTGAAAGTTTAAGTCCCAAACTGAATTCCGATTTGGCCTAGGTGTGTGTGCTCCTTACAGCCATTAATGGATGTGGATAAAAATGCTAATTCAAATGTTTCTAAACCCAAGCATAATTCTTGACTAAAAATAATCTAAACCTACATTCAATACTCAAAGCAAATGCCTTTGGGCTTTACTGATGTGACACATTTTCTTGAAGTCATTCGGAATTGTTTGCCACAGAGATGCAGAAGATTTATGATATACCTTCAGCGGATTTCCAGTGCAAAAATGTAAGCTGAGAAAAGAATAATAATATTGCTTATGCTAATCTATTCAAATGCTCCAGCTACTACAGACCAATTAAGCTGTTTTATTGTCAGTCACCATGTCTGAGACTATGCCACTTCCTTCCAAAGATCCCAGTCAATTCCTTTCAGGGTCTGCTACTCTTCTTTATACTCAGCTTCTCTTTATTTTTAAAGAAATATTTAGCATTTGTCTCCCCATTATATAATGCCTCTTTGGAAATGACCAATAATTATGCATAAATCTGTAGCGGGATAAACATACCTAGCCTTTGGGAGTCTTGCAAGGATGATTGAAAGCCAGGATGTAGAAGGTTTTTTGGTACAAAAGCAAAAGGGTAGCAGCTGGTAGCTTGGGATCTTTCAAGGATAGAGCTGGACTTGAAGACAGGTCTGAGATACGGAACATATCTGAGTATCCGGGAGGCTGAATGGGCCATTCTTATCCTGGGGAAGCTGTTTATATTCTGGGCACAGGTATTAGAGCAGGAAAGTACTTGGGGCTCACTAATGGGTTATGTAAATCATGGCACTGTCTTTGAAACTCTGGGTGTGATCACACAAGCAGTTCGGCCCAACGTAGCCACCTCTCCCCTACAGAGGAAATGGGCACGATCAAATGCACACGTCTGGCTCCCCTGCCCCAGTCGTCCCTACCTCGTGGTAAAAAGACCCCCAATGGATTAAATAGCCACAGGCAAATTCTGGTGGCTACCTTGGCGAGGCGCTTCCATGGCGGGTTTCTGGGTGTCTGATCGCCTGGACTCACCATGGAAACGCAGGAGCAGTGTGATCATTCCTTCTCTGTTTCCGGCGCGTCTTTATTTTTTTTTCTCCTCCCACCCCATTCCAAGGTGCGCTCCAGTGGCCCCAGCGGCTGCCTGTTGCATTCCTGGGTGGAAGTGCATGCACGCATGCTAAGCCCGGTGTTTGGGTGAGGAAGTGTGGGAAAGTGAATTCCACCGGTGTGAATGACCAGCCATGGGCCTGCAACACTATGATGCCAGCTTAGCAGTTTGGTGTATTGGTTAAGTGTGGAGACTCTGATCTGGGAGAACCAGGTTTGATTCCCCACTCCTCCACTTGCAGCTGCTGGATGACCTTGGACAAGCCATAGTTCTGTCAGAGTTGTTCTTAAAAGAGCAGTTCTGGAAAGAGCTCCTCTTCTTTCTTCTTCTTCTTCTTCTTCTTCTTCTTCTTCTTCTTCTTCTTCTTCTTCTTCTTCTTCTTCTTCTTCTTCTTCTTCTTCTTCTTCTTCTTCTTCTTCTTCTTCTTCTTCTTTGTGATTGATGCAAAGCATCCCAAACTCAAGTAGCTTATTTAGAGCTGATTTACCGCCGCAGCAAAGTGCTCGTGTGACCACACCCCAAGTTGATGCAAACCACCTTGGATTTTTCTTAGAAAGAGAAAGGCAGTATATACATGCAGTCTGTCTCTTGAGGAGATCTTCCAGGAAATTAATCCTTTTCTCATCTGTAGGCACGCAAGTTGGGGATTGGGGTGAATTATGTTTACTGGGGATGTGAAATATACTGGGTTCAGACGCGTAGAAGTGATCAGCTCATAGTTTATTAGTGATTCAGCAAGAGAAAGACGTCTGGCTATCCCTGGCCAAAGCCAGGTATTTATTCCTGAAAAGGGTTACACCCAAAACACACCCCACTCCCAACGATAGGCTATTTGCACTCTATTGTTTCCCAATTGATAAGAACATAAGAGATGCCATTGTTGGATCAGGCCAAAGGCCCATCCAGTCCAACATTCTGTATCACACAGTGGCCAGAAATACCAGGTTCCATCAGGAGGTCCACCAGTGGGGCCAGGACATTAGAAGCCCTCCCACTGTTGACCCCCCCAAGCACCAAGCACCAATTGGTTTACTCTAGGATCCCTGTCTCCCTACTGGTCCCTTCTAGGACCCTAAAAATCTATTGTTATGCATCCCAAGCTCAGCCCTTTTGCAAGGACAGTTCAGGCTCAATACATAACAGGATGCTAGGTGAGTTTGAAGGTTGCAACTAACTAGGGTCGCCAACCTTCAGGTGGGGCCAGGTGTTCTCCCCAAAATAAAACTGATCTCCAGACTACAGAGATCAGTTTCCCTGGAGGAGTTGGCAGATTTGGAGGGTAGACTCAATGGCACCACATCCCCGCTGAACTCGCTTCCCTCCCCAAACTCTTCTCTGCCCAGACTCTCCACTCAAATCCCAGAGGTGACCACCCTACAACTAACAAAGTAGATCCAGAGAAACCAGAGGTGTGACCTATTATTTACATCAGGGGTCATTTCTTGCAGGAGCGCACAGAAGCGGAACTCTGGCAGTAAAGAGCCAAGGGGGCAGGCACATGCAAGAAGCCCCGCCCCCTGCGCCCAGCAGCCCCGGGTCCCAAGGAGCAAGAAGCAGCCAGGTAAGTTGCAGTGGGTATTGCCTTTGGGGGGGCAATTCGTTAGCTTCATCTTCGCCAAACACTTTCGCCAAATCTGTATACTCTCGAGGCAAAGAAGCTAACTCTTCCGGCTGCAAAGCGCCGCAGGGGAACTGTGCGGTCGGCTGGTCCCCCCACGAGTCCAACCAGCAGTGATCTACACATTTAGCCGACACAAATTTGACAACCCCTTCTTCCCACAAGATGTAAGGGTCATGGGTAAACAACCAGGGACTCCCCAGTACTAAGTCAAACTGCGATTTAGGGGTAACAATGAAGGATCGGGATTCCCAATGATCACCAGCCCCCAACCGCAAAGCCATAGTCTCGTGTGTACAAGGTTCCATGGGTGCCCCATCCATTTGGGTAAAAATGATGGGAGATTTCAAGGGGACT
>NW_015176454.1:946756-972095 GCF_001447785.1 Gekko japonicus | reverse complement strand
AAGTCTCTCACCGAGTCTTCCAGTTCTGCTAGTCGTTCCCCGGTAGTTTCCTCCGGGATGGGGTCCCGAGGTCGATAGTCCGGGGGTGGGTCATAGTCCTCTTCCGTTTGGAAGGCTCCGGTGCCCTCCTCATCTTCTGCGTGGCCTCGCGGCCCCGATGGCTCGAACATCCACTCCTCGAGGTCTTGCTTGGAACTCCCCTTCTCCGAGGTAGTCCCCGGCTCCGGGAACAATCCCTTGTCAAACAGACTCTCACGTAATCCGCTCCCCCGACGGGAGTACACCTCTCGGGTGCCCTGAGTGTTGTACATAGTCCAGTCATCCTGCTGTTGAGTCTTCCGCGGACCCCAGTGCGAAGGGGTCGGAGGCGGCCAAGACAGATGTTCAGGCAGGCGGGGAATCGCTCCCCCGACGGCACCCTCCACCGAGGCTGCAGTCGTGAACACCAAAGGAGCGGAGGTATGTGGGACCGATCCTGAGTCCCCCTCCGTGTTAAGTAGGTTTCCCTCAGTTCCGCTCATGATCTTGCCAGATTCGGAACGATAGGAGAAAGAGAGTTCTAACAATATGTTAGATCCCCAAGCATCGAGAATAAATCCACGTTTTCAAGAAAAGCAAAATTTATTTCAAAGCGTTGAAGACATACTCAAACACGTTCTTTGTTAGAACTGGGGATACACCGTTAGGTCAAGCATAATAAAGGAAATTCAAACAGATACAGATCCAATGAATAGCATTCCCGCTGGCGGGCTAATGAAACGGTTGCGCGCCCAGTCCATGGGAACCAGGCAGAACATCAGACAAAACACAGGTGCAGTACTCATGAGAAAAGCAATAGGCAAGCATTACAGCATCTTCTCCCCCACACAACCTCCAGCAGTTATCTTGTGCATTCCAACGCAGGAGCAGGATGATAGAAAATAAGCCGGATGCAACAGGGAAAGGATATGTACACAGAGGTCACAGAAAACAGATTGGCAGCTTGCTGACAGTCAGGGGGTGTGGCACATGCACATAAGTTATGCTAATTAGTTATGCTAATGAGCTCCTGCACCTCTTTTTCTACGAAATGACCCCTGATTTACATACAGGGGTTTATACAATTTAGCATCTTACAGGCAGCACAATCAGGAACATATCCTGAAAGATCGACCAATATTGACTGAATCAAAAAGGTACCTTAAAACACACACACACACACACACAAATATCATTAGACTTCAAACAGCGGTACATAAATTGCACGTGCTACTAAAATATGGGAGTGATGCAACGTACATCCGTTACAGAAATGCTGAGATTTTTATTCTTGTTTTCACGACTCCCTACCCTAGATCCCAATGAAGTATCCCAATGTCCTCTGGGGAGTAGAGGTACAGGTACCAGAAGCAATTGTTTGAAAGATACAAATTAGTTTCACCCTGGCCAATATACTAGATTTGCAAAAGAAATTTTTTTAAAGAGTATTAAAGGAGTCAGAATCCTGGGTCTGTATGCTCCCATCACAGTAACAAAACTTGCAGGGAATATTTATATTGGAATTTAAAGGCTAGAATATTTTTATGAGAGACCTAATTTACAAGAATTAAGAACATAAGAACATAAGAAAATACGAGATGCCAATGTTGGATCAGGCCAAAGGTCCATCCAACACTCTGTATCACACAGTGGCCAGAAATACCAGTGCCATCAGGAGGTCCACCAGTGGGGCCAGGACATTAGAAGCCCTCCCACTGTTGACCCCCACCCCGAAGCACCAAGATGACAGAGCATCACTTGCCCCAGAGTCCCTATCTATACCTTGTGGCTAATAGCCACTGATGGACCTCTGCTCCATATGCTTATCTAATTCCCTTTTGAAGCCGTCCATGCTTGTAGCCGCCACCACTTCCTGTGGCAGTGAATTCCAAGTGTTAATCACTCTTTGGGTGAAGAAGTACTTCCTTTTATCCGTTCTAACCCGACCGCTCAGCAATTTCATGGAGTGCCCACGGGTTCTTGTATTGTGAGAAAGGGAGAAAAGTACCTCTTTCTCTACCTGCTCTTTCCCATGCATAATCTTATAAACCTCAATCATGTCACCCCTCAGTCTGCGTTTCTCCAAGCTAAAGAGCCCTAAGCGCCTTAACCTTTCCTCATAGGGAAAGTGTTCCAACCCTTTTATCATTCGAGTTGCTCTTTTCTGCACTTTTTCCAAAAGCTATAATATCCTTTTTAAGGTGTGGTGACCAGAATTGCACACAGTATTCCAGATGAGGTCGCACCATTGATTTATATAGCGGCATTATGATATTGGCTGATCTTCTTTCAATACCCTTCCTAATAATCCCCAGCATAGCATTGGCCTTCTTTATTGCAGTCACACACTGTCTCGACATTTTCAGTGAGTTATCTACTACAACTCCAAGATCTCTCTCTTGATCAGTCTCTGCCAGTTCAGACCCCATCAACATGTATTTATAGTTAGGATTTTTGGCTCCAATGTGCATCACCTTGCACTTGGCCACATTGAACCCCATTTGCCATGTTGACGCCCACTTGCCCATCTTTGACAGATCCCTTTGGAGTGCCTCACAATCCTCCCTGGTGTTCACCACCCTGAACACTTCTCAAATATGGGTCACTTCTTCCTGTTCCTGTGGCCTGAATCTCTAGGGTTTTTAATCTTCTCTTTTTGGTTGAGGGGATCTTCCCCCTTTTACTCATAGATTCACATCCGAATTAAATATATCCTTAACCTTCTGCTTCCTCTGACACTTGGTAGATGTTACTGGCGTATTGCTGACTTCCATTATAACCAGAGGAAATATTTCTGTCCTCTGGCCCTTACTATTGATTTAGTAGCTTACCAGTCTTCTAAGCAATGACACAGACTTGATCCTCTGCGAAATCATGGCTATGTACGTATAGTGCAGCTATGTGGCATATTTTATTTAGAAATGAAAATACTGCTAGAGAAAACACAGATATTTAAAGATAGCCACATGTCAAGAAAAACAGGTTCCCCAAAACTACAGGAATATGTGACATTTTCTGGACCAAAAGGGCAGTCAGTCTGAGAGATTCACAACAGAGAATAAGTTCTGCCTAACTTCATTGCTCTGGGGGATGCCTAAGAGTAACCCTTTTCAGTCCATGTATATCAGGAGACCCAGACCTGGATAGAGCGGGCTAGTCCATTCTCATCAGATCTTGGAAGCTAAGCGGGGTCAGCCCTGGTTAGTACTTGGATAGGTAAAAGTAAAGGTTTCCCTTGCTTGAAAGTAAATCGAATCCGTCTTTAGGGTTGCAGTGCTCATCTCCGTTTCCAAGCCCAAGAGCCAGCACTGTCCGAAGATGTTTCCATGGTCATGTGGCCAGCATGACTAGATGCCAAGGTGCACAGAATGCTGTTACCTTCCTACCAAAGTGGTACCTATTTATCTACTTGCAATTTCTTGCTTTCGAACTGCTAGGCTGGCAGGAACTGGAACCAGAGACGGGAGTTCACTCTGTCATGCGGCACTCAGGTCTTGAACTGCTGAACTACCGTCCTTCCAGCCTGCAGTTCAGCATTTTAACCACTGAGCCACCGCAGCTCACAGTACTTGGATAGGAGACACCCAGGGGTCATGTGGGAGCGCACAGGAGCGGAGCTCCAACAGTAAGGAGTCCAGGGGGCAGGCACATGCAACAAGCCCCGCCCCCTGCTCCCAGCAGCCCTCAGTTGGGCCACGAGGAGCAAGAAGCAGCCAGGTAAGTTGCAGAGCCCCCCCCAGCCTGCCTTCAGGTACAAGCTCTCCCTCCTCTGTGAAGGCAGATCTTCTCTTTGCATGCAACCACATGCAACAAGCCCTGCCCCCTGCTCCCAGCAGCCCTCAGTTGGGCCAGGGGGAGCAAGAAGCAGCCAGGTAAGTTGCAGAGCCCCCCCCGCCCGCCTTCAGGTACAAGCTCTCCCTCCTCTGTGAAGGCAGATCTTCTCTTTGCATGCAACCACATGCAACAAGCCCTGCCCCCTGCTCTCAGCAGCCCTCAGTTGGGCCAGGGGGAGCAAGAAGCAGCCAGGTAAGTTGCAGAGCCCTCCCCCTGGCCCGCCTTCAGGTACAAGCTCTCCCTCCTCTGTGAAGGCAGATCTTCTCTTTGCATGCAACCACATGCAACAAGCCCTGCCCCCTGCTCTCAGCAGCCCTCAGTTGGGCCAGGAGGAGCAAGAAGCAGCCAGGTAAGTTGCAGAGCCCTCCCCCTGGCCCGCCTTCAGGTACAAGCTCTCCCTCCTCTGTGAAGGCAGATCTGCACGCCCCCCCCAATAGCTAGCAATCCAAAACAGTCCAGTGGAGCCTGAGTGGTGGGTGTTGCCTTCTGACACACTTCCGGTGATGTCAGGGGCGTGGCATATGCAAATAAGTTATGCGAATGAGTTATGCTAATGAGCTCCTGCACCTCTTTTTCTACAAAATGACCCCTGGAGACACCAGAGAAGTCTAGTGTTGCTATGCAGAGGTAAGGCACTGGCAAACCACCTCTGAACGTCTCTTATCTTGAAAACCCTCTAGGGTCACCATAAGGCTGCAACTTGACAACAAAATATAAAAATAAAAAATCAAACTGCCAGGAGACCAGCAATAATGCTCTGGTCTTCCTAGTACATGCAGTTTCCATGTCTGAAAGGAGCAACAGATTTGGTACTCATGAGTTTCAGCTTTGGTGCACATGAACCAGAAGCTTTAAAATCAGGGTTCCATGTAGTGTACATGCACACAAAATACATGTATTGCCCCTTTTAAAAGAAGAAGAAGAAGAGATTGGATTTATACCCCGCCCTTCACTACCCAAAGGAATCTCAGAGCGGCTTACAAACTCCTTTCCCTTCCCCTCCCCACAACAGACACCCTGTGAGGCTGAGAGAGCTCTGACAGAAACTGCTCTTTTTCAAGGACAGCTGTGCCAGAACTATGGCTTGCCCAAGGTCATCCAGCAGCTGCAAGTGGAGGAGTGGGGAATCAAACCCGGTTCTCCCAGATTAGAGTCCGCACACTTAAAAGAGCCAGTTTGGTGTAGTGGTTACGTGTGCGGACTCTAATCTTGGAGAACCGGGTTTGATTCCCCACTCCTCCACTTGCACCTGCTGATGTGACCTTGGGTCAGTCACAAGCTCTGACACAGCTGTTCTTGAATAAGAGCAGTTTGTGTCAAGAGTTCTCTCAGCCCCACCCACCTCACAGGGTGTCTGTTGTGGGGAGGGGAAGGGAAAGGAGTTTGTAAGCTGCTCTGAGACTCCAAGAGAAGGGCGGGGTATAAATCCAACCTCTTCTTCTTCTTCTTCTTCTTCTTCTTAACCACTACGCCAAACTGGCTCTCAAAATAGCACCTATGTGTATCCTGGATTAATGCACGCACCATTACAAATTGTTGGTAGGCTCCTAGTACATGAAATTGTAATGTCTGAAAAGAGCTACTTTGTAACAGGCAAAAGGAGAAGTCATAATATATTGTTAAGGAAATAGTTCTTTATCTTTCTGCAGGTTGCAATGAAAAAAGGAGGAAGAGACAAGCAACTATCAAAACTCTGTTATATTGTTGGCTTTGTACCTAATTGAAGATATCAGTAAGAGAGGGAAAGGAAGGACAAGAGTAGCCAATCTTAAGTAAATTCTTTGGGGCAAATTTAAACTTATAAACCTTTTTTCCTTAACAAAAGCGTTGGGAGCGAGATTGCAATATTGAAATTTCTAGCCAACATTGGCAATTAATCTGGAAATCCTCGGCATTAAAATCACATTCAATCAATATTAAAATGGAATCATTCAAAATCCTAACATGGTGTTACTTATCACCGCAGAAATTGCATTATATAAATCCTTCGATAAACTCTTGGTGTTGGAGGGAATGTGGTTCTTCGGCCTCATTCTTCCATTGTCGGTGGTCCTGTCCAAGTATAGCACAATTTTAGGATGCGATAATCAAACATATTCATTCTATCACTGGATGTTTTTTTACCAAAAAAAACCCAGAAATACTACTGATGTTACTATGGGAAGATTGTGACTTACATTGGTCAACAAAAGCATTAATTGAATTTCTTTTAGCAGCAACCAGAGCTTCAATAGCCATTAAATGGAAAAACAAATTACCCCCATCTATTTCTTTATGGTATGATAAACTCTGGCAGTTCTATGTAATGGAAAAGATTGCTTATAATAATACCCAAGTGACTAATCCGAAACAAAAGTTCTCGCTTTCCGGCAATTTGGTATCCAATGTTAAATTACATGGTATTAAGAGATAAAATATCAAATAACGTCTTTCCTATCGATTTGTTGCAATTGTAACCAAGTTGTACGGTAGTGATTTTTAAATATGATTACCTTTAGAGTTTTAAAGTTAAAGAATTGTATTAGTAAGGTTGGATCAAACTAACTACGTCAATGATCGTTAAAATGTATATGCATTGTTATATATGAAGTGTTTTCTGGGGGGGTTATGTTTAATAAAGTTAAAATGTTATTTTTTAAAAAAGTAAATTCTTGATGAAGTTTGCCAGGCCTTGGTCAAATTATGGCTAATTTAATTACTTACACCTTTATGCCTACACACTTCATCCTGTCATTTATGATAATGGTGTGCGTGCCATCTGAAAAGGTATTCCAGACATGTGAAGCACCTCTGCTGGGTGACACCAACTCTATTGTAGAGGCTGATGATAGATGAAGAAGTTGGATTCTTCCAGAGTGGCCCTTGAAATTCCAGACTTTGGCCCTCTGCATTCTAAATATCTCCTCAGAGCTGGGAAGCCAAGCAGGGTTGGCCATGGTCACTACTTGGATGGAAGACCACTGAGAAAGCCCAGGGTTGCTACGCAGAGGAGGGGAATTGCAAACCACCTCTGATCAACTCTTGCCTTGGAAACCTCATGGTCCTGGAGTCATCACAAATAGGCTGTGAATTGGCAGCACACAATTATTAATTACTTATCCTCGATCTAGCTCTGTTGCAATACATGACCTTGGGCTACTGATTTAGAGAACATTTGTGGTAGTGAACGTCAGCATACAAAACTGTTAAACCCGTCTATTGGATAATGTGCTTGTGCTTCTTAATTGCCACACCATGGACAACCAGTGGCTTCACCATGTTCACTACACTTTAATGTGTTGTTGTTGTTGTTGTTGTTTGTTTATTAAATTTCTAACCCGCCCTCCCGCCAAAGCGGCTCAGGGCGGCTTACATAGAGTCTTAAAACCAATATAAAACCAGCAAAAACAACATAAAATATAATTCCATAAGAATTCCAATGAATTCAGTTAAACTATTTAAATACGATGGCATCATATCATAAAATACAAGTGCTACACGACCGATGAAATCAACTTGTTACTGGAACACCCAGCAAAACAGCTCCGTTTTCACGACTCTGCAGAATTGCTGGAGGTCCCGCAGAGCTCTGATCTCAGTAGGGAGCTCGTTCCAAAGCATTGGTGCCACCAGGGAGAACGCCCTGGTCCTAGTTGCCACCAACCTGGCATCCCTAGGCCCAGGGGGGGGGGGCAGGCAGTTTTGAGTTCCGGATCGCAGTGCTCTCTGGGAAACATACGGGGAAAGATGGTCCCTCAGGTAGGCAGGCCCCTGACCATATAGGGCTTTAAAGGTCAAAACCAGCACCTTGAAGCGAATCTGGAACGCTATTGGCAGCCAGTGCAACGACTTTAGCACAGGCTGGATGTGCTCCCACATAGGGAGACCTATCAGCAGCCTGGCCACAGCGTTTTGCACTAGCTGCAGCTTCCAGAGTTGCCCTAAGGGCAGCCCCATTGCATTAGTCCAACCTCGAGGTGACCATAGCATGGATAACTGCAGCCAGTGTTTGAGGAAGGGGACCAACAGCCTAATCAGCTGAAGATGGGAAAAGGCTGTCTTGGCAGTGGCTGCTACCTAGACCTCCATTGTCAGGGAGGGATCCAGGAGCACTCCCAAACTCCTGACCTCGGCGCCGGCACCAACGGCACCCCACCAAAGTCTGGAAGTGGGACCCCTAATCCTGAACCATTCCAATTCAGGCATAGGACCTCCATCTTCGTCGGATTCAATTTCAGTCGGCTCAGCCTAAGCCATCCCGGCTCAGCCATTGTTGTTGTTGTTGTTGTTATTTACTTCTAGCCCTCTCTTCCCACGAGCAGGCTCAGAGCAGGTTACAACAAGCAGTAATACACGATTCAATATTTAAAATCGCATCATTAAAACCCAATTCTGCTCACACATAACCTCTCCGGTGTTATAGGTGGCTGGTAACTGATGTTGGGGAAACAGGCAGATGGCAGACAATACAGATTCTAGATCCAGGTAGTCAGCCGTGTTGGTCTGAAGCAGCAGAGCAAATTTAGAGTCCGGTGGCACCTTTAAGACCAACAAAGGTTTATTCAAGGTGGGGGCTTTCATGTGCAAGGCACACTTTCCCCAATACATTGCAATGGAAGGTGAGGTTCTATAAGTTTAGAACCTGTCTATAAGTTTAGAACCTCAACTGCCACTCCAATGTATTGGGGAAAGTGCGCATTGCACACGAAAGCTCATACCTTGAAGAAACCTTTGTTGGTCTTAAAGGTGCCGCCGGACTCTAAATTTGTTCTAATACAGATTCTAGTACAGCTTCTCTCAATTCTGTCCATATGTAGAGGAACTTCGTTGTGTGCAATGCAATATTCCCACATATAAGGATGGGCTTTTAAAAATATATATACATATTTCAGTACATCCTGATCATTTCTGTGAAGCATCTGAAGAAGTCTAAGAATAAGAACATGCTAATTTCACTTCTAGTTTGGGTAGATATCCCAAACCTGAATACACAGTCAATGGTACTTTCCCAGAACACTTCCTTTATGGGTCCACTCCAGTAATGTTCTATGTCTTGAGAACAGAAGGGCCAAATCCTGAACTCTCAAGGGCCACTTTATGATCCCTTGTAGTGATATTCTGTGTCTTGAGCACAGAGGAGCCGAATTCTGAACTCTCAAGGGCCACTTGTAGTGATCCCTTGTAGTGATGTTCTATGTCTTGAGCACAGAGGGGCCGAATTCTGAACTCTCAATGGCCAATTTAGGATCCACTGTAGTGATAGTCTATGTCTATGCCTCAGAACCCCCAGAACCTGGAACTGGCCCTGTGTGAACCATCTGCTGCCCATCCCATGGCTAAGTGCGCACATTGTGGTTCTGTTAAAAATTACACTGAAGTGCTGTGTGGTTGCTGCGGCCCTTGTGTTATTGCTCATGCAAGCGGGACCGTGTGGAGCACACTTTCCTTTACTGGACCCAAGAGACATCAGGCAAATCAAAGTCCACATCTAGGACAAGTGGGGGGGGGGGATATCCAAGCAAATTGTCATCCAGTCTTGCCTTCATTGGCCATGGAGCTAATTTTATCAGTTGAGGAAGTCCAGATGTTAATATCTGTAGGATGGAAAGGCTGGGTGACCCTGCAGAAAGAAAAGGGGTCTGGTGAAGGAACCAGGAGTTTTCTCTTTTATCATGTTAGATGAGGCTGCCTTACCCATTTATATTTATTTATTTATTATTTTATTTATTTAGGTATTTTTACCCCGCCCTCCCCGCAAGCGGGATCAGGGCGGCTTACAAGGGGCGATTGTTTTCTTTCTGAGAATGTAAGGTTATCTCAGGTTGTAGTTACATGCACCAGAAAAAACAGGGGGGAAGAGAGGCTATGTCCTCTGGAGGAATTTGACCCGCAGTTGTGCGACCACACAGTCCTTGGAAGCTGCGGGCACAGCCCGCCACTGTGTGATCAGACGCAACCGCTGGTGAGTCGGTTTGGGGGTTTTTTTGCTGTGTGTTTCTGGTGAGCTTCAATGAGGGATCGATGATTCACATCTCTGTACTGAGGGCTCCCTACGGAGTTTGCAATGATGCGCATACTGAGAAGAGGGGGAAAACAATGGCACCGAGTCGGGATGGCCTGATCAGACCATCCCGACGCCATGACAGCACGCTGGAGCGATCAGACAGGGGAAAGTCCATTCGTGGCCCATCGCAACCCGTTTTCTACCAGATTTCCCATGGTGTCTTTTGACTCTGCTTCTGTGGTGGAGCAGAACGGGTTGCCGACGGCCGCAGGGCGCTTCCCAGATGTTGTCGTCTGATCGCGCCCTTTAAATCTGCCCAGCATTCGCACCTATGGCGGGTCTAATTGTGCACATGATTGTGGCCTTACTCCATGCTGGAAGGTCACAAATAAGACTTACATTGGGTGAGTGTCCCTTCCATTCTAAATATTGTAGATGCGTTCAGCCAGTTGCATCCCAGTTTTATGTCAAGTTTCATTCAGTTAATAAAATTTCTATTTAAAAAATAAAAATAAAATAATAATAATAAAATCTGTCACCATTCCACTGCTCTTTATTTCAGATTCTCTGCAACAGTCATCAGATGTTCTCATATACGACTGGATGAAGATTCATGGTCGAAATGGGCTGAAATCCAGCTGCTCGTATCACGCGGCATTTTCGCAATACATTCTCACATTACACATTTCTTGCGCTGTTTTTTTCATATTCAATTTCTGATACTTTGAGTCCATTAGAGTTCTTCTGTGGCTTTTATGTATTACAGGTCTTTTTTTACATATTGCGTTGTATTCTTTTGATGCTTATATGCAGTTGCATTATTATGAACTTTGTATGCATTTTACGATTGTAGGTTTCAATATTAGTATGCATCGCATATATATATGTTATCTTGACATCTACAAAAAATACGACAACCTTATTTGTTTTGGATTACATTTTCAACTTTATTATTAGTTTTTGATTAATTACCACAGGAGCAGTTCAGTCAGCCTGATTTCACGGTGTTTTTGTCCTTATTCGGTTGGATTTAGCTTTTATGGTAGGATTAAATCCTTATGAAAAAGCAATTCCTGCATCTTCAGATGATTTTTACTTTTAGAAAGACTCTTTGGGCTTGAATCAGCCAATGGGTTGAATCCAGCAAAGGTTCTTCTTTGGAGTAAAGGACAGATCCAGCTTCATATTTCATTGAGCTCCTGCAGTAAAGAGCCCAGGGGGCGGACACATGCAACAAGCCCCACCCCCTGCTCCCAGCACCCTCAGTCAGAGCAAGAAGCAGCCAGGTAAGTTGCAGAGCCCCCCCCCCCAGCCCCCCAGTCCAAAACAGTCCAGTGGCACCTTTAAGACCAAGTTTTATTCAGGTAAAAGCTCTTACTCCTCTGCGAGGAACTTGACTTTCACCCACTGAAATGGATAGGACTTAAAAGTGCATCATTTGGGCTGATTTGTCCTTTGTTCCCCTTTAAGCAGTAAAACAGAGAGTTAATGGTAGTCACAGATGCTGCGCTCCCCCTTCAGCTGTTTCTGTCTGGTGCCTGATCCTAACACATTTACTTGTGAAAAAGTAACATTGGTTTTGGGGAAGCTCGCTGCCAAGTAGATGCCCTCTGGATCGCATCCTCAGTATATATATCGGCTGTATATATACCGGCCTTTTGTTTTCTGCCATCTCTGGAATAAGCTGACTTATCATGGGTCACTGGATAAGCAAGCAATCAAACACTTCTCATAGAAACGACTGGTTCTTTCCCAAGCGCAACTGTTCAACGAATAATGCACCATTTTACAACTTGAGGTTCAGGATAGCTGTGGACCTGCATTCCATGGTGTTGTGGGTTTTTTTTTTTTTTTTAATGCTCAGGAAATAAGTAAAAAGGGCAAGACAAAACAATAAGCGGCTTTATTTATGGTGAGGCCAGCCTGTTGAACAGTTTTGAAGTTCTCCAACCCATCATCACCGAAAGATTTCGAGTTTGTTTTGCAGCGTTTATTCTGGCACGGCTTGCTTTTTCGGCAAGGCCCAGATGAAAGGGGGGGGGATCCATTCCCTGACACATTGAAAGTAAGTTTTGATTAAGAGCCCAATTACACTCACAGAAATCTCGTTGATTCTGATAGATTTAAGCGCTGGGACTCCTCAGACGAGGGGCTACAAAACCAAGCCGCATCCCCCAAACCTTTTGTTTGTTTGTTTTTAAAAAACTAGTATTGCTGAGATAGATCCAGGTGGCCAGCCATGTTGGTCTGAATTTAGAATCTAGCGGCACCTTTAAGACCAACAGAAGTTTATTCAAGGTGTGAGCGTTCGTGTGCAAGGCACACACTTTCCCCAAATACTTTTCAAACCCTTTGTCAAAGCGTGCCTTGCACACGAAAGCTCACACCTTGAATAAACCTTTGTTGGTCTTAAAGGTGCCACTGGACTCTAAATCTTTGGTATTGCTGAGGTTTCCCACTTAGGTTTTGGGCTGCAATGAGTCTGCAGCATGCCAGGAAATATATTCCGTTTCTCTTCAAGAAGGCTGTGCTTGCTCCCCCGGGGGGGGGGGGAGCCTGTGCTCCACCGTCTCGCTCCCCCTTTGGAGGGGCTTTCCCCAAGCCTCAGGATAGAAGGGAAGGGGATTGCATCACCAGGTTCCATCTCCTCCTGGCTTGACTCAGCTCCCTCACGGCCTGTTTCTGGGGATTTCTTTTTATTCCCGTCTGTAGCCCACCCTCTTCCCTCACCTGTCCCCTGCGGCCACCTCCCCTGGTCTCCAATGGCCACTGCCCTTCTGTGGGGCTGTTTGCCCACTGGCCACAGCCTCTGCCCCCGACTGACAACGAAGACGAAGAAGAAGAGATCGGATCGATACCCTGCCCTTCACTCGGGGCGGCTGACAAACTCCTTTCCCTTCCCCTCCTCACAACAGACACCCTGTGAGGTGGGCGGGGCTGAGAGAGCTCTTTGGAGGACTGCTCTTGAGAGAACAGCTCTGACAGAACGACGGCTTGCCCATGGTCATCCAGCAGCTGCAAGTGGAGGAGTGGGGAATCAAACC
The DNA here is from genome assembly GCF_001447785.1 of Gekko japonicus. Lineage (NCBI taxonomy): Eukaryota > Metazoa > Chordata > Lepidosauria > Squamata > Gekkonidae > Gekko > Gekko japonicus. Next base: position 959,216 of record NW_015176454.1, on the reverse strand, counting down.
CGGCTCTCCCAGATTAGAGTCCGCGCACTTAACCACTACACCAAACTAACCACCCCCTCCCCCACATTGCCTGTGCCCATTCACCAGCATCTTCCACCGGCTGAGAGAGGCCAATGCCTTTCTCTGCAGACATCTCATTGGGCAGCCTGGGCTCAGGGGGCCTTCCAGGCAGCAGCATTGCCATGGCGCTGAGGCTGTCTCCGCTCAGCTTCCCCAGCCAGGCAGTGTTGCAGTGTTGGCCTCTTGTTCAGTGTCTCCAATTCTACGCTAGTTGGGATCTCCTGGAGTGGGCCTTCCCTGACTCTTGCTGCAGGCAGGGGAGTCCCTGGGTGCCGGTGGCGGCTCCCAAAGGGGGGGGCGTGGGGGTGTTTCTGTTGCTCAGTGGGACCAGGGTTTGCCCCTGATCCAGGACACATGCACCCCTTGGTGAAGCCAACAAGGCTGGGGAAGGATCCTTGAAGGCCCTTGACATGCAGTTGCTGTTGGTGTGCTGCTGGCCAGAACAGTGCTGTGTTGCGAAACTAAAGGGAAGAACAGAAGAACACAAGAGAAGCCAATGCTGGGTCAGGCCAATGGCCCATCCAGTCCAACACTCTGTGTCACAGTGGCCAAAAATACCAAGTGCCATCAGGAAGTCCACCAGTGGGCCCAGGACACTAGAAGCCCTCCCACTGTTGCCCCCTCCCAAGCACCAAGAATACAGAGCATCACTTGCCCCAAATTGAGAGTTCCTATCTATACCTTGTGGCTAATAGCCACTGATGGATCTCTGCTCCATATGCTTATCTAATTCCCTCTTGAAGCCGGTCATGCTTGTAGCTGCCACCACCTCTTGTGGCGGTGAATTCCATGTGTTACTTACTCTTTGGGTGAAGAAGGACTTCCTTTTATCTGTTCTAACCCAACTGCTCAACAATTTCATTGAGTGCCCACGAGTTCTTGTATTGTGAAGGGGAGAGAGAGAGAGATGCCATCTAAGTACCCTCAGGTTATGATCTTTCATCCGTTCCATCCAGAGAAGCAGCACATGGTCTGTCACCAACACTAAGGGGTTGTTTGTTTGGTAATATAGCAGTGCCCCTATGGCCCGTTTTACCTCCAAGGCCTTTCTTTCCAGGGTTGCTTTTTTTTATTCTAAGGGTTACAATTTGCAGCCGAAGAATAGCATGGGATACTCTTGGCCATCGATTACCTGGGAGAGTATGGCACCCAGACCAGAGCTGGAGGCATCGGTCTGACCCAAAAATGACTTGTTGAAGTCTGGGTTGCGCAGAACAGGTGACCAGGAGAGGGCCATCTGGAGATTGTCCACGGCTTCCTGCAAGGATGGCATCCCTGTACATTTTTTTTTCATCCCCCTAGGGGGAGGTTTTTATTGGGGGGTTTTCAAACTACAAAACTACAACAGAAAATATAGGAAAGGGTACTACATCTAGGGAATAAAGAAAAAAGACCCACAAGTAACTAAAAACCCAAGAGTAGGAGATCATACGTCAGCTTAACACCATGCTATTTTCAAAAAGCTACTAATAATACAATGAGTTTAGTCGGTTATGCTAGATTAATTATCGTTTAACCATCCTTAAAGAAATTCCCAGAGCATCCCCAAGTTATTTCAACATTTTTTCAGGCACAAATCAGAGTCCTTCAGCCCTTATTTATTCTTATCTTTTCTAATCCTCAGTTTATAAGGGCTTTTGGGGGCAGCCTCCCCCTTTTCCGAAGGGGAGTCCTCGTCCGAAGACCCCGAGCCAAACTCGCCATCAGATTTGCTTTCTTTTTCCTCCTCTTTGCCCTCTTCTGGTTCCCCAAGCTGTGTCCATAGAAATTCACGTGCTTTAAAAACAGAGCCAATCTTTTCTTTTTTATCATTAATCTTGAAAATGACGCATTCTGGGAGTAGCCACCTGTAACTGATGCCATTTGTTTGTAAGAAAAGGATTAATTCTTTATAGTTCTTTCTCTTCTGTCTTATATCAAATGGAATGTCTTTTAAAATCCTGAAATTATTGCCCCCAATTTTCAAGGGTGTTCCCAAATTTGCTTTCAAAATAGCATCTCTCACATGTCTCTTCGAGAATCTGACCACTATTTCCCCAGGCAGATAATTTTTCTTGATGTACGATGAATACAACCTGTACACCACATCCATCTCACTGCAAAGATATTCTGCTGTTAAATCTGTCATTGGGGCTTTTGCTTCACTCAGCCGTTGCTTCAGATTCTCTCCTTCAATTTCCCAGACCCCTTGAAACTGTAGGACCAAATTTGCTTTATCTATTTGTAGCTATAAAAGCTTTGACTCTTCTGTAGCTTGCTTCATTTCCAGCTTTTGCACCATTTTCTTAACTTTTTTAGTAGTGACGTCCATTTCCTTCACCTTCTCTCCCATTTGCTCTTTTGCTTTTTAGGATTGTGTTAATTGCATCTGCTGCGACACTCTGCCCAATTACTGACAGTTGTTGTTTAATGCCAGTGATCTCGTCCAGCAGGGGGCGCAGGGAGTCAGCTAAAAGTTTTGAGAGCTCAGTGACCTCATCCATTCGAGGACTGGCCCCTAGTTTCGATTTCAACAGCTTCTCTTTCTCCGGTTTCTTCCCCGCCATCTTTTTGGAATTGTTTACTTTTCAAAGCAGTTGCTAAAGTTTCTGATACTCACCCAAACACTTTTCTGCGCTCTGGTAAGTCTCTTATAACAGTTTTAGTTGCTTATTTTTCCGCTCCCCCCTCTTTCCTTCCGTGTTTTGTCTATGCGTTTGGGAGGAATCCCTCCCCCGCTCGCTTTCCCATCACTCTTAAGGGGGGGGCAGCTTCTTTTTGTATCTTCATGCTCGCTTCAACCTGACTCACAGTTCGTTGTTGGCCATTCGGCCTCGCTCATCATCATTTATTTCACCTGATCTCCATCGCTTGTCCCAGTCAGCAGCACACATACCATGCAGTCACCCAGCAGCAGGACCTTCAGGGGGAGGGGCGCCTCAATTCTCCGGCTTTCGGCCATTGAAGAGGTCACTCCTCAAAAGCTCCCTGGCTGGAAGCCTTTTACCAAGGCTCCAGGGGGGGGTCACAACCCATTGGACCCCCTCCCACATGCTGGTGTGCAGTTAACCTCCCCGGGACGTCCAAGAGATGTGTCTGCTTGCGTGTCACCATAAACCGGAAGCCGCATCCCCCGTACTTTGGAGGGTTGGGTCTTTATAGAGACAGTCTTAGAGGGGGCTAGCTAGGGTACCATTCTGCACTCTGTTAGGAATCACCAAAGTGAGACGCCTAGGATCCATTAGACACTTAGCAGCATACTTGAGCCTGGATATTTACTGAGGTCAGCGTCCTATCTGAATGTATTGGAAGTTATTACCATACTTGAGTTTATTTTTAAAATACTCTGTATCTTTTCATAACAAAAGGAACATTATTATATTGCAGATCTTTCATGACTTGTTGTAAAGCACTTTAAGCACAAGAGAATTTTTGTACCACTCTGTAAGTAAGACTGTATTTGGATTCTATACTGTTTTTCATTGTTTACATTGTATATATGCCATCGTATTTTTGTACACTACAGAACATTTCTTGAGGAAGATCCAATTTTGAAACGTTGTTATATAATCCAGAGACAACGTTGATGATGTACCTTTGCACTAGGATTTTCTTATGATTTGTAGGAATTGATTTATTGTGTTGTATTGCTTCAGACTGTAATACATAGTAAGCACTTTCTTTGTGAGTCTTGTTGACTGCTTGATTTGTGGGTCAAACACTCACGACTATTTTCTTTATACTTGTTCTCTGATTAGCTCCTGTTTGTCCATATTTGTTTTGCTTACCACAGGACAAGGGCATCAACAGTATTCACACCTAGCTAACGCCACTCATTAGGATCACACACTTTCCCTGTGACTGTAACATGAATGTGCAATCTGCACTGGCTTGACCCTATGTGTGATTTAACAAAACACACTGTGTTGTGATAGCTGCAATGCTCCATCTAAGCTGCAGAGTCTTGTGAGCAAAAATTCTACTTTGTGGGCTACTGGCACTAAAGTTGTGAGCGAGCGATTTGACTACTGCATAAATTAGTTTGCTCTGGAGCCATCCTTCCTGAGCTAAGACAGAAAAGTGTGAGCCAGAGGTGAAAAAACTGTGAGCTAGCTCACAATAACTCCAAACACTGTTTGGAAGGAAGACCACCAAAGAAATCCAGGGTTGCTACGCAGAGGCAGGCAATGGCAAACCACAAGGGGTTGTCAGAAGTCCACTGCGACTTGATGCCAAAAAGAAGACCATTTCTAAGTTCATTTGTCTGACCTTTGAATGAAACCTATGGGAATCCCTTCCCCTGCAAGTCGGAATGAGTGAGTTTCGCTCCCTGACCCTAAATGGCCTGTGTTAGGCTTAAACTCATAATAGATTGAAAATGAGCTTAATGCCAAGTAAAGATGCTGTGGTTTTCCTGCATCTTAGGCTGAAATGGTCAGCCAGGTTTTCCTACATGGGAGGATAACATCCCAAGTATGTACTCAGAAGTAGGGTTGCTAAGTATTATTGAGAGCCAGTTTGGTCTGATCTGAGAGAGCCAGGTTTGATTCCCCACTCCTCCACTTGCACCTGCTGGATGACCTTGGGCAAGCCAATGTTCTCTCAGAGCTGTTTTCTCAAGAGCAGTCCTCAAAAGAGGTCTTTCAGCCCCACCTACCTCATAGGGTGTCTGTTGGGGGGAGGGGACAGGAAAGGAAGTTTGTAAGCTGCTCTGAGACTCCGAGCGAAGGGCGGGGTATAGATCCAATCTCTTCTTCTTCTTCTAACCCCCCAGGTGGGGCCTGGAGATCTCTCACTATTACAATTTATCTCCATCTCACCCAGATCAGTCCCCCTGGAGCAATGGCTGCTTTGGAAGGTGGACTCCATGGCATCCCCTCCCTAAGCCCCGCCCTCCCCAGGCTCCACCTCCCTCCCCAAATCTCCTGGTCTTTCCCTCAGGGTGTGGGAACTCTCCTCAGAAGTTAAGTCCCACTGAGCTCAATAGGGCTCACCTCCTAGGAAGCGTGCATGGGATTACAAAGGTTTCACAACAGACACCCTGTGAGGTAGGTGGGGCTGAGAGAACTCTTGACAGAAACTGCTCTTTTTCAAGAACAGCTGTGCCAGAGTTATGGCTTGCCCAAGGTCATCCAGCCAGGTGCAAGTGGAGGAGTGGGGAATCAAACCCGGTTCTCCCAGATTAGAGTCCGCGCACTTAACCACAACACCAAACTGGCTCCCAAGGTACATCTGACAATAGCACTACAGGTTCTACAATGCCAAGACCATGGCCACACAACCCGGAGAATCTACAGCAACTAATATTATTTTTTACTCAAAATACAAACAAAAGCAATTGATTCACTGGGGAACCCACAAAAGCCCCAATAAATGTATTTAATCATATGCTAGACTTGGCTTTTTCCAAGGGGGAGTACCTTACATTTCCATACATACCAGTTGCTTGTGGGCCTGATGGTATAAATCAACCGTTTCCAGCCTGGAGGCCCCTTTTAAATTCTGACATCAGGCAGAAGAAGAAGAAGAGATTGGATTTATACCCCGCCCTTCACTACCCAAAGGAGTCTCAGGCTTACAAACTCCTTCCCCTCCCCCTCCCCACAACAGACACCTTGTGAGGTAGGTGGGGCTGAGAGAGCTCTGGACAGAAACGGCTCTTTTTCAAGAACAGCTCTTATCAGAACTACAGCTTGCCCAAGGTCATCCAGTAGGTGCAAGTGGAGGAGTGGGGAATCAAACCCGGTTCTCCCAGATTAGAGGCTGGGCACTTAACCAGACACCGAACTGGCTTTCTGCCTTCAATGGGAAGCCACGCATGAGTCGGATTGGGGGCGACTGGGCGAATTATACCCGGAGGTCGCCACGTGTCCGGTCCGCACACACTCCTAGCCCGCTCCCCACCCCCGCCAACCTCCCGCTCCTCTTTCATCCCCGCGGCTATTGTTCGGTGAAACCGATTCTTATCATCCCAATGGGGTATTGTGTTTCGGCTCCTTCAAAAAGAGAGAGAGAGAGAGAGAATTAAAAAAACAAACGCGCTTCCTTTGAAGTTGAGCCGCGTCGTTCCACGTTCGCGTCCGAGGGACTGCAAAGAATCGAGACGACCCAGAGACCGGCCCGCTTGCATCTGACCTCGTGGCGGACGGAGGGGCCCAGCCAGATATCCTCTGGAGCACCCCCGCCCGCCAACTCCGAGTGACTTCATAATTGAATTAACACCCACCACTCTTTTTTTTTTTGCGCCCACGCGAGGCCTGCTAAACGAGGAGCAAAATAAGTCATTTGTTTGTATTCTCATTTGGAAACGGGGAGGGGTTCGAAGCCCGGCGAGCCAGAGATTGCTTCGCAAACATTATAGTTATTATGTCTGCAGTTGGGACTCTTGGTATACATTATTGATCGGCCGTCTTATTTCTCTCTCTCTCTCTCGCCCCCCCCCAATGGAGACGACGGTGCAGCCCTACAGCGAAGAGGGTGTCAGCACTTCTATTAGGATCTCCCCCCCCCCAAAAAAAAAGGTCTGCGTCTCCCAGGGAACGGAAATCGACGCCAGCTGAACCGAACACGTGTTAAAATGAAAGAAATGGGAGGGAGAGAAGGGGCAGAGAAGCAGCAAAACCGATTAAGTATCCGGTAGGGTTGGAGGGCTGAAGACCAACACGCCCCCCCCCCCAGTACACGCGCAACACGCCGCGTTGGGCTGGCCAAGGCGGTTTCGCAAGCGCAGCGGGGCAGGGAGGCTTTTCCACCCGGAGGTGTTGCATTGCATTCGGACGGGCAACCGCAAAGTTAAGGGTTAGCTGCTTCGGCCAGGCAGGTCGGCGTTGCCGGCAAAGGTGTAGACTTTCCAATTTGGGGTTCTCTCACTTCCCGGGGGGGGGGGGGGCGGGGGCTGGGCCAGAGGCATTGCTTTGCTAGGAGCAAGGGTGGCTCCCGGGGGAGACTGAGCACCTTCCTGAAAATTTCGGCGGCGGCTGACGCCCCGCCGCCCCCACGAAGATTACGCCTGTTGCCTGCATCGGGTCGGGAGGGGGGAGGGGGGAGTCAGCAGGGGAAAAAAACCCCGAGAACTGCCTCTTGAGGTCCTTCGAAAGGCCGTTCCGAGATGCGAAGGGAGCAACTTCCAGATTAGCGTGTCCAGTCTCCAGGTGGGGCCTGGAGATCTCCCGCTATTACACCTCCAGATGACCGAGACCAGCTCCCCGGGAGGAAATGGTTGTTTTGGAGGCTGGGCTCTATTGGCCCTGTACCCTGCCGAGGCCCCTCCCCGCCCCAAACCCCGTCCTCCCCGGGCTCCACCCCCAAATCCCCAGGAGTTTTCCAACTTGGATCTAGCAAAAAAAAAACAAACCCATTCCCCGCTGGTGGTCAGGGGGGACCCGGTAACCCTAGCAGGAAGCGGGTGGGGTGGGGTGGGGGGGTCGCGTTTCGACAGCCTTCGCCGCCCCGGAACGGAGAGCCGCCCGCAGAGCCTCCGAACCTGCCGGGAGGGAGGGCTTGTGCGAATCGCCCCCTTTGAAAGTTTTCGAAGTCGAGAGAGTCCGGCAGAACTTTGCCGTGCGCCTTTGGACCAGTGTGTCCCCTCTGCGCTGAGTTAGGGTGAGCGAGCTCACAGTTTTCTAGTCTCCGGCTCACAATTTTTTAAATCTTTGCTCAGGAAGGAGGACTCTAGAACAAGCTAATTGATTCAGTAGGCACCAGTGTTCCCTCTAAGCTGAGTTAGTGTGAGCTAGCTCACAGATTTTTAGCCTCCAGCTCACACATTTTTGTCTCAGCTCAGGAAGGAGGGCTCCAGAGCAAACTAATTTAGGCAGTAGCCAAATCGCTCACTCACAAATTTAATGCCAGTAGCTCACAAAGTAGAATTTTTGCTCACAAGATTCCACAGCTTAGAGGGAACATTGGTAGCCACACATCGCTCGCTCGAAACTTTAATGCCAGCAGCTCACAAAGTAGAATGTTTACTCTCAGGACTCCACAGCTTAGTTGGGTGTTGTTGTTGGGGGGGGGGGTTGGGGGGGTGTCACTACGCCCAGCCCACTGCAACCTCCGCGCCATCCGGGGCAGGCAAGAGCGACGCAAAAGTGTCCCGTTAAATCGCATCCCATCGTATGGCGTTGCACCACCGGTGGCTCCGATCCGGACTCTTTTCCACCGCGCCAGGCCGTCGGGAGCTCTCCAAGGCCACCACCGGGTCAGTTTCAATGGGGGGGGGGTGCCTCTCGGCTCTTAGCCGGTCGGACAGGATCCAGGCCGCTGGAGTCCAGGTTTGAGAAGACAAGAGTCACTGGAGAGGACCAGGATAATGCTAGGAGACGCTGGAGGCTGCAGGAAAAGGGGAAGACCCAACATAAAAGAACATAAGGGAAGCCACGTCGGATCAGGCCAATGGCCAATCCAGTCCAACACTCGGTGTCACCCAGTGGCCTAAACCCAGGGTATCATCAGGAGGTCCACCAGGGGGGCCAGAACTCCAGAAGCCCTCCCACTGTGGCCCCCCAAGCACCAAGGATATAGGGCATCATTGCCTCAGACAGACATAAGGACATAAGAGAAGCCATGCTGGATGAAGCCAATGGCTCATTCAGTCGAACACGCCGCATCACACAGTGGCCAGAACCAGTGTTCCCTCTAAGCTGAGTTAGTGTGAGCTAGCTCACAGTTTTTTAGCCTCCAGCTCACACATTTTTGTCTCAGCTCAGGAAGGATGGCTCCAGAGTAAACTAATTTATGCAGTCGCCAAATTGCTTGCTCACAACTTTGATGCCAGTAGCTCCCAAAGTAGAATTTTTGCTCACAAGATTCCACAGCTTAGAGGGAACGCTGGCCAGAACCCAGGGGTCACCAGGAGGTCCACCAGCGGGGCCAGAAGGCCATAAGCTCCCCCCCCCACTGTCCCTCCCCAAGCACCACCGTCCTCAGTTTGGAAGACCTGAGCGAGACTGCACCGTGGGGCGTTTGGGCGGTCATTAATTCCTACTTCATAGAGTCGCCAATTCAATTCTAAGCTGGTGAGTCTTGTGAGCAAACATTCTACTTTGTGAGCTCCTGGCGTTAAAGTTGTGAGCGGGCGATTTGGCTGCGGCATCAGTCAGTTTGCTCTGGTGCCCTCCTTCCCGAGCTAGAGACGAAAAAGTGTGAGCCGGAGGCTACAAAACTGTGAGCCAGCTCATGCTTACTCAGCTTAGAGGGAACATTGAAGCCGGTCATGTGAGACTGGAGTCTACTGGCGCATTGGTGCTCTCCAGTGTTGTCGTCCGTTCGTCCGTCCGTCCGTCCCCCCCAACAGCATCGTTGGCCGCAGCTTGGCCTTGGGGTGAGCGAAAGAAACCAGCCAGGGCCGTTGAGGAGAGCCCGTGCTAGATTTGCCCAGAGTGGTGTGATACTTCCCCCCCCCCTCCATTACCACCAAAGGTGACACAAGGAAGCGATTAAGAACATCCGAGAGGGGAGGCCCTGTTGGATCAGACCAGGCGGGTCCGTCTCTGTCCGCCTTTACACCCAGCCAGGGCCTTTCCCGGGTGTTACCTCCTAGCTGTGGAATCTGGAGGTTGACTGCTTCTGTTCGAGGAGGGCTTCTCGTGTCCTGGCCCCACTGGTGGACCTCCTGGTGGCACCTGGTGTTTTTGGCCCCTGTGTGACACAGAGTGTTGGACTGGATGGGCCACTGGCCTGATGCAACATTGGCCTCTCTTATGTTCTCCCTGTGGTCGTCATCATGCCTAGCAGCCGCTGATGGAGCCGTGGCGGGGCGCTGTAGCTCAGCGGTAGAACATCTGCTTGGCAAGCAGAAGGTCCCAGGTTCCATCTCCAGTGAAAGGGACTAGGCTGCAGGTGATGGGGAAAGATCCCAGTCCGAGGTCCTGGAGAGCCGGTGCCGGACTAGGATATCTTGTTCTAGAAGGTCCCAGGTTCGATCCCCCGGCACCTCCAGTTAGAAGGACCGAGGAGTAGGTGCTGTGAAATGAAAGACCTCCGCCTGAGACCCTGGAGAGCCGCTGCCAGTCTGAGTAGACGATCCTGACTTTGATGGACCAAATGTCTGATTCACGATAAGGCAGCAGCTTTATGTGTGGGGCTGGAACATCGTTTGGGATAAACCCCCTTTGAGAGATTTTGCCCTCGGAGGTTTCCAGATCAACCCCCCCACGTTGTTTAAGGCGGAGATACTATCGGGAATGAAACCGAAGAAGTCGTAGAGACGGCCCTTTTTGCCACGATGAAGCCTGGTAAGAAATTCTTCTTGCAACGCAGGAGGGCGGTACAGATCACCCTTGGCAAGAAAGTTCGCCTCGGACGGTGATTTGGTCGCCAGTACCGTCCTGCACAAGGAGCTGCGGTGGCTCAAGTGGTTAAGATGCTGAACTGCAGGCTGTGGAAGGTCAGTAGTTCAGCAGTTCGAGACCCGGGTGCCGCATGATGGAGTGAGCTTTCATCTTTAGTTCCAGCTCCTGCCAACCTAGCAGTTCGAAAGCAAGAAATTGCAAGTAGATAAATAGGTACCACTCCGGTGGGAAGGTAACAGCGTTCCCTGCGCCTTGGTGTTTAGTCATGCCGGCCACATGACCACGGAAACGTCTTCGGACAGCGCTGGCTCTTCGGCTTTGAAACGGAGATGAGCACCGCAACCCTAGAGTCGGATTCGACTGGCTTTCGAGCAAGGGAGACCTTTACCTTTACCGTCCTGCACACGTGCCATCTCTCCAATGGACCGCCCTGTCCTACACGTGGAAGTCAGGTCGCGTTCATCCCCCGTCGAGTAACGCCAGCCTGTATTCCGACCCCGCGCATGTTGACTCGGAACCAAACCCCTAAAACCCCCAGGGTTCGGGTCCGACCTTCCTGTTCGCTTAACCGCAGAATCCCCATTCTACCTTCCATAGCCAGTTTGTTTTGTAAGCCGCTTTGAGTCCCCCAATGGGAGAAAAGCGGGCTATATTTGTCTACGGAACCTTTTTTTTTTTTTTTTTAACAAAAAGGTTCGTGTACTCGGTGCCAAAACTAGGAAGCGTCCGATTTTCCTTTTAAAGGGCACGCTGCCATTTTTTTAAAGGGTGCCCCCCTCCCCCAATCCCACCCACCTTATTCCGAAGCACCCAACAGGCTGCAACATCAAAACAACACCGAGTGTGGAGCAGCCCTAGTAGACTGTTCGGGATTCCGGAATCGCGGCGAAATTCGTTTTGACTCCGGATTGGCCTTGGAGCCTTCGGTTTGGAAGGGGGGGGACTTGTTCCTAGAGGCCGCTTTCCCCCAATCTGCTTGTGGTTGGCTGTGCTCCGGGCACGGCTTGACGGACTTGAATTCGCAGTCATAACAGTCTGGCAGCAAGCCAGAGACGGGGCTGTTCCCATTGAGTTGCGTTCTGTCTGGACTGGATGCGCGTCGTGCTCCGATCCGCTTTCGTCGTCAGCTTCCCCCCCCCCCATCTTTCCTTAAAAAAAACAAACCCGCGATCCACATTTGGTCCCCGTGTCCCCCTCCCTAGAAACAAACCTCAACCCCGCCTTGAAAGTGGTGCCGACGGAGCCTTCCCCTTTCCCCTCTCCCCGCCTGGGCAAAAAAAGCCCGAACCGTTTTGCTTTCAATTAGAATAAACATCATTAGAGGAGCCGCCGTGCCTCGAATGGCAACGACCCCCCTTTGTATTTGTCCTCCTCTCTGTTGACTAGAGAGAGGGAGGGAGGGAGGGAGGCCTGCAGTGTATTTGTATAAACCGAGGGCGGGCCTGCTGATTCCACCACCACCGCCCCCGCCCCACATGGTTGCAAGTTCGAAACCCCCCGGCGGCATCATCAGGCCGCCACGTTCTTTATTCTGTGCGCCCAGATACAGGTCTATGTGCGAGAGGCAATCCGCACAGTTGACTCTGTGTGTGTGTAATGTTGCAGGCTGTGATTTATTTATTTATTGTGACGAATCTGTCGAATCCAGTGAAGGGGTTCCCTTCCCTCCCTCCCTCTCCCCCTTTCAAACCTACAACCCGGGGGGGTCAGGAGCAGTGTTCCCTCTAAGCTGAGTCAGTGTGAGCTAGCTCACAGTTCTTTAGCCTCTGGCTCACAGGTTTTTGTCTGAGCTCAGGAAGGAGGGCTCCAGAGCAAGCTAATTCTAATTCATGCAGCAGCCAAATCGCTCGCTTACAACTTGAATGCCAGGAGCTCACAAAGCAGAATTTTTTGCTCACAAGACTCCACAGCTTAGAGGGAACATTGGTCTTGGGCAGAAGTGACGTTTCAGACGGAGAGCCGAAAGCGCGTCGCCGTGGGCGCTGTGATACCCAGTGCGGACTGGGTCTCCGCAGAAACTCGCAGAAACTCTCGGACGACTTTCCCCTCCTGTCTTCTGGAGACACACACACCCCTCCGGCCCACAAACGTGACACCTTGTGTCCTAGTCTCCCCCCCCTACTTTTTCCACG
>NW_015176454.1:941654-946217 GCF_001447785.1 Gekko japonicus | reverse complement strand
GGGGGGGACCAGAAGAGAGAAGGAGATTGGGGGGTGGGAGGGGAGAGAGAGAGAGAGGAAGGGTGCAGAGCCTGCCCTCCCCAAGCTGCGCGGAGCAAGCAGAGAAATCCTGCTTCAAACAACATCCCGCGGAAGAAAAGAGAGAGAGAGAGAGAGAGAAGAAATTAAAGACTTCTTAATTAGTGCAGCAATTAAGCGTTCTTGGTCGCATTTTAATCAGCCCAGGCGCGCCCCCCCCCCCAATCAAAGGACAAACAGAACGATTTGCGGGCCTTTGAATTTTAAACAGCCTTATTGATTCCAGCGCCGCCCGAGCAGCCTTCCTCGGCGCGCACGCGGAGCATTTGCAAGTCTCGCATCGACCCTGACCGGGAGTTGGGCTGGGTGTGTGTGTGTGAGAGAGCCTGGGTTGGGCTGGGGGGCGGGTAGGGCGGTGGAAGAAGGCCTTGAAAGGGAGACAGACACCCCCCCCCCGCTCCGGTCTTTCAAAGAAAGGCAGCCGGGGCGTTATCGAACTGCATATGACGCCTTTCCAACCACTCCGTTCTAAAGACTTCGGAGTTGGGCTTTGCCAACTCCGGGTCGATGGACACGAGCTCGTTTGAGATCCGGATACCGGCCAAGGTCAGATGTGATAAGTTGTGCTTGGGGGCAATGTTCCCTCTAAGCTGTGGAGTCTTGTGAGCAAAAATTCTACTTTGTGAGCTGCTGGCATTAAAGTTGTGAGCGGGCAATTTGGCCGCTGCATAGATTAGTTTGCTCTGGAGCCCTCCTTCCTGAGCTAAGACAAAAATGTGTGAGCCAGAGGCTAAAAAACTGGGAGCTAGCTCACACTAACTCAGCTTAGAGGGAACACTGCTTGGGGGGGGGGGGGCGAAGGCGTGCGGGACCCCTGCCAAGGACGAAGCTTTAAGCAGTCTTCCTCCGAGATAAGTTACCCGGGCCTTTCCCCACTTCCCCGAGAGGGCAAGACACGTGACAGCAAGCCATGTAGGAGTGAGGGTCTTCTTTCATGTCGGTTTTAAAAGCCCCAGGAGCCTGAGGAGCAGAGACCTCCATGCGGTCGGCGGAGGACTCGTGTAGCCTCCTTTACTCCGATGTGCATTTGCGAGGTTTACTTCCGAGTCAGAACGTTGCAGCTTCACAGCCTGATCCCCATGCAGGCGATAATCGGCAATAAATCCGACTGTTCGATAGTGCTATCACGCCCAAGTAAACGTGGGTAGCTTATGCAGCCCAAATAGGCATAAAAAGCCCAAAGTATTTCGATTTGGAGTGCTTAAAGAGAGGAAGATAAGGCAACCCCGGAGGCGTCTCAGTTCTTTGCAAACAGAAGGAAAAAACTGACACCTCCAATTTTTCAAGGGGTCTTACAGCTTTCCCTGGACTCTCACACAGGCTACAACCTTGAATTTACATTCATCTTTTCTTTTCTTTTTGCAGTGGTCAGGATTTTAAAAAGTGATCTTTCTTTAAACGTCATATCCTGTTTTAAAAGCAGATGGCCCCTTTGATTAATTAGAAGTTTCCCCCGACCACCAAGGCTGCGATCACACACACTAGACAATCCACGCTCGTTCCACTTTCCAACTGGAGTTTGCCACTTCACACAGTAAAAGTCCAGTTGGAAAGTACACTGAAAGTGGATCATGTAGTGTGTGTAACCACAGCCCTAGTCTGTCTCTTGTACTTAAAAATTATACCTATCAGCATGTTTAAAATAATATCTAAATTGACCAGATGAATTACCCCCCCCCAAAAAAAAAGTCCACCTGAACAAACAAGGAGAGGGTGACCTATCTTAAGCAATTAGAACTGTCCTTGAGTTCAGTGGGAAAACCAAGCAGGTACTTAGACCTTAAAAAGACTGAACATTTATATAGTAGTTCCAGAGTGTTTCAGATACCTTAAGTCACTCATTCATAGGACCAGTGCTGCCTCTAAGCCGTGGAGTCTTGTGAGCAAAAATTCTACTTTGTGAGCGACTGGCATTAAAGTTGTGAGCGAGCGATTTGACATGCTGCATCAATCAGTTTGCTCTGGGGCCATCTTTCCTGAGCTAAGACCAAAAATCTGTGAGCCAGAGGCTAAAAAACTGTGAGCTAGCTCACACTAACTCAGTTCAGAGAGAACAACACTGCATATATACCATTCAGAATGATTCACCCTCACACTTTGCTTTCCTCCCTCAATGGTGGATCCAAAGCAGTTTACAACGTCATTTTCCCCGCCATCATTTCCATGACGGAAAACCATGTGTGCTGGTCATGCAGTGGGAAGTTGTGGTTATCATAATGTGAGAGTAACCCATGTGCATACATGGGGAGGGGGAGGGAGACACCATGAGGTCAGACATGATGGTATGCAGGCAAGTTCAAGTAGGCATGAGGCCTTAAACGGCTTCCCATGATGGAAACAGGCCAGAGATTTAGGAGCATACGCCTAAGATGCAGCACATGTGAGCGTTCTCAAAGATATGCATGATTCACCCGACAAAGTAGAGAATATTTCCAAAGGGTGACAGATACTTGGTAGACTGTACATGTGTGAATACATGCAGGTATATCCTGGTCACCGAAATCGTTACTTACTTGGATCTGGGAATGTACACTCCTAAATCAGTGTGCATACTAGCAAAGTGTGCATATAAACAAAGATGGATGCATTTATTCTGTGTCTGCAGATACTGGAGGCTGGGAATTTGTAAATGGGAAGGGGGTAAAAAGTCAAGAGGTCTGACAGGTAAAACTCAGAAGACGAGCAGGTGGCCACGCATAAGAGTTGTAGTGGGTGACAATCGCAGTATGTTAATTTCAACGGGAGATTCCAGCCAGGAAATGCAGAATCCAGAATGGATCAGATGGGTTTAATTGCATTAACCAGGGTTTAAATAGAGACCACACCATTCTTAGCCACTAGGTAGACTTTCTGTTATCCCTAAGCGAAGAAACTGTGAATAATCATTGTGTTTATCTTGCATCTTTCTGAGTCTGGTACATAAACGTTACAAACCCCACCTCTCAGCTACCAGTCATAACCCTTGCCCCAATAGTCTGTCAGAGAATTTATGCCAGGATAACTTGCTGTTTTAATGAATCTCAACAGTTCCCCAAAAGTCTGGTGGCCTCCTAAAGTCTGGTGCAATACTAAACAGAGCTACACCTTTCAAAGAACTGCAGTGTAGGTCTTCTGGATGCACACAAGACTTTTGTTGAACTGTTAGGCAGAATGACTGGTCTTGAGGCAGGCCCTCTGAGTTATAAAAATGGGGAATGTCCACGCAGGTGTGAACCAGCTCACAGCCAACTCAAACACCTGCCCCTCTTAGGGAATACTGATATGCCTACAAGAAACACTTGCCTGTGAAGCAAACCCCCCAACGGTTTAACATTTTGTCCCAAAGCATAAATCCATACCTAAGAGTGACTGACACTCTAAAAGGTATGTGTGTTTGTGGGGGGGGAGGGGGTTCAGTTTCGTGAAGTTCCAGCCATCGGCCGGTTTCAGGCAATACGGGTCTTAACAACCTGATCATCTGCACCATTATAAATTGTTGGTTTATTTTTAAAAGTTGCAAGGGGCTTTTGGGAAATGGCAAAAGACATCTGCGGGTGGGGGGAAAGGCAAGAACAGTGCAACTCCAGGCTGCTTAAAAAAACCCACAACCCCGAAGGATCGTAACACAGTTCGGCCCCAAGGCCCTATCGAGCCAGCCTTAAACACGTGAGAAAGCGACGGGCCCGAGTTTAACGGCGCTGCCGGGCTGTTCGGTCCCCGCCCTCCACAATTTGGCACCCCGATTGGCTCGGTCCCGGCGCCTCGCCCCCAGCAATAAAGATCCAAAGAAAACGAAAGAAGGCGTGTCAGTCGCCCTGGTCAACCCACTGCATCGGTTTGATCTCCCTCCCTTCGGGCTTAAACCACAAGGGGGAAGGAGTCCCCCCCACAGTTAGAAAGCTCACAGCACAGGCACGCCCCATTGTGGACTCCCGAGTCCAGTTCAGTTTCAGTAGACCAAAGAAACGCGCATCTGCCACGGCTGGGACGCGCGACGCAAGCGAAACATGCACTTCGGAAGTCTCCCTCGGGGCCTCCCCCTGGTCGAAATCTAGAGGCTTAAAAAGGCCTCCCTTTTGCCTGGATCGTGTCTGAACGCGCGTCGGAAGGAGTCCCCCCCACAGTTAGAAAGCTCACAGCACAGGCACGCCCCATTGTGGACTCCCGAGTCCAGTTCAGTTTCAGTAGACCAAAGAAACGCGCATCTACCACGGCTGGGACGCGCGACGCAAGCGAAACATGCACTTCGGACGTCTCCCTCGATTTCCGAGGAGGGAGCGCTAAACGCGGGCCTCCCCCCGGTCGAAAATGCCTCCCTTTTGCTAGGATCGTGTCTGAACGCGCGTTTCGTCGAGAGCTTGCCTCCTGTTCCCTATACACGTTTCTTTAGAAGCCGGTCCACTCTCTCTTCGACGGGACTTCAGCCTCGACGCGCGGCTGGCGGAGTCACCTGTTGGCTCTCCCAGCCAGCGCCAGCGAGCGAAGCAGTCCCCCCCCCCCAGGCGA
>NW_015176454.1:941095-941443 GCF_001447785.1 Gekko japonicus | reverse complement strand
CGGCGGGGGGGGGGAGGGAGAAGAAGAATCGCCAGGAGCTCACAGGCGAGCATTTTGCCCCCCTCCCGGAGGATCCCCTTCCCACAACAGATGCTGCTTTCCCAACCGCATGCAACGCTCCGCAACTACCTCGGGCTCTTTGCAATACACGCGCTCATTGTCATTCCCTGCGTCCCAGCTCCCAAAAGTTAAGCGCACCCTCCCCCCTCGTTCTGCAATAAAAGCGCGTCATCCGCATTCGACACTTTTAAAGTTTCGGAAAGGGCCGTCCCTTTCTTGGAAAGCGAATAATAATAATAATAATAATAATAATAATAATAATAATAATAATAATAATAATAATAATAA
>NW_015176454.1:940270-940924 GCF_001447785.1 Gekko japonicus | reverse complement strand
GTGGGGGGGGGAGAGAGGGAATTCGGGGAGGCTGGTTTCCCCCGAGGGCGCAACGTGCCAGCTAACGGTCCCAAAGGGCATCTTGGCGCCCCCCCCCCGCCTCCTCTCCAAGTGCGCGCGCGCGTGCTTTCTCTCTCTCTCTCTCTCTCTGCTCCAGGTTGGACCATTTAGGTGAATGCCAGGGAGCGAGGGAGAGGGAGGCTTGGGCTGCTTCAAAGGGTATTTCAAGTTGCCGGAGCTCCGCCCCCTCTTCCCTCTGCGCCGCGTAACAACAACAACTCGGCGGCGGCGGCCAGAGAGCGAGCGAGCGAGCGCGCCAGGCTGGGAACCGGCGGCGGCAGCAGCAGCAGCAGCAGCGAGCAGGCAGCGCCGCCACGACCCTCCGCTTGGGCTCCATGTCCCGGCCAGGCGCGACCTCCAGCCCAGCCCGCCAGCAGCCCGCCCGCTTCCTCTTCCCTTAGGTGCGAGCGAGCGAGAGAAGAGACAGGAGGAGGAGGAGGAGGAGACGCCGCCAAGCGAGCAGCCCTCCCCGGCTGGCTCGCCCTCCGCTGCTCGCCTTCCCCTCCCAGTCGCCGCCGGGACGCTGGGCCAGCTTGCCCACTTTGGGGGTTCTTCTTCTCTCCTGCCCCCCCCCGGCCGGGGCGGCTTTCCCCG
>NW_015176454.1:904621-939845 GCF_001447785.1 Gekko japonicus | reverse complement strand
TCTCCCCCCCTCCGTTCTCTCTCCGGGAGGGGGGGCCGCCGCTGATGTGACCATGGCTGTCCCGGCTCCGCTCATCCCCCCGAGCCAGCTGGTGCCCCCGCAGCCGCCCGTCTCCACCTCGGCCGCCTGCACCACCACCACCAGCACCGCCTCGGCCGCCTCGCCGCCCGCCGGCGCGCCTTCCTCCACCGCCGCCGCCGCAGCTGCAGCCGCCGCAGCAGCAGCAGCCGTGGCGGGGGGCGTCGTCGGCGTGGTCGCCGCCTCTCCCGCCCCGGGGTCCGGCGGGGTGCCGGGCAAGCCGGTCTACTCGACGCCGTCGCCGGTGGAGAACACGCCGCAGAACAACGAGTGCAAGATGGTGGACCTGCGGGGCGCCAAGGTGGCCTCCTTCACGGTGGAGGGCTGCGAGCTGATCTGCCTGCCGCAGGCCTTCGACCTCTTCCTCAAGCACCTGGTGGGCGGCCTCCACACCGTCTACACCAAGCTCAAGCGCCTGGAGATCACGCCCGTCGTCTGCAACGTCGAGCAGGTCCGCATCCTCCGCGGCTTGGGCGCCATCCAGCCCGGCGTCAACCGCTGCAAGCTCATCTCCCGCAAGGACTTCGAGACCCTCTACAACGACTGCACCAACGCCAGGTGAGGAGAGGCCCGCCGGACGGCCGGCCGAGGGAGGGAAGGGGGCCAGGCGCGCACGTCGGAACCCACCCACCTACCTACCTACCTACCTCCCCGCCGTCGGGCCAGACGCAGCGCGCCGCCCGGCCTCTTCTGGCGAGGCGCCTGGGGAGGGGGGGCAGAAACACGTGCTCCGCGACCCCCCCACAACAGATGGGGGAAAAACTTCTGGCGGCCTCCCCGGGGACTTTCAGCCCGAGCAGGCTCGCCGTCGGAGAGGTGCGCTTGGCGTGTCTCTCGACGCTTCTTTGGCTACCCTTTCCTCGGGTCCGTTCAGACGTGCCGCTTCCCAAGCGCGCAGGCCCGGTGCGCGGAACTGAAGGATGGTGGGGCACAGACGCGCTCCCCCAGGCACGCGCCTCGGTGACCTCGATCCAATCAGCTGGCGGTAGTAACCGGCTAGAGGAGGGAAAGCACTTTGCACGTGGGCAGGGGCACTCTTACCCTTCCTCTCAAGCCGAAATCTGAAAGGGCTGGGGAGATTAGGGAGCCTAGAACTTCTTCAGAACTTGGAACTCTTAACAGCGCTCCTCTTTCTTTTGACTATAACTTTCTTTTTTTAGTACAATGCAGCTCAAAGCCTTCCTCTCCTGTCTTTGCCTCTTTCTAAGATTAGGCCTGATGTGCAAGGAGCAAAGGAAGAGGAAGTGGGCTTGGATTAGCTCTTGGGGGGGGGATGACAGATATTCAGGCATGTTATAGATGTTTGGCTAGATCTGTAGGTCAATGTGTCTTTTGAGTAGCACCTGCTGGCAGGCCCTATGAATGCCAGGAGCACGTTTCCAAACACTTGTTTTTAGTATTCTTCTGTTTTGAGGTGAGTTACCGCTAAACTCTCTTCGGCCTGTGAGATGCAGTCGACAACGCTTTACGCCCTTTGATATGTGTGTCTTTAGACTGAGGATGGAATGGTTTTGAAGAATTGGCTCAGGAGGGGTGTGGGAGTCAGTCTGGACTTACCCATTCAGGATAGAGTTTAGCTCCTCTTGTGTGTCTAGGCGCAGTCTAGTGTGGGAAACTTTGAGCAAACTTTCCCCTTCTTTTCGAGAGAGCTAATTACCATCTTGTCACAGTGTCTTCCAATTCAGGTCCTCTCTTGATCACACACCGATCCTCAGACCCCCCCTTGGTGGCCAGAAAGGGAACCCCTTATTCCTACAAAGTGAGTTTGATTAACGCTAAGCTGTCCAGGAAAAAGCTGGAGAAGTGGACATAGAGTAAGCCGAGGCACTGAAGGAATAATTTACCTTGAGGCAGTTTTTAAATCGTGAATTTAAGTCACCAAGAGAAAAGGTGATATAAACCAAATATGTGTTCTAATTTGCATACTTTCTACGCAAACATACATATTAGTTGGTTGCTATAACAGTGAAGACCTATTTGTCTGTGGCTAATTTTTATCGTACCTAGATCCAGAACCTCTGGTCATTCTCTAGAAGGTATACCTGCTTAGAAACTGGGCATGAGTTGTGAAATTAATTGACTCTCTTTACCTGTGTAAGGACACTAAGCAAGCACACTTGCTTGAAGTCATATGTTGAATACTCTCCAGAAACAAAGCTGATGGGTGCTTGATGGTTTCTTCGTGGGATGGGAATTAAATATTTAGCCTGTTTGGTTGACACCCTAAATATTAATAAT
The DNA here is from genome assembly GCF_001447785.1 of Gekko japonicus. Lineage (NCBI taxonomy): Eukaryota > Metazoa > Chordata > Lepidosauria > Squamata > Gekkonidae > Gekko > Gekko japonicus. The sequence goes on along the minus strand of NW_015176454.1, from coordinate 937,529 downwards.
TTGCTCATCAACAAACCCAGTACACAGCCGTGATCTCAAAAAGTCACATTTTGCCCCTGGCTAAATTTTAACAGACAGACCTTAGACATTCACATGTTTCTTTATGCTTAGTTGTTTGTGTTTTATTTTTAAACCAGATTTTTTTTCCTAAATCAGGCTTTAAAACAAATATTTAGGGACAGGCACAACATAAATTAGACAACCAGTTGAGCTATTGCCCTATGCAATTCTTATTTAGCATCTCCCAAACAAATTTCAATTAAACCGTAGTAAGGAGAAACTTGGCTTTATGGTTCTGTTGTCTTTTAATAAAAAAGGAAAGTGCAAGCTGTTATGTTAGAATATAAGGCTGTTTGCTTGGGAATAAAACTTGCTGATGTTTACCATGAAGGGTAAACTGGCTTTGGTGGCACGTATTGGTCTTGTCTCTTTAGTTTTGGGTGTAAGCCTGGAGTCTTCAGTTAACTTTTGGATGTACATAAAATAAAACGGTACCAGATCCATTTTCATTAGATGCTCACGGAACAGACTTTTTTTTTTTGGAGCGGCAAGGCAACAAGACAGATCTGCTTTTCCTTTCGCTGATTAAAACTGACTCGAAGCCTTTCATAAGTCCTACGAATAGAAATCTGTCTGCATATTTCATAGCCCTTATTGTGGCAACTGCTGATGATCTGGAGTCAGCGCTGTTTGCAACCAGAAATGCTTGGCTAAGTTGAAGATCTTACAAGGGCGTTTTGTCAGGGAATCTGTGTGTTTGTGTGCACCACTGGTACCCCTGGTGTTTAACTTTTTGGACAGCCCAGAACCCTGACTTCATAGTTCTCTCTGCTAACTCTAATCCAGCATTTGAAAGTCAGGAGGATATAATGTGGGTGTAGAAGCTCTCATACTTGGCCAACTGGGGGTCAGTTGACAAGTGAAATCAGTTCAGGAAACTGGGGGAAAGGGTATAATGGAGTAGATTTGTCTGGATGGGATGTTGTGTATAGTAAGTGCATCTTGTTATAATGTGGTTAACTGTGGTGTCTAAACTTACATGTGAATGGTGTCATGCATGGTGGGACACCTGTGTTCCACACCTCTCCTACCCACCCATTTCCCAAGAAGGAAGGCGGCCAAAGTGATCCTGTGATACTCTCTGTTTGGCACGGGGTGGGGTGGGGTACTTGATAGAACAGGGCATTTACACTGTGGAACTAACAAGCCACTTCAGAATTGAAAGTTCAAGCTCAGTGGCATTTTGACCAATTTTAGGGATTAAAAAAACAACCCCTGATTAGTCAGAAACAAAAGAAGAATAGTGAACAGGTCTCTGGGGACCATTATTTTTCTGGTGTTAACTTCTTTCTAACATCTGTGTCTGAAAGCTTAGGCCAGTTTTGCCCAACTGTTATTTAAGCGGATTTTTCTCTTTCTGGTGCTGTGTAATCCTTACCCATTAACAATTTGAGGTTGCCTCAATTTAATTTTTTTCCCCCTGGGGGTTATTAAGATGCAGAAGTGCATGGGGAATTAACCCAAGAAGACTTTTGTTCACTCCGTCTTCTGATGATTTGGTTATGGCACTGTGTTCCTTTTCCCACAAAAGTGAGTTGGAATAGGAGAGGTGATTTTTTTTTAGAGAGAGAGGCAAGAGAGGCTGTTGAACTTCCCCTGTCTTTGGTTTGAGTTTGGGTACTGGGGATAAAGGGAGTTCAGTAAGACGAACTGAAGCACTGCGAGAGCAGTATCTGAATGTCAGTGTAACTGCAAAACCGTCTCAGACTTGCAGACCTGACATCATGGGTATACCAACAGAACTTTTTAAAAATACTGTTGAATAATTTATATGAGCCATTAAAAAAGAGAGAGAGAGAGTCTTTTCCTACGGGCTATATTCTCAGATTTATATAAACTTATAGCATGATTTTGGGAACATGAGGTAGCTTACTAACTTGCAGGTAGTGCTGGGTTCTTTCTATATCATAATCAAATTTATCAAAGGATTGATGTAGATAAATGTGAGTCTGATAAACTGTACATTCGAGGAACCAAGCAAAGAAGTTAGCGGGGGGGGGGAGAATCCTTCAGAGATAACATGTACAAGCAAAGGTTTTTAATAAGCTTCTGTCAGAGGGATTCCTCATGACTACATTTTTTTAAAATATTTGTTCCGGTTTTCAGTGATGAACAGTGCCGTTGTAATTAATTGTTATACCTGTCCAATAATGTACATTTCCACCCCATAAGCTAAATAAACCCATTTTGGAAATGGCATGTCTTTCTCATCACTGAATGTTTTACCTAAAATGTCCTTCTGTTAAAAAAATGACATTTTGTGGGTAAGATAAAATATTAATTTTGAAGTAGTAAGCGTCTTGTTATGTATATGTCTCCGTAAACTGACAACCCTGAAAAACAACAGGGTTTATTGTGTGTGTGTGTGTGTGGCATTGGTTGTGAGGGAGTTGATGAAGCTAACGATTCAGTCAAGGCTAATATACTGTTTAATCAAATGGCATTTCGAGAAAGCTATTAATTTGTTTTGAATAATAATCTAATTTGGTTCCCCTTGAATGTTTTGATTCATTAGTCATCAATTGCTATGAAGCACTTACAACAGCTTATCTATATAAAAATTGACATCTTTTTAAGAGGAGTGGTCGTGTAGCTCTATAGCTATAGAGTGCCTGATTTGCAGTACCTTATTTAAGCAAAGTGGTTTGTCTCACTGTACAGGTACCCCGTATGATGTAAGAATATATCTGAATATTAATAGGAACTGATTAGAGTATTTTTTTTAAATACCTGTGAGTTTGTATGGTGTGTTAAAGTCATTTTATAACTTCTTATAACATTGTCTAGGCTTTTGTGTGTTTGTTAGCTACCTTGAAGACGTGTAGGGTGGAAAAGCCGTTAACAAATATTCAAAATGAAAATAAATTAAAACCAGTCCTTTTAATAGACTGTGGCAAATGGCAGTACATCCCAGTTAAAAGTCTTTCTAGAATATCAGATAAGCATTTGTTTTTGCCCTCAAATTCTGAGTTTTGTGCCCTCCCAGGTTTAGACAATTGTATAAAATGTATATCCTCTAAATTGGTATACATTTTATCCAGACGGTTCTGTACCCAAAATGTGTACATGTCGGGTTTTCTCCCATGTAGCTTCCTGTCACCACTGTAACGTGCCTGAAGGGGATGAGACTGATTTAGTTCCCCCCCAATCCATAATGATGTATCCCCTTTTGTTTATGAAGCAATGGACAGTGGTCTGAAATCTCTTTGACGGATGCAGTGTCAAGCATCCAGATAATATTTGGGCGGTGTTGGCTGAGTGTGACTCCAAAGGTGCGGAAGAACCGATAATAAGATCAGTTGAAGAACCGTCAAGGAACAGAGTTGGAAAAAAAAAGATCTGTGGAATATACTAGAGGTTGGCAAAAATCAAATGGGCAGGTCAATCCGCAGCTCCTGTATGCCACAGCATTTGGGTTGAAGCCAGCTTCACAGCTCAGTCCTACTTGGAAGTTAGCCCCATCGAGATTGTACCCCCTACTAAATGTGTTTTGGGGCTATGGCCTTAGTTCCACTGATACCACTGGTCGTAAGGTCCTCCTGTTTTAAGTTCCTGAATCCGAAGTCTCTGATTTAATTAGCGTTGTGGAGGAGACTGCCTGTCAGCTTGCTTGAGTGATGGCCGAAACAAACCACAGCGTGCCACGCAGCTAAAACATGTTAGTTCTTTGAAAGCTAGGTTCACTGAATGGTTTCCAAACTCATGTGTTTTCTTGTCCTTGCTTTGGAGGTCTGCCACGAAAACGGTCTTCTTCCCCCTCCCCCCCCCCCCCCAACCATATTGCCTGGCATCACTTGTCTTTTGGATCAGGCACCATGTGGCTTGTCCCTCTAACCTTTTCCTGATCTTACAAGACGCTGTTCAATGAGAACACTGGCAGACAAAGTAAAAGTGAAGAATTGCTCCTGGCATTTGCAAGTTCTTCCAAGTATGAGAACTTCTTTGGTTTTTGTTGTACAGTGAATATCAGCAGGTTATAAAATAGGTCTCTTTCTTCCCAAAGCTTTGCTTCTCTTGCATTTTTTCCCTCTGTGAAGCAGAGATTTGGATGGCATTTTTTTTTTTACAAGGCACACTTCAGTGTATTCTTGTTGCTTTTTACTTTAAAATTTAAACCTCTCTGTGTACTAGTATCACACTCAAATGTATAGAATTTATGGAATACCTGTTTCTAGCCTGCAGCACAAATATTGACACGTAACTCAGAAACCGTCTGTGCATTTATATTTATGGATAGAAAGGCAATATTTAAAGGATAAGAATGACTGGAAAAGTGCTTTCTAAATTACAGCGTATGAACCTATTTCCTTCATCGTAATCACAGTTCTTTATCTTTATAGCACTTGTATTAGGTACTGTACATTTTTGCTAAGAAGTCATTATTTATTGGCGAAGAATACAATTTCAGAAAGTGAACACGATTATGAAGCATAGCAAACATTTAAGTTTCACATTGTATTTGATTTTGGGGAGCCCCCCCCCCCCCCCCGTATCTGTCCAATTTCCAATAATATATATGGCCATATTCATTGTTGGAGAGGGCCTCCGAATTCCTCCCTGACCCATTCATCTCACTAGTTTTAAGTCATACAGTTTATATCATCATTTTGATAGCAAGCTTAGCCATCTATACTGTTAATGATAACAGCAGCACACTGCTTATGCCAGTAGGTGCTTTACAGATACCATTGTGCTTTCTATATCTACTTCATATGATTTTAAACACAAATGTGTATATAGGGGAATATCCAGTGGCATAAACGTGTTTCCTTGTTATTATGTAATTTCGCACTTACACTTTATTCCTATAACTTTTCACATAAATCTGAGTCAACATCCTGCATTCTGGACATGATATCCGGTTCTTACTACCACATTTAAAAAGACTATCTTATTGCATGTATATTTATTGATAATTCTTAGCTGCAAAAATGGGTTGTAGTCAATTTTAAGCAATAGCAGGGCAATTTTCTCACTCTGTTTTTGTGGTCAGAAATGTTCCGCTTCGGCCGCAGCATCCGCTTTTGATTGTGAGGAATTAAAATACATAAATGCAGTGCACGGGGTTACTTGGAGTGATTTAAATGGTTGTGGTGCCTCTTCGGGTGTGAAGCCGAGGCGACCTAATGGTATGCCACACATTCTGGAACAGCTGACAACAACAAAAGTTTTTTCTCTCCCCACACCCCCCCACACCCACCCACCACTCTGTAATACTGCTCTTGTAAAAAGCTGGACAATTCTGAACTCTATAGTTTTGTTGTTCAAAATCTGTTGCATATGAGCAATGCGTGGTTTGTACCCTATGGAGAAAAAAATGGGAAAAATTACTTCATGATATACATCATTTAAGAATGGTTGTTCTTTCTCCCTAGAAATGTGATTGATTTGTAAAGTTAGCATTGCAGTATGTTCTAGCACATGAGTAGCTCTTTTAGGATGGCCTCCATACTGCCAGGGAGCTTTACCTTTGATGTGATATTTCTTATTGTGTGAAGACAGGCATGCAGTAAAGCCTGTTGTATGCAGTGCAACAGAAACAAGAACCAGTCAGTCAAGATGCCTCTCAAACATTCACAACTGTCAGTTTGAAGACACCACGTTGGTACAAATGGTACCACATTTCCATTGTTGGGAATCCATTGGTTATTTAAAACCATTACTGATGCCATCTCCTTTCATGGTTTAAGCCACACTTCCATACAAATCTCCTGTAAGTCCTCTTCACCCACAATCCCACCAATAATCTTTACATCTGCGTATTGGACCAGCACCAAAATGTAGACAATCCAAACACACATCCAGAGCAGATACTAGATTTCGTAAATACTTGTCTGCCTGACAGGAATTAGCTCAAAAGAAAACACATCTGTAGGTGTGAACCCCTTCCCCATTGTTGTAGGTATAAAAAATGAAGAGAAAAATGATGTAAGCCGCTTTGGGTCCACACTGGGTGAAAGGCAGGGTACAGATGAACTGGATATTATTATTATTATTAGTAGTAGTAGTAGATCTTGCCTGTAGTAGTAGTAGTAGTAATAAATCTTGCCTGTTAATTCATTAAAAAGTAATGGTCATGGATTTAGGACTCCCCCCAACATAAATAGCTTTGTGATGAATCTGTTTTATAGGTGGCTCCTAAGTACCAACCTGTCACTTTGGATTCTTAGATTTCCTCCTTCTGAAAAAGTTGCATTGGCGTAGATCGGTTCGTACTGGTCCCAGTCTTTGGTTTTCTGTGGACTTCATCTCGGTGCACAGTTCCACAGCTTCAGGTTCCAATGGAATTTATTTCCAAGAGGATAGATTTTAGTATTGTTGCAGTCCTGCGTGCTTTGCTTCACAAAACATTTACTTGGTAAATAGTTCGGAGCTATAAATTACGGCTTGATTGTAGCCAAAGGCACAATTGACAGCTTTCTTTTGAAGGCAAGGTTGTTGTTGTTGTTTTTTAAAAAGGAGAGAAAATTGTTTCTAATATCTTGGGTTTCAAGGAAGAAATCGTCCGCAGATCTAGAAGCAAATGCAATTTCCTATTGCACTGTACAGTGTTAGGAAGTTCAGTCTCCTTTAAATAAATGCGCTACTTCAGTCACAAAACCCATTTCCTCTTTTTTCTCCTGCCTTTAAATGATGATCCAGCTGAGCCATACTGATAGATCCTGACATTGTGTGTAGCACAACATGTGATTCGCCTTGAGTCAAGACTTCAGAGGCTAAAGTTTGCTTCGCACTTCTTAGGGCAGCTGTGCCTGAAATTAAAGCTTCTAAAAACCAGCACAATAATTTGACCTAACAGTTGAAGTCTCATTTTGCTTTATGACTTCTCTTCTCTTGTCCTTTTGGCCTTGGCTGGGATTATATTTGAGGTGAGTGTTCACAGCACCATGTCAAATAATGGGCTGGCAAAGAAAAGAAACCACAACTGCTGTGAACAGTTTACTCTCTGGCATGTCTGTTACTGTCTCGAATCCGGGCTTTCGGGTAACTTGTAGGCCTGAACCAACTGTACGTTTGTAAAGGACCAAGAACTCAAATTTTACACATTGGAACTGGTAGCTTTATTTAAGCCACACATTATTCAAAACCATGCTATTGATGTGTATATCCTATACAGCCTGCGAACAGCATACCTTAAGGAGCACATTCTCTCCTATGAACCTACCCGTATACTCCAGTCGTCTTTGGAGGCCTGCTGCCCCGGCCATCCGAAGTTAGATGGGTGGCAGACCAAGAAAAGGCCTCTCTCCCCAGGGAGAGAGAGGCTGTGGCTCGGTGGCAGAGCATCTGCTTGGCATGCAGAAGGTCCCAGGTTCAGTCCCTGCCATCTCCTGCTCAAAGGACCAGGCAGTAGGTGATGTGAAAGTTCTCTACCTGCAATGCTGGAAAGCCACTGCCAGTCTGAGTAGGCAATACTGATCTTGATGGACCCAGGGTCTGATTCAGTACAAGGCAGCTTCATGTGTTCATCTGCCTCCCTCTATTGGTGTCTTTTGCCAGCAGGTGAAAACCTTTTGTTTCATCTAGCATAACTCCCCGTAACGGTTTCTATTTGCTCAAATGTTTTAATGATTTTTACGTTTGCTGCTTTGTAGACCCTGATTGAGTAAAAAGGCGGCATAAAAATATCTTAAGTAATAATATCATAACGAGCGCTTGTTGGTATATTCTGTTGGTTTATAAGCGAGAGGATTTTTAAAATCCTGTTAAAGGGGATGACTTTACTATACCATAAAAAAATTGATGCCTGTTCATGTTACATTTTTAATATGTGGAGCATAGTTTTCAATACGGTACAGCTTTCCTAGTTCGGCCATTTCTTTTTTTAATTCAAGAGAGGTATATTTAAACTGCAGTTGCCTTTGAGATGTAGATTAAACAAAATTAATATCTTGCGGTTGCTCGATACTCAGCAACAGCTGCCAGTTCTGTTTGTGTCTGTCAAGAATTTTAGCAGAAGGTTATAATACCATTTAGAGGTGTGTGTTGCTAAACCCCCCCCCATTTCTATTATACTGGAATTAAATGGAAAAGGAGGTGCCTGAACTCTCAAGAGGGAAATGAAGTTTTCAGTCTGTATACTGACAACTCATGAACTTTTAAGCATTTTAAAAAAGAATTTTGTCGAAGGGCAGGGCTCTTTTTGTAGAAAAAGCCCAGCAGGAACTCATTAGCATAATAGGCCACACCCAACAGCAGAAATTCATTAGCATATTAGGTCACACCCCTGACAGCACAGCTCATTAGCATATTAGGCTGCACCCCCATGTTACCAGAGGTGTGGTTATCCAGCCACACCCACCTTTTGCTTCTTATTCTGTTGCCCTTGTTTGTTGTCAAAACCCAGAGCTTTTTTGGGAGCAGGAACTCCTTTGCATGTTAGGCCACACACCCCTAATGTAGCCAATCCCAATGAGTTTTTGCTGTTGGGTGTGGCCTATTATGCTAATGAGTTCCTGCTGGGCGTGGCCAACTTGGGAGCCAGCCGGAACTCCGTTCCTGTGCGTTCCTGCCCAAAAATAGCCCTGTCAAAGGGGTTCCAGAACTCTGTTCCAGCACGTTCCCCCAGAACAGAAGCCCTGCTGGAAATTAATATGCTGGGTTGCCTGGTATAGTGGGATATATTAGTGGCATAGTTGAAGGTCTTTAGAGCCTAGTATTGAAGGGAACATCATAAATAAATATTATCCTTGCCACATTATGGCCCCATTTGTATGTCACATCAAGTCAGAGCCAGCAGGGTATAGTGGTTAAAGTGTTGGATTATGATCCAGGTTCAAATCCCCACTCTGTCCTGGAGGTTTGCTGGGTAACCTCTGCTAGTCACACTTTCTCAGGCTAACCTACCTCGCAGGGTTGTTGTGAGGATAAAATAGAGGAGAATGGAGTAAGCTGCTTTGGGTCCGTGTTGGGGATCAAGGAGGGATATAAATAAAATAAATAATAAGTCAACATGCAGTCGTAAGCAGGTTTACACAGAATCCTAATGAATGGGGTTTACTTCCAGGAAAGATTTCCTAGGCTGGCACTGTGTATAGCAGGGTATAAACTTGGTTTGGAGCCTGGAGTGCATATGTAGCTTGCTCCTTCCTTCTCTTCTTGCGCAGACTGTGATGAAGGCAAGTTGATTTAAAGCTTACTTTGGTTCCCTTAGTGATATGTGTGCTGCCGTATGCAAGATGGGGTTTCAAATCTGGATTAAACTCTGGTTTAGAGTCCTGGTTTGTAAAGGGGAAAGTAACTCTGATTAAGCTGTGAGATATCATGGGAAAGTGCTTTAAACCAGAATTCCTTTATCATGCTCTGCATGAGAGGGGAGGGAGGAGATGGGTATAACATGTGTTATCCTGGTAGCAGGCTCATTTCGTACACGTTCGGATTAATTGTTGTCTTAATGTGATGTCTGAAGACAGCCTGTGTGTACTTCGCTCTTTGCAATCTCAAGAAAGGATTTTAACAACTTTCTATAGCCAGATAATGCCTTTTGCAGGTAATGCCTGTTGAAGGACCCCTGTGTGTTGTAAGAAGTCTTAGGGGCAAGCTTGTTTATTTATGTAAAACATTTATTCGCCAGCTTTTTTTAGAACGGAAGTCAAGGCAGCTTACAAAATAGTTGGGGGCAGGGGATCCTTTGGTTTATAGGCCCTCCCCCCATTTCAGGGTTATCAGAAAGTGGGGGGGGATGTCCTCTGGGTGCTCCATTATATTCTATGGAGACCGGTCCCCATAGCGTATAATGGAGAATTGATCCGTGGTATCTGTGGCTCTGAGGGGGATGTTTTTTGAGACAGAGGGACCAAATTTTCAGCATAGCATCTGGTGCCCCTCAAGTTTCATAAAGATTGGACCAGGGGGTCCAATTCTATGAGCACCAAAAGAAGGTGCCCCCATCCTCCATTATTTCCAACGGAGGCAAGGCATTTAAAAGGCATGCGGTCCCTTTAAATGTGACGGCCAGAACTCCCTTTGGAATTCAATCGTGCTTCTTCCCTCCCCTCACCTGGAGGCTCTTGGAAAATCCCCCACCAACCCTAAATGGTACCAGAGAGTGTGGCTTGGGTAGAGAATGAGTTGAGAGCAACCACTGTGTTAGAAGCACAAGCTCCTACCATGGAATCACAGGAATCTTCTGGATGTGGGGGGTGGACCTGGAAGTGAAATCACAGGATGTGACATCACAAAAGTGGCCCCACCCCAAAATCCCCAGGTATTTTCTGAGTTCGACCTGGCAACCCTAAGAACATAAGAAAAGCCAGTGTTGGATCAGGCCAATGGCCCATCCAGTCCAACACTTCTGTGTCACACAGTGGCTGAAAATCCCTGGCACCATCAGGAGGTCCACCAATGGGGCCAGGGCACTAGAAGCCCTTCCGCTGTTGCCCCCCCTATGCACCAAGAATACAGAGCATCACTGGCCCCAGACTGAGAGTTCCTATCTATACCTTGTGGCTAATAGCCACTGATGGACCTCTGCTCCATATGTTTATCCAATTTCCTCTTGAAGCCGGTCGTGCTTGTAGCCACCACCACCTCCTGTGGCAGTGAATTCCATGTGTTAATCACTGTTTGGGTGAAGAAGTACTTCCTTTTATCCGTTTTAACCCGACTGCTCAGCGATTTCATTGTGTGCCCACAAGTTCTTGTACTGTGAGAAAGAGAGAAAAGTACTTCTTTCTCTACCTGCTCTGTCCCATGCATAATCTTGTAAACCTCTATCATGTCACCCCCTCAGCCGTCATTTCTCCAAGAAACCCTAGACAAAATACAGAAAATAAAATAAATCACAGTTCAGCTCTGCTAGGCTGCAATCATACGCACAATTAGACCTGACATACGTGAGAATGCCGGGTGGATTTAAAGGGCACAGTCAGACAACAACATCTGGGAACTGCCTCGCAGCCATTGGCAACCCGTTCTGCTCCGCTGCAGAAGTGGAGTTAAAAGACACTGGGGGAAATCTGGTAGTTAATGGGTTGCGATGGGCCACGGACGGACTTTCCAGTGTCTGATCGCTCCCGCACGCTCTCATGGTGTCGGTATGGTCTGATCAGGCCATCCCGACTCCATGCCGTTCCCCGCCCCCCTTTGCAGTATACACATCATTGCAAACTCCATAGGGAGCCCTTGGTGCAGAGGTGCGATCCATCGATCCCTTGGTTAAGCGCATGGGCACCAGATGGGCCCGCCAAAGAAAGCCACCAAAATGGAAAGACCTATCCCTGGCTGCCAGGATGGAAGTACCGACCCCGAAGACCGCCGGAAGAAGAAGAAGGAGCCGAGCCGGAGAACAGCAGCCCCACCACCTGGGTGCCGGTAGGCAGCCCTGCCCCTGTACCATGTGGCCATAGATAGGGAAAAAGTAGACTTAGACTTCTATGTAAACCGCCCAGAGACCCTTCGGGGTCAGGGCAGTATATAAGATGAATGTATAAATAAATAAATAAATATGGGGGGAAAGGCACCAAAAAAGAGACTCCCCCACAGTTGCATCTGATCACACACTGACGGACTACGCCCACAGCTTCAAAAGGGAGGTGTAATCGTGCAACTGCGGGTCAAATCCCTCTGGAGGAAACAGCCTCGCTTCCCCCTGTTTTTTTCTGGCGCGTGTGACTGCAACGCTAATTAACTTACCCCGGATGTGATCTGTCTTCAACTGTCCATCTGTCCCTCTTCAACTGCCTCCTAAAGTTGGACATTGAGGGGGCCATGTGCACCTGCCCAGGAAGGTTGTTCCATAATTGTGGGGCTGCCACTGAAAGGGCTCTCTCGTGTACCTACCAAATGAGCTTTTTTGATCGATGGGACAGTCAGGAGGGCCTTTCCCTGTGACCTTAATTCCCGGGAAGGAACATCTGGGAGAAGACAGTTCTGTAGGTTACCTGGTCCCAAGCCATGTAGGGCTTTGAAAGTCAAAGCCAACACCTTGAATTGGGCTCAGGAGCGGATCAGTTGTCGTTGTTCAGTCGCACAGTTGAGTCCGACTCTTCGCGACCCCATGGACCAGATCCCGCCAGGCCCTCCTGTCTTCTGCCGTCCTCTGAAGTTTGCTCAATTCCGTGTCTGTTGCCTCGATAACACTGTCTAACCATCTCATCCTTTGCCATCCCCGTCTTCTTTGACCTTCAGTCTTTCCCAGCATCGGGGTCTTCTCCAGTGAGTGCTCCCTTCTCATTGGGTGGCCAAAGTATTTGAGCTTCAGTTTCATTATCTGGCCTTCCAGGCAACAGTCAGGGTTGATTTCTTTGAGGATTGACTTCTTGCAGTCCAAGGGACTCTCAAGAGTCTTCTCCAGCACCATAGATCAAAAGAATCTATTCTTTGGCGCTCGGATCAGTAGCCGGTGTGATTGCTGTAGTATCGGGGTCCTGTGCTTCTGACCAGCAGTCTAGCTCCAAACACTCGTCCGGGGTAGTGCCAAGTCGAGTACACAGTCAGTTCACATGGAGTACTGTCCAGTCCCTTGCCGTTGCCTGACATGAAATGAGAGTACACTCTGGAGTACACAGACCCCCCCCTACAGCTGTGTGTTGCATGGGAACATCTGTAGCGGTGGAAAAGTTTGTCCATCACTATTCATTGTCATACTGGAAATATCCCGATAACATTCCAAGGAACCTAAACTTCCCCCAAAACGTGGTTTGAAAGTCACACTGCCTTAGTAAGTGGGGTCTCCTCAGGGGCGATAGAGTTAAACCTTGCTCATTGTCGTCTGTGGTTAAAATGTGATTAAAATATGGAAATTGCTTTCAGAGGATGTAAGTGATGGCTACAAGAATAAACAGCTTTAAAAGGGGGTTAGATTCATGGAGGATAGTCTATCAATGGCTACTAGCCCTGGTGACTGAGGAGAACCTCCACATTCAGAGGCACAAATCCTCTGATTCTCATAGCCAGGAGGCAACCTCGGGGGAAGGCCTTGGCCTCTCTGCCCTGTTGTTGGCTGTCCAGAGGAACTGTTTGGCCTCTGTGTGAGGCAGGAGGCTGGACTAGAGGGATCATGGTTCTGATCCAGCAGGGCTCTTATGTTCAAAAACGATGGAAGAGAGATCACAGAGATCAGTGGTGGTTTGACTTTCTTGTCACAGAGCAAGGTGTTGTGTGCATAGGTGAGTGATGGAAAATATACTCTGTCTGGAATCTGGATGAAGCTCAGACTAGTTCTTGGGTACTCAGAGCAGTCTGTAATGCTTTTCTGTTCCTCTCATGGTGTTGACTTATGTTTGACTTATGTTTGAAATATCAGCAGTGGTGTGCTTAGGCCATCTGCCTGAAATAAGCTTGCTTTATAAATATCAAAGAGTTGTTTCCTCCCCCCCCCCCCTCTGGTGACAGAAATGGATATTCTGAAAATGCGCGTAGGGTCTGTCGACACATTGCAAAGTCCCCATGTTTGTTGGGGATCAACACAAGGACTTTGTCTCACATGGGCAATTGGAGTTTTGGGTCTCCCAGACCCACACTGGCTTTTGTCTGTTTGCAACCACACCACACAAAGAGGAGTGGCTGTCGCTTCCTCACTGTTGTTTTCACATCCTCAAGCTGTCTGATGGCGCCACAGTTGGCTCCATTGTGTGTATACATGTCAGTACGGTGGCTCAAGTGGTTGAGACGCTGAACTGCGGGCTGTGGAAGGTCGGTAGTTCAGCAGTTCGAGGCCCGGGTGCCGCATGACGGAGTGAGCTCCCGTCTCTAGTTCCAGCTCCTGGCATCCTAGAAGTTCGAAAGCAAGACATTGCAAGTAGATGTGGGAAGGTAACAGCGTTCCGTGCGCCTTGGTGTTTAGTCATGCCGGCCACATGACCACGGAAACGTCTTCGGACAGCGCTGGCTCTTCGGCTTTGAAACGGAGATGAGCACCGCAACCCTAGAGTCAGACTTGACTGGCTTTTGAGCTAGGGAACCTTTACCTTTACTTTTTACGGAGATTTTTACAATGGAGCCAGTAGCAGTTCCATGGGATGGTTCGTGGATGTGAAAATAGTGTGTGTGTGGGGTAGGGCAGGTTAAATCTTCTCTCTGCCTACTTTGGTTGCAAGCCTGAAAGAGCTTGTGTGAGTCTGGAAGGTACAGAACTCCCATTGCACGTGTGATACAAAGTCCTCGGGTTGTTCCCCAACAAACACGAGGACTTTGGAACACGTAGATTGGGCCTCAGCTAAGCATCGTTAAAAATGTGTCATCTGCCTTGTCGTGGCGAGGGGGCTTGCGCAGTTCAATGAAGCTGTGGGCTATGCCGTGAAGGGCCACCCAAGACGGACAGGCCACAGCAGAGAACTCAGACCAAGCGTGATCCACCTGGAGAAGGAAATGGCAACCCACTCCAGTATTTTTGCCAAGAAAACCCCATGGACAGTATCAAAAGGCTAAAAGATATGACGCCGGAAGATGAGCCCCTCAGGTCGGAAGGTGTCCAATATGCTACTGAGGAAGAGCAGAGGACAAGTACAAGTAACCCCAGAAAGAGTGAAGCGGCTGGGCCAAAGCCGAAAGGACGCTCAGTTGTGGATGTGTCTGATGGTGAAAGGAAAGTCCAATGCTGCAAAGAACAATACTACATAGGAACCTGGAATGTAAGATCTATGAATCAAGGTAAGCTTGACGTGGTCAAAAATGAGATGGCAAGACTGAACATCGATATCCTAGGAATCAGTGAACTAAAGTGGACAGGAATGGGCGAATTTAACTCAGAAGACCATTATATCTACTACTGTGGCCAGGAATCTCGTAGAAAAAATGGTGTGGCCTTTATAGTCAACAAGAGAGTGCAAAAGGCAGTACTGGGATACAATCTCAAAAATGACAGAATGATTTCTGTCCGATTCCAAGGCAAACCATTCAACATCACAGTAATCCAAGTCTATGCCCCAACCACTGATGCAGAAGAGGCTGAAGTGGACCGGTTCTATGAAGACCTACAACACCTCCTAGAACTAACACCAAAAAATGATGTCCTCATCATCATAGGGGACTGGAATGCTAAAGTAGGAAGTCAAAAGGTAACTGGAATAACAGACAAGTTTGGCCTTGGAAAGCAAAATGAAGCAGGGCAAAGGTTAACAGAGTTTTGTCAAGAGAACACACTGGTCATAGCGAACACCCTTTTCCAACAACCTAAGAGGCGACTCTACACATGGACATCACCAGATGGGCAACACCGAAATCAGATTGACTATATAATTTGCAGTCAAAGATGGAGAAGCTCTATCCAGTCAGTAAAAACAAGACCTGGAGCTGACTGTGGTTCAGATCATGAGCTACTCATTGCAAAATTCAGACTTAAACTGAAGAAAATTGGGAAAACCACGAGGCCATTCAGGTTTGACCTAGATCGCATCCCTGATGAATATACAGTAGAGGTGAAGAATAGATTCAAGGGTCTGGATTTGATAGATAGAGTGCCTGAAGAACTATGGACAGAGGTTCGTGACATCGTACAGGAGGCAGCAATCACCACCATCCCAAAGAAAAAGAAATGTAAGAAAGCAAAGTGGCTTTCTGATGAGGCTTTACAAATAGCAGAGGAAAGAAGGAAAGCGAAAGGCAAAGGCGAAAAGGAAAGATTTACCCAACTGAACGCAGATTTCCAGAGAACAGCAAGGAGAGATAAGGAGGCCTTCCTGAATGAACAGTGCAAAGTAATAGAAGAAAACAATAGAATGGGAAGGACTAGAGATCTCTTCAAGAAAATTGGAGAAATCAAGGGAGCGTTCCATGCAAAGCTGGCCATGATAAAGGACAAAAACGGTAGGGACCTAACAGAAGCAGAAGAGATTAGGAAAAGATGGCAAGAATACACAGAAGAACTATACAAGAAAGACCTCGATGTCCTTGACAACCACGACGGTATAATCACTGACCTCGAGCCAGACATCCTGGAATGTGAAGTTAAATGGGCCTTAGAAAGCATTGCTAACAACAAAGCTAGTGGAGGTGATGGTATTCCAGCTGAGCTATTCAAAGTCTTAGAAGATGATGCTGTTAAAGTGCTGCACTCCATTTGCCAGCAAATTTGGATAACGCAACAGTGGCCACAGGATTGGAAAAGGTCAGTATACATTCCAATCCCAAAGAAGGGCAATGCCAAGGAATGTTCAAACTATCGCACAATTGCACTCATATCACACGCTAGCAAGGTCATGCTCAAGATCCTACAAGCTAGGCTTCAACAGTACGTGGATAGAGAACTACCAGAAGTACAAGCTGGGTTTCGAAGAGGTAGAGGAACTAGAGATCAAATTGCCAACATTCGCTGGATTATGGAGAAAGCAAGAGAGTACCAGAAAAATATCTACTTCTGCTTCATTGACTATGCTAAAGCTTTTGACTGTGTGGATCACAACAAACTATGGCAGGTCCTTAAAGAGATGGGAGGACCAGACCACCTTACATGTCTCTTGAGAAACCTGTATAAGGGCCAAGAAGCGACAGTTAGAACCGGATATGGAACAACTGATTGGTTCAGCATAGGAAAAGGAGTACGACAAGGATGTATATTGTCGCCTTGCTTATTTAATATATATGCAGAGTACATCATGCGAAATGCTGGCCTGGATGAATCACAAGCGGGAATTAAGATTGCTGGGGAAAAGATCAACAACCTCAGATATGCAGATGATACCACTCTAATGGCTGAAAGTGAAAAGGATCTAAAGAGCCTCTTGCTCAGAGTAAAAGAGGAGAGCGCAAAAGTGGGCTTGAAGCTCAACATCAAAAAAACTAAGATCATTGCATCCGGCCCCATCACTCCTTGGTAAATAGAAGGGGAAGTCGTGGAAGTAGTGACAGACTTCACGTTCCTGGGATCCCAGATCACTGCAGACTGTGACAGCAGTCATGAAATTAAAAGACGGCTGCTCCTCTTGAAGCTCAACATAAAAAAAAACTAAGATCATTGCATCCGGGCCCCATCACTCCTTGGTAAATAGAAGGGGAAGTCATGGAAGTAGTGACAGACTTCACGTTCCTGGGATCCCAGATCACTGCAGACTGTGACTGCAGCCATGAAATTAAAAGACGCCTGCTCCTTGGGAGGAAAGTGATGGCGAACCTAAACAGCATGATAAAAAGTAGAGACATCACCCTGCCAACAAAAATACGCATGGTCCAAGCAATGGTATTCCCAGTAGTCATGTATGGCTGCGAGAGTTGGACTATAAGGAAGGCCGAGCGCCGAAGAATAGATTCTTTTGAACTATGGTGCTGGAGAAGATCAAATCAGTCAATCCTAAAAAAAATCAACCCTGACTGTTCCCTGGAAGGCCAGATAATGAAACTGAAGCTCAAATACTTTGGCCACCAAATGAGAAGGGAGCACTCACTAGAGAAGACCCGAGCGCCGAAGAATAGATTCTTTTGAACTATGGTGCTGGAGAACACTCTTGAGAGTCCCTTGGACTGCAAGAAGATCAAATCAGTCAATCCTCAAAGAAATCAACCCTGACTGTTCCTTGGAAGGCCAGATAATGAAACTGAAGCTCAAATACTTTGGCCACCAAATGAGAAGGGAGCACTCACTGGAGAAGACCCTGATACTGGGAAAGATTTTAGGTCAAAGAAGACGGGTACAGCAGAGGATGAGATGGTTAGACAGTGTCATCGATGCAACGAACATGAAATTGAGCAAACTTCAGAGGATGGTGGAAGACAGGAGGGCCTGGCGGGATCTGGTCCATGGGGTCGTGAAGAGTCGAACTCGACTGTGTGACTGAACAACAACAAACTTCCTAACAGACACAGAGGGTAGAATAAAGTTGTGAGGGAGAAAACACTCCAAGATATTAAAAGAGGTACTTAGCTTGGAGAGATTACTTATTCTGTGAAAGGTTGTTGCTTTTAATTCACCTTGAAAATAACCAACTCTGTGATTAGTCGGACTCGGCTGTGCGACTGAACAACAACAAACTTCCTAACAGACACAGAGGGTAGAATAAAGTTGTGAGGGAGAAAACAGTCCAAGATAAGAGGTACTTAGCTTGGAGAGATTACTTATTCTGTGAAAGGTTGTTGCTATTAATTCACCTTGAAAATAACCATCTCTGTGATTAGTCGGATTCGACTGTGCGACTGAACAACAACAAAAATACATTTGCAGAGTGTTTCAAATATATATGTTTAAACCTGAGTGAGTAGTGAAGTGCCTGAGCTTGGTTGAGGTAAAGAGGCGATATATCTCCTGTGCTGACCACAAGAATCTTTGTCCTTCATTCAATCCACTGCATTCATTAGGCTTATTTCCTTCCTTATGCGATCAGGCCTACCTTCCTTGCTGTGGCCACAGAGACGCTGTGGCTGGGTCACAACAATAAATATCAAAACAATCCGATAATCAGTTGCAATATAAAACCAACACAACTAACTGTGGATGGACAAGACCAAGGAAACCCCCAGATAATACAACCAGAGAGACCTCTTTATGAGGAAGTTCTTGGGGTCCAAGGGAGGTGACCTGGTGAGCCTCTACAAGGGAATGGACAAGACCAAGGAAACCCCCAGATAATTCAACCAGAGAGACCTCTTTATGAGGATGTTCTTGGGGTCCAAGGGAGGTGACTTGGTGAGCCTCTACAAGGGATAGATCCATAACACAAGGTGCTACCCAGCCCTGTAGCTAGGGATTTTTGGGGGGAGGGGGCCTTGGGGGGGGCTACCGGCTAATTAAATCAAAGGCTCCTGGGCAAGGGGGGGTCTGCTTGGCACGCACCCACCCAGTCCCCTCTAGAGCCTTCCTCTGAGGTGAGCCAGAATCCGTATTGTTAATAGACTGTTAACAGCACCACACACTAAGGCTCCTCGGAGGTCTAGGAACCTCCCCCACTCCTTCCCTGAGCCAACAATATCTTCTGAAGCCTGGTGCAGAAAATCCAACAGGAGGAGCGAACTGCTGCAGCGGCTGCAATCGGACCAATGTGTGTGTGACTCAGGCAACCACTGGTTGTTGCTGGGTCCTAAAGAGACTCAGCTCATCATAGATGAGCTCAAAAAGGGAGATGGCGGCTGCGGTTCCCAAAGCTCCACTGGAAACATTTACACCAATGCTCTGATTCTGAACACAACTCAGTCCTTTAGCACAGTATTTTCTGCTAAGTGTGCACAGTCATATTTGTGAGTCCAATGCTGTAACTGTGCTACAGGCAATCAGTGGGAGGGGGCCCAAGGGGGAGGGAAGGCTGAGGGTCAGGGAGCGGGGCCCATAAAAACCACTAGGGGGCCAGGCCCCATGGGCCTCGCGGTAGCTACGGGCCTGGTGCTACCAATGGAATGGTCTTGCTTGTTATCCTCATCCATTGGTCTGCAAGTTTTATCATGTTTAGATTGCAGCTGGTGCAAGGAATAGTGGTTAATGGTTGTGATTATGATCGTGAACGTTATGGTCAAATGAGAGAAGTTCATTATTGACATAGTTGTCGGCTGTTGCTATTGTCTGCTAGTGCTATTACTATTCCATTGGAGCTCCAGATCAGGTTCAGGGTCTTGGTTTTGACCTTTAAGGCCATAAGCGATCAGGGACCTACATATCTTTGGGTCTGCCTCTCTCAATGTGTCCCTGGAAGAGCATTACACTCTAGTAGTAAGAACCTCCTGGTGGTCCCCAGCCCGAGAGAGATCAGGTTGTCCTCAACTAGGGCCAGGGCCTTCTTGGCCCTGTCCTCCACCTGGTAGAACTCTCTGCTGGAGAACATCTGTGCCATACAGGATTTACTACCTTTCCATAGGGCTTGGAAGGCAGAGATGTTTCACCAGGCATTTGGCTGAAAGCAGCGATGGTCTGGCCGTCTCATACTTCAATCTCCCTTTTTATTCCTGCATATCCCCTCCACCCAGGGGGCTGGTGGAGATTACCATAATCTTGGAGTTAGTGTTGTTTTTCTGACCATTTTTAAGTATTTTAATATTGTTTTAAATCAATTATATTGTATTTATTTCTGATGTAAGCCTCCCTGAGCCTTGCTTGCAGGGATGGGCAGCTGATAAATCAACTATAATAAATAAAGAAAGAAATAAAGAAATAAGAGAGAGCATAAGAGAACATAGGAGAGGCCAATGTTGGATCAGGCCAATGGCCCATCCAGTCCAACACTCTGTCACAAGGTGGCCAAAAAATACCAGGTGCCATCAGGAGGTCCACCAGTGGGACCAGGACATTAGAAGCCCTCCCACTGTTGCCTGCCCCCCCCAAGAACCAAGAATGCAGAGCATCACTGGCCCCAGACTGAGAGTTCCTATCTATACCTTGTGGCTGTGGATCAGTGGAAGAGCTTTTGCTTTGCACGCAGAAGGTCGCAGG
Organism: Gekko japonicus; assembly: GCF_001447785.1. Lineage (NCBI taxonomy): Eukaryota > Metazoa > Chordata > Lepidosauria > Squamata > Gekkonidae > Gekko > Gekko japonicus. Next base: position 917,182 of record NW_015176454.1, on the reverse strand, counting down.
TTCAATCCCTGGCATCTCCAGTATCGAGTAGTGGGTGATGTGGAAGACCTCTCTGCCTGACTGAGACCCTGGAGAGCCACTGCCAGTCTGATAGACCAAAGGTCTGACTCAGCATAAGGCAGCTTAATATGTGTACATGGAGTGCACAATTGATGACGATATCACCTGGACTGAGATAGATGGACAAGTGATAATAGTTGGTATTATGATGTTACAGGATTTTAATTTTAGCATTGTTGACTACCTTCAACACGCTGGGATGGTATGGGTTTGAAACACATGATATTTATTAATGCCAGTCTTGCGTATGAACAAAGTTAGAGTCCAGTGGCACCTTTAAGACCAACAAAGTTGGTCAGAGGAGACCACTGGACTCTAACTTTCTTGTGCTGCTTCAGAACAATATGGCTACCTACCTGAATCTAGTCTTGTGTATCTTTTATGTGTCTTGAACACAAGCACAGGTGTAATGTAAAGTAGCGGACATGATCCACTTTCTCACTGCATATTTTCTTCACTTTCCTTTATTCTTTACACAGAGTATTCCCTGTTGTCAGTGTTCTCCCCCCCCCTTCTTCTCTTGCCAAAGAACTTCACTAAAGCAAAGGGGATATATGAATAGTGCCACACAAGATCCAAAATATCCCTAGTTGTGTGCAGTAAACCTAGAATTTAGAAATCAACTGTCCTGATGATAATATGTCCTATTTTTCCAGGCCTGTGATTGGATAAGAAAATCTGTTTCCATCGTTCTGTCTCTTTCTGGTAATTTCTTTGTATGCTACACGAGACACATTTTTATAATTCTATGTTTATAATCTCACTGCCGATTAGTCCTGCATTTGTGTGTTGCTGGTGTCTTGCATCGGAGGATGGTTGGATGATTAGAGTTGATTAGCGAATATGAAGATGGTGATCCTAACAGCGCTCGATGCCTCAAGGCAGAGTAGAGTACATCTCTGTTTTTTTACTCATGGCACAAATTAATTTCCCCCCCTTCCCGTTGTAATTATTCAAATGGAAGTTTTGTTATTTGTTTTGGGGGGCAAAAGAGGTGTTGTTTTAAGCTTAAAAACAGATGTATTGGGGTGCAAAGTCAACGGTAAGGTAGTTTCTTTGATACCATGATCCTATGTATGCAAGTGGAATTCTGCTGGCAGAAAGCCATGTCTTCTGTCTCCCCACTCTCACTGCAGCTTTTTGTGCCCCACCAAACTGCTCCTGTGGATTACTAGCCCGAAAGGAACAGTATGGAGTCCAACAGCAGGGGAGGAGTGGGTGGTAGTCCTCCAGCCTTCCATGTTCAGAGGAGGAACTGCCCTGGAAATCCAAGACTGAAACAAAAACATGGTTCCCATGCCAAGGAGCAAACTGACAATGGCGGAAGTGCCTGGCCACAAAGAGGGAAAGGAGTTTGTAAGACACTCTGAGACTCCTTTAGGTAGTGAAGGGCGGCGTATAAATCCAATCTCTTCTTCTTCTCCTCCTTTCAATGGTGGAGCACCTGCTCTGTATGAGGAAGGTCCCTGGTTCAATCCCTGGCACTACTGGATGAGTGCTGGAGAATCTCTTGGCAAGTGTGGCCTACAGGCTGTGCCATTGGATGAGCCAACCAATGAGTCTAGGCATGCCCCAAGATTTACTTGGGGTTTTTTTTTGGGGGGGATATTTGTATAGTAGGGCTGCGGTGGCTCAGAGGTTAAGATGTTGAGCTGCAGCCGGGAAGGTCTGTAGTTCGGCAGTTCGAGACCCCAGTGCCGCATGATGGAGTGAGCTCCTGTCTCTGGCCCAGCTCCTGCCAACCTAGCAGTTCAAAAGCAAGAAAATTGCAAGTAGATAAATGGGTACTGCTTCGGTGGGAAGGCAACAGCGTTCTGCGCACCTTGGCGTCTAGTCATGCCGGCCACATGACCATGGAGAAGTCTTTGGGCAGCGCTGGCTTTTCGGCTTGGAAACGGAGATGAGTACCGCCCCCTAGAGTCGGATTCAAGTACCTTTCGAGCAAGGGAAACCTTTGCCTTTATTTGTATAGTATTTTTCCTGTCATAAGCTGCTTTGAGTCTCTTTGGGGTCAAAAGCGGAGTACAAATAAAATAAAATTTCATTTCAAATTGATTAGACAGGAAGTGATGTGAAAGACCGCTTCCTGAGATCCCGGCGAGCTGTTGCCGGTGAGAGGAGACAGATTTGATCTTGTTGGACCGATGGCCTCATTCAGTATAAGGCAGCTTCAGGTGTAGCTTTAGTAATGCATCGATTCTAAACAAAAACAGGGTTGTGGTAGATGATTGCTGTGAAAGCACACACAGGCTCTTGATACTGTATTAGCAGAGAGAGAGTTCCCAACATCTAGGTGGGGCCCAGTGATCTTACAGCAATGTACAACTAATTTCCAGTGTGCAGGGATGAGTTCCACTGGAGAAAATGGTTGCCTTGGAGGGTGTACTCCGCGCAGGGGAGTCATTTCGTAGAAAAAGAGCTTGGGGAACTCATTAGCATAACTCATTAGCATATGCCACACCCCCTGACATCACCGGAAGTGTGTCATAAGGCCACACACCCTGATATCACCGGACGTGTGTCATGAGGCCACACACCCCGCCCCCAATGGTCCCGGCGGGAGTGCAAGGAAGCCCCGCGAAGGCCCTCCCTGGCCCCAGGGCAGGGGTGGGGAGAGGCAGGAGGAAGCAACTTACCCTCCCTCTTCTCCTGCCTCCTCCTGGCTAAATGAGGGCCGGAAGCGGGGCGGCCGGAAGCAGGGGGTGGGGCTTTGTCATGTGCCCCACCCCCCATACCTCACCCGGGGGAACTGCGATCCCCCGTGATCCACCCGAAATGACCTCTGACTCCGTGGCATTATACCATGCTAAGGTTCCCTGCTGTCCCCAGGTTCCAATCTCAGATCTCCAGGAGTTTCCCAAGCAAAGGTTGGCAACCCTAAGCACAGGACCCGGTACAGCCAATCCCAATTTATATCTTTGCTGGTGAACAGGGGTCATTTTGTAGAAAAAGAGGCGCAGGAGCTCATTAGCATAACTTATTAGCATAACTTATTTGCATATGCCACACCCCCTGACATCACCAAAAGTGTGTCAGAAGGCAACACTCACACTCAGGCTCCACTGGACTCTTTTGGATTGCTAGCTATTGGGAGGGGGGGAACGTGCAGATCTGCCCTCACAGAGGGGAGAGAGCTTGTACCTGAAGGCAGGCCACGGTGGGGGCTCTGCAACTTACCTGGCTGCTTGTGGCCCAACTGAGGGCTGCTGGGAGCAGGGGGTGGGGCTTGTTGCATGTGCCCACCCCCTGGGCTCCTTACTGCCGGAGCTCCGCTCCTGTGCGCTCCGGCAGGAAATGACCCCTGCTGGTGAAGCAGGAGTAGGGTTGTTAGCGTGCAAATGGCCCTGATTCGATTGTAGTGGTAATTGCCAGAATAGCTTCAGACCTGAAAAATTAGATGACTTAAAAATTGTTTTCTCTGTAGCTTGCATAAGTAAGCCTCTTAATGTGTTTGTAAAACTGAAAGTAAGGTTGATGGGTGTTTCCCAGACTTCAGGGACATTTCCCCCCCTGTATTTAAATTGGAAGCACAGTTCACTTCTTTACTTTACGTTTTCTTTTCAAGCACGCAAGAGTAAGAATCAGGGGTCATTTCGTAGAAAAAGAGCTAGGGGGACTCATTAGCATAACTCATTAGCATATGCCACACCCCCTGACATCACCGGAAGTGTGTCCTCCCCACAGCCGGCGGCGACCTCCAGTGGGCACCAGCAGGGAGCTCCAGGCCCCGCCCTCCCGCACCTCACCCGGGGGGATGGCGTCCCCCCGCGTCCCCCCCCAAATGACCCCTGGTAAGAACTATTTACCCTCAGTGGAGTGCCCCCCCGCTTTGTGCTTCTGTGTGAGTTGCTCGCCTGGGCGTGCCTTCTGATTGGAAAGAGAGAAGCCCAGGGGAGTCCCAGTGACTTGTGAAGAGACTCAACGAGCAGCCTTCTGGGATGGGGACAGGATACTGACTTTCTGAGCATCAGCTATGATTGAATGAACTAACTGCACCAGATACAGAGGGACAGCTGAACTGAATGCCTTAATGGAGGGTGACTGGCAGGAAACAAGGCCAGAACAGTGAATCATGCAGAGCGGCGTCTTGCAGCCTCTTCCTGCATGAAATTTTGAACTCATGGAAAACTTTATTTTGTGTAGTGCGGTGTGTGCCTGGCATATGCTTTGTGACTGATTTAGGTTATGAAGCGGCAGAAAAATGTTCCAGAAGGTATTAAGTCACTGTGACTCACAACCATACTTTTCTGTTGTGGATGGGAAACAATAAGAAATAGGGCACTTGCAAAATCACTGTAGATCATTTAATTTATGGTATGTTAGACGAACCCAGTGAATGCTGTGTCCTATTTTTGGGGTGAGGGGGTGAAATAGGAGAGGGGGGAGAAATGTATATATTTTTTTCCAGGGGGCATGACAGTGAGGCTGTTTTCGACAAAAGTTGTTTGTGATTTCAGGTACTCATGGGAAATCTCTTGATCAGATTCACATCTGTTCCTGTCAAAGTGGGTGCTAAGATACCGGTCACCCAGCAACCATGTCCAAGAGGGAATTGGGCCGATAATAACTTCAAAAAGGAATGACAGATGCTAGATTAGGATGAAAGACAAAACGCATGAAAAATGAGCTTGTTAGAATAAAAAATTTGTTCAAGCACCTTCATGCAAATTAAGTGAATATTGAACATTTGCATGCAGTGATTCCGACTTTTCCACTGATGAGAAATAAAGAAGGTGGATATATAAGACTCAAGCATGCAATTTTTTAGTGCCAATTATCATACAAGGTTGTAGCTTTCGGGGGACCTTCACCAGATCATACGCGTAATCTACATCAGACTTAATCATATTACTTTTGTAAGGGATATGAATCTTTTAAAGAGATGCCATATTCATTTTTGATAACAAAACAAACAAGCAGCCCTATTTTAATTAAATACTTAAGGTTAGTGGGCTCTGGCTTATTGGCCGCTCTCCTTGGATTCAATTGCTGTAACAAGCATTAGTGGAAGATCATAGAGGCTCAGCAAAGTCCCAGAGCCAGGGTTTCCTACTGAGTCGTCGAACAATGTGCTCTTAAAAAAACAAAATCTGCATTGTTTAAAATGAAAATATAGTCTCTTCTTCCCGATCTGTGGCTTAAGACAGGTCATTTTAAAACTAGCAGTGTTATTATTGAAACACCCACATAACAATCAAAAATTTGGAAGTGGGCTGATAAAAAAAATAAAGAGTCCTGATTGAGAGACTATTCCGTGTCTTGGTTTAGCAGTGTCTAATGTGGTCACGTACAGAAATTGATTTTCTTCAGAAATTAATTAATTTTTCATATCGCCCTAAGCTGCAGTTAAAAAGAGTGCATACTTGTCTGTTTTTTCCAGAAATATTGCCTAATCATATTAATACCATTGCCCCAAGGATGAAAAGATAATTGTACAAATGCATTTGGAAATATGTATCACTGAGTATTTATGATTAAATTATGCAAATGACCCAGCTCTCATCCTTTCCAGACCCAGATTGTCTAATTAGGATTGATATGCTGAATAGATGTTCCAGGATTTGAATACAAGCATGTCCAAAGAGCAGAAAATTGGAAATGACAAGGCTGGAATGTTGGGGAAAGTGTCTTTTCCTTTTATACTTTCCTAATGTGGTGTTAGCGGTTGCATTTTTTTCCCTTTCCTTTGGCTATATTCTGTGACTCATCTGTACTACAAGGAAGAAGTCAGCAAGAAAATTCAACTTTCTCAAATAACACTATTGAAAAATAATAGAATGTTCTGTCCTTTCCCCCTGATGTTAGAACGTAATAAAATACCTTTGATATATGTTGCTCGTTACAAATACAGGCTCTCTGTTTCCTTCCTCAGTACACCAAATGGTATATTTTTATTTCATAATGTCCTTTAATATGTTGGTGATCGCTGCAGTTCCAGTATTTATTTCTGAAAGGTTCCCCCCCCCCTTCCCAAATGACTTGGCATGATTTAAAAATTGCAATCGCGTAGGTTAACTTTCTTTTTGTTTACAAAAAAAAAAGTGGAGGGTCAGAAATAGTTTTATTGATAATGGGTTTTATAAAACGATTGCACGCAGTCTCCACAATCCTTAATTGTCTGTGGGATTTTTGTTGTTGTTGTTCTTGCTGTTATAAAGTTCAACATTAGGGGAAGGCAAGGGTATAACAGTGAGGTAACTGACAGTACTGGAGCCCTGGTTAGCAGCAGGAGTCGTTCCATCTGAACTCTTTATGTTTTGTTCCCCCATCTGCAGGATGATGGATTGCTATGTTTAATACATTTCAGCTTTTGTCTGTCTTAGCCTGGATAGACAGCATTACCAGTGATTTCAGTGGTGATTAGGGCTCCATCGCTGCCCGTTCCAATTGGCCAGATAGTCCCCCGGAGTGTTTGATGTAATAACTTACCCTTACAATTGTATCATTTTAGTCTAAACACCGATGGCTAATTCCTTTTTTGTTTTTTTTTTAATGCAATATATGAAACCCACCTAGAGCAATTCAGTCTGCAAAAGGGGGCACTTGATAACAAAATTGTGCAAGATAACATTTTGGGATATTCCTGGGTCTGTCGTCTAGGTATCTGCCCTGTTTGGCCGTAAGAGTAAAGGGGAGGGGAAAAAAACCCCTGCATCCTTATGGCAGAGAAGCCAGCGTGCATTTTGTAACAAGGGAAATATTCCATTGGGTGCAGTGCCATCATTTATGTGCCTGTCTGTATGGCAGCATTTTAGCTACAAGTGATGCGGTTGGAGTGCTATGTAAGGGTTGTATTAAAGCAATAAAATAGGACATGACATGTGTCACGGGGAGACTTCGCTAAGCCTTGGGTGCATTGTGATTCAGAAGTCTTAAGAGCTGGAAGATTCCAGCCACCAGAGAAGTTGCTATATACTAGCAACACATGCCCTAGAGTGGTATTTCATTATAATTTTTAAACCATACAGTGGGGCATTTTGATATGATTTTTTTTCCAGTGTGTAAAAACACACACGCAAGGATGTCAAAACATTCTGTTAATTACATTTTTTTTTGAATGCTATGTGTTCTAAAATATTGCACAGAGGGTAAAAAAAGAAGAATTAAATGGCTTGCAACTTACAATGTAGTTGGCTTCCAAGGACAGTTTGACCCAGTTTTGTTTGCTTTGGACCATTGCCTGATGTGGCTTTAGCTGTATTTGAGCTGGATGGGGAAGGAAAACGAAGGAAGATATTTTCTTGTTCGTAAAAGGTTAAAAAATCCAAAATCGGGCGCAAGAATGAAGCGCTAATACTAATTAAAAACACCACTTGGGTGAATTGCACGTAATCACGATGCGTTTATTGATCTTACAGTTGATATTTGTGTGGCCGCTGCTCAGGATTTTATTTATTTATCCATCCATCCTTTAAAGGTAAAGGTTCCCTTGCTTGAAAGCCAGTCTAATCCAATTCTAGGGGGACGGTGCTCATCTCTGTTTCCAAGCCGAAGAGCCAGCGCTGTCCGAAGACGTTTCCGTGGTCATGTGGCCAGCATGACTAAACACCAAGGTGCACGGAACGCTGTTACCTTCCCACTGAAGTGGTACCTATTTATCTACTTGCAATTTCTTGCTTTCGAACTGCTAGGTTGGCAGGAGCTGGAACTAGAGACGGAAGCTCACTCCGTCATGCGGCACACTTGGGTCTCGAACTCCTGAACCACCGACCTTCCACAGCCTGCAGTTCAGCGTCTCAACCACTTGAGCCACCGCATCCTTAAAGTATCTCTTTACCTGTGGTCATGGCAGCCTGTCCTGGTGCTGCCTGCCTGCTGCTCTCCGATCTGTGACTTCTGAAGTCTCAGCTCCACAGCACAACTTATGAGATTCTATTCTTCCTCCTTCAAAGAGGGTCTAGGCTGTGACAGTCCTCATAACCAAGAAAACTCATGCTAATTAAAAGCAGGGTTTTAACTTGGGGAGGGAAAGTTGGCAGGATGCCTGGGAAAGGGTTCTTTATTTTTTTACAGTCTCCATTTTTAATCTGCTCTGTTTCAAGGAATCTTAATTTTAAAGTTGCCTTCTTGGGTAAGCAGTTTTCTCGGCATGTCTTACAAGTGCTCATGGCATGTATAAGGGACCACAGGAACTTTGTGAAACAGTCTTATCATTCAAGAGAGGCAGGTGAGCAGTCTTTTCTCCATTTGTGTTTGCCCCAAGTGACCCGGTGTGAGCATTGTGGTCTTCATATTAGCTTTCATGGCATGTATAAGGGACCACAGGAACGTTGTGAAACAGTCTTATCATTCAAAAGAGGCAGGTGAGCAGTCTTTTCTCCGTTTGTGTTTGCCCCAAGTGACCATGTGTGAGCATTGTGGTCTTCATATTAGCTTCATAAAAATAGTGGTTATATCTGTATACCACTCATTTTTAAAGGAAGAAGTACAAAACCAGGAATAGTGGTGGTGGGGGAAATAAAGGACAAAGGGATCTGTATTCCTAATCTTTCCATCCACTCAGGATGAAATTCAGGCGGCATTTTAGCCAAACTGATACACACAATGGGAAGAAAATTGGACAACTGTTTCAAATATCTGTTTTCATCAAGATTAATGGAACATTTTAAGAAGAAGAGTAGGTTTTTTATAACCTGCTTTTCTCTACCTTAAGTAGTCTCAAAATGGCTTACAATCACATTCCCTTCTTTTCCCCACAACAGGCACCTAGTGAGGCAGGTGGAGCCGAGGGAGTTCTGAGAGAACTGTGACTGGCCCAAGGCCACCCAGCAGGCATCATGTAGAGTGGTGAATCAAACCTAATTCTTCAGATTAGAGTCTACTGCTCTTAACCACTACACCACCCTGGCTCTCACCATGCTTTAAAAATAGGGATGGGCACAAACCCTTGCTTTCTGCTCCCTGTGAAAAGTGCTGGGGATCAGAAAGCAGGAGCTTAAATGGCTCCAAGCCATTTAAACCAAACAGCTGAATAGCGGGAAGCTCCCCACTACTCAGCTGTTTTTCGTGAAGAGCAGAAAGCAGGGGTTTAAATGGCTTAGGGCTGTTCAAACCCATTTTCTGCTCTTCACAAACTGCTACAAACTGCATCAAAATTCATGGAAGTTCATGGCGGCTCTTCAGTTTGCAAACATGGCTTCATGAACCGGCTAAAATTTGTGACAAACTGTAGTTCATCAGCCAGTTCGTGCCCATCCCTACTTAAAAGTTCATATTTTCCCCTCTATTGCCAAAACTCCTGCAGAACTCTTTCTCTCAGACACTTGCTTCCTCCAAGAGTCCTTTGTTCCATTATGTGTGCTTTCTAGCTGTGAGGAAGAGTACTGGTACCTACTGTCACTGTACTGGGCTGCATGTGGAGGTTTCTATCTTAATTTACCCCAAAGGGCTAGTAGCTCTTAATGTAGAAGGGAGATAGATAGAACTGCACATTGCAGTAGCTTGATACACAATTTCTATGGATGTCTACTGGGAGTCAGCTGTTAGGGATTACTGGCAACATGGCAGCCTGGACAGTGGATGGTGTCAGCTAGCTGCCATGCTTTCTTTGTTTTCTTTCATCCCTGACTTGCACAGCCGCACATGCTTGCTTTGCTTAGCTACCGTGGGTAACATAAGGGAGGCGTTCTTTCCCCAGTGTGAACTGGTTCAGCCAGACAGCGTTATCAGTATAACCTTGAAGGGAAGGGAGGGCTTGGATTCCACTACGGGTGTGAATATTTCTGCTCTCAAGGGATTGGGGTGAGTCTCCCCTTCATGATGTAATATCCCGCTGGGAGTATTCCTGCGCGTGTGCTTGGATTTCAATTGCTTGGCTAGATGCAACATCAGAGTATATGTATGGAGCCCCTTGCACTAATCGTTATTCCTGACAATGTACCTGTACCATTTGGCAACAGACCAGTATTCCAATGAAACATAACCTTTTCAGGAGGGTGTGTTTGGACCTGCTTGCTGTTGACCCTGACAGATGGGCGGTGGTGGCGACTGAAAGTGCCGTCAAGTCACAGCTGACTTCTGGCAACCCCTTGAGGGGTTTTCAAGGCAAGAGACTTCAGAGATGGTTTTGCCACTGCCTGCCTCTGCATAGCAACCCTGGACTTCCTTGGCAGTCTCCCATCCAAGTTCAAACCAGGTCGGACCCTGCTTAGCTTCTGAGATCTGAGGAGATTGGGCTAGTCTGGGCCATCCATGTCAGGGCACGTGGCAGGGCATGTTTACATCAATCACATCAAAGATGCTGGGTATTAAACACATGTGAAAACAGTCCATGCAATCAATTGGTGTGGATGGGAGAAAAAAACCTGGATTTTTGTGCTGCTATAAAGTACTATTTTTATCGTTCAAACCGTGGACTGTTTTACCATATGAATGGATATTTTATTTTATTCATCATATTTTCGGTTACCATGTGCATTCTCAACAAGTACCATTTTAGTCAGTGGGAGTGATGGTTATGGGGGAAAAAAAATCCACGTCCCTTGAAATTCTTGCCAAAATAGGGGAATTCCACGTCCCTTGAAATTCTTGCCAAAATGTAGCCTTCTTGACAACGGCAGGGTGCTATTAGTAATGCACTGTAACATTGCCTTGCCATTACTTCAATATCGGCCCAACTTTTTATCAGCTATTTAAAAATTTAGTGCCAAAATACGAGTGCTACATAATGGCAGAATGCAGACTTTTAACAGCTTGCCAGAGGGCCAGAGCATGTGAAACTAGTTTTGGGAAGCTCCATCAAATGCTGCCCTGGCATTATGGGTTCCACTGTGCTAATCCTCTTGGAATGTAGCAATTATCACCTACTACATAGGTGTTAAACTCTGAATTTAAAAGGGATTAGCACTTTCCACCCCTTTCTGTGGTTAAGGGCTTGGATATGGGTTGTTGGTTTTGTGTAGACTTCCTTTAGGGAATAATGAAGAAGTAACTTTCAGACTGGATACACAATAGAACACAGTCTGTGAGGCTCCGCTGGTAATACTGTGTACACGTTTTGTGCACATTTTTCTCCCACCATCGCTTAGGGTTGAACAGATGTTGCAGGGTTGTTGTTTCTTTTTTTAAAAAACCCCCACACAGAATCCTGTAAAACCTGTTTGGCAAAGTGGGATGGGTACATCTTGAACAATGATCCATCTCTAAAACTGCCTTTGGCTTTCTGAAAAATTGACAGTCTCCGACATGAGGGATTCTCCTGAAACAGGTGTTTTAGAAGTAAAATATTGGGATGCAAAAGACTGTGCCACTCTTCTCGCCTTAATCTTCCTCAGAATGTATGAAGGCATTTTGAGAGTAATCCTAAACAAATCTACTCAGAAGTAGGTCCCCTTTTGATTCCAGGGGGGTTATTTCTGGAATAGGATCCTTAAGATTGCCGTTTTTATGTCCTGCTACTTAAGAACAAACAGAACATTTATTTTCTGAAGAAAAAAGCCCTGAGTGGCTTGGGACTGAGTTATCTGGAGGACCATCTCCTGTATGTTCCTGCCTGGGAATTAAGAAGAGAAGAAGAAGAGATTGGATTTATACCCCACCCTTCACTATCCATGGGAGTCTCAGAGTGGCTTACAAACTCCTTTCCCTTCCCCTCCCCACAACAGACACCCTGTGAGGTAGATGGGGCTGAGAGAGCTCTGACAGAAACTGCTCTTTTTCAAGAACAGCTGTGCCAGAACCCAAGGTAATCCAGCCAGGTGCAAGTGGAGGAGTGGGGAATCAATTCACTATCCATGGGAGTCTCAGAGTGGCTTACAAACTCCTTTCCCTTCCCCTCCCCACAACAGACACCCTGTGAGGTAGATGGGGCTGAGAGAGCTCTGACAGAAACTGCTCTTTTTCAAGAACAGCTGTGCCAGAACTGTAGCTTGCCCAAGGTCATCCTTGGGCAAGTGGAGGAGTGGGGAATCAAACCCGGTTCTCTCAGGTTAGAGTCCGCGCACTTAACCACTACACCAAACTGGCTCTCAATCACAGGGTGGTCCCATCTACCAAAGAAGCTCATTTGGTGGGTGGATGAGAGGGCGTCTTTTCAGTGGCAGCCCCATTAATATGTAACAACCTCCCCAGGGAAGTGCCCCGTGGCCCCATCACTTTCAATCTTTAGGAGTCTGTTGAAGATGGTAGTCCTGAGTATTGATTTATGTTTTTAATGTTTTTCATTCTGTGTATTTTCTCTATGCTTGTAAGCTGCCTTGAGCTCCATAAGGAAGAAAGGTAACTAATAAATGAAATGAAATCAAAAGAGTGATTAAACCAAATGTAAAACAAACAACTGAGGAAAACTGGGACCACACAGCGTAGCATTCAGACAAGAATAAAAGACCATGAAAGATACTGCAGACTTGGCCAACCTGAAAAATCAGCAGTGGCTGAACGTAGCCTAACTCAAACAGGACACAGTATTTTGTTCCAAGACACTGAAAGGCTGGACAACACATCCAATTACCATGTCAGATTACACAGGGAAGCCATTGAAATTCATAAACATAAACACAATTT
>NW_015176454.1:895492-904379 GCF_001447785.1 Gekko japonicus | reverse complement strand
CAACAGGAAAGAAGAGAGTTAAAAAATAAATAGTGCGTGGTTTCTTGTCCTGAAAAACACAAAAGGTTCTACATCTTACAACAGCACTACAGATAAGATTAGAATTTCAATAGCCAATCCATATGCAAAAGAACCTCCTTAGGAAAGCTCCTCCATTAGTATGTCACAGCCTGGGGAACTCCTACAAGATAATGACTCAGCCCTAAGTCACCTTCCTGAGTAGATATAAATTACCTGCCTACCATTTTCTTCTCACCTTGACACAGAGAGTACTCCATCTTTCTGTGTTATACCTCTGAGGATGCCAGTCACAGCTGCTGGCAAAACGTCATGTCCTACAATGCCAAGACCATGGCCATACAACCTGGGAAATCTACAACAGCTAATAAATGCTTTCTTTCAAAAAATGAGGCTAGGACATGAAGTGGGAAAAGAAGAGCTTTTAATCCTTCCCTTTGCTTTGTGTTCCTTTTTTTACTGAAAATCATTACCTCCAGCCTGCTTTTAATGCATTGGGTAAAATTTATAGGTACACTCAAGTTTTTTCGCAGCAGTGGTAAAACCGGCCAGGTGGGGGCAATTCTCAGTGGGAAAATAGTGGAAAGGAAAGAATTAAAAAGATCCTCTCTCCTTGCACCCCCCCTTCCGTTTGCAGCCTTTGCATTTTGTAAAAAAAAGAGAGAAGAGTCCTATAAAAGATTTGCAGAACTACCTGTCACCTGTAGTTGCACCCTTGATAGGGTTCTGAGTTGTGAAGATGATGTTCAGAATTCTGAGATGTACTCTAGACACCACAATCGAAAGCACTGATTGGCTTAATACATTCTCCAACATCACCACCCTGCCCAATGGCCTTGGAGTGGGTTTGCGTCGCCAGATGCAAAAAACCCACAAAACCACACAGGACAAGGCTCTTTCAATACTCTAATCTGTGTCGCCAGATGCAAAAACCCCACAAAAGGACAAGGCTCTTTCAATACTCTAATCTTATAAGAGAAAATCTGGCAACAACATGAACAAAATTGGCCACTACTGTAAGAGGGAATTCTAATAAATATGAGTCTCAGTATCTTTTGCATATGAATACCCTAAAAATAGTAGCCCAACCTGTGTACTTAACGTTATTCCATCTCACGACTTGTTCAAGAACCTGTGATGATCGAATGAAACTTTGTCTTGGATTTAAACCTAGTTTATCCTTATGTGGCATAAACCTGAGTGCTGTGGCTTAGTCTGAAAGAGAGCAGTATGTTTTATGAAATGCCTTCAGGTGACCTTAGGTTCTGTCCTATATAAAAATACTTTTCTTTTCTTTTTTGGGATGCTTGTCTGTACAGAGCGATCGCCATTTTAAATTTTAAAACAACCAAGAGGTTAAACATTCTGAAAACTTCGGACTGTGTTAGAATGAGTATTCTCAATATTTAATGAATTACTAAAATATTAATCTATTCAGTGCATCTTTGGTGTTAATGGTTTGTAGATTTTTATGGGGCATTTTCGGCTTCTCCTAGTTAACAGCTTAATTTTCCTATCCGAAGAGGAGAATATTATATACCATTTAAATGTCCACTGGTGAAAAAGAAAGTGCTTTCTATTGTTGAAAGTGACATTAATCTAGTATTTATAGCGCATGCATAGAATACAGTATTTATGTAGGTAGATATTCAACAATGGGCTCGAAGCCAACTGTCATGGAAAGATTTAGAGATTTGGTTCACAAGAGCTGAAGTATGGCTGTCCTTCCCAGATGGCTGGGGCTGTGGAGTTTGGCAGGTTTTTTAAACCTCTTTCTTTCTTTTTTTGCAGTTTGATTTCATCATCTTCCATGTAGATTAGGAGTCTTACATTGCAGAGATACTTCTCAGTGAAAAATGTTGGTCTGAGGAATACGGAGGATTTCATTTGAGATGCCATGTTGTTTTCTTTTTTCTATTGAATTGTTTTGTGGTCTCTGCAGCGTAATGGATCCTGATTCCACATAACAGCGGCCCCTCCTTTGTCAGCAGGATTTACGAGGATGTCTTGCCGTTTTTGTAAATTATGTAACGCTCACTTTTCCTCCTTTGTTATACTGTGAAAATTAGTGGGCTGTTTTAATTATTTGATGGATTCTTATTCTCTCCCACTCCATTCCTGATATTTGTTTTTCACAAGAGGTTGATTTCTGCAAATCATTAGAAGAAATAATTTAGAAAGACTTTCCCTTCTCTTAATAACTTGGTTTTTTTTTTCCAGAAGGGGTAGGTAGAATTGAAATGCTTTTGAAAAAAACCTAGAAGCAAGAATGCATGTGCACCTTTCGGTATTGAGAGTAGCTGGTCTTTGGACATAATCAGAATGTTTGAGTAAAATATTAGCCCTGGAATAGTGATTGGCTTGGCCAGTGATCTCTTTATATTTATTTATTTATTTGATTTATATCCCGCCCTCCCAAAGGCTCAGGGCGGCTCACATGCGGCAAAGCCGAGATATAAAATACAATAAAACATATAATAAAAACAACATTTAAAACCACAGTAAACTCCATCCTATAACACAGTGCTGTGCCTATATCAGGCCTATATCCAACAAGATAGCACAACAAACCTGCTTTTCACCCCTTTGAGCATAAAATCAAGAGAGCAATAGCCAATCACACTAATTTCATTTTATCTTTGAAATTTGGTGGCATGGATGGGCCTTTAGTTACGTGTAGTATTTTGAAAGTTTCTTTAAGGCAGTAACTGATTTGAAATATTTACAGCCAATGCATTTTAATGGCTGATCTTGATACACTTAAGTTTGTCCATTGAATGACTTTAAATATTTATCAGTGCTGTTTTTACATAAAAGATGAACATGAAGTCCTCTTTGTGGTCATTTGTTTAACTCTATATGATATTCCCAGCACACTTTTGTTCTTATACTGTGATAATTTTCCCATCATGTCACTGAATTGTCTATTTCATCTACTAATTTTCCTGAATGAATTCATACTGTTTGGTATATTCTTAAGCATGTTTTATGGCTTGAAAACATCTCCGTTTTCCTCTTAACCAGTTGCTTTCCCTGTTGAGACACTAATATTTTAATTTTAATGCTACTTGAACGAGTGCTAGTTGAATAGCATGTTTTCTTTATTAGCATCGGAATTTGTGTTTAATATGCTGTTATGGGGTTCATGATATTTTATAGATAGAGAAGATTTCATGAACCAATTGTTCATTAGGACAAAACTTCACAGAATTGGAGGTCACTGATAAATAGCCAGGAAAGTCAATGATGCAATTCTTTATTGAACGAACTCAGAAAGTGTGAGGGAAATTTGCTGTTGGGTGCTGAAACCATGGGGTTTTTCAGCATATTAGTCAAGTGTGGTGAATCTGTGATGTCCCTCTACAATGTATACCCAACCGAGAACTGCAGGCAATCCTGACTCCTCAGTAATAGCATCCATATGACACCTGTATTTGAAAACAGTTTCAGGTGTGTGCCAAACACATCTTTGGTATGCACCTAACAAATGTAGTGTGGGAAGCAGCCTTTGACTCCATGAGGTACATTTGAGGCATTTCATCAGTTACCTGTGTTATGTAATCAGTGCTGTGATCATCCATACCATTTTATGGCAACACTATATCACATCTGGTGAACTGGGAACGTAGCAGCAACATGTGGTATAATTGTGTAAAAGTGATGGCAGTGCCAGTTTTTAACAGTAAAAGAAATCAGTACTTTTCCTAACTCTGAAGTTGTGCATTCTTTGCCCTGATTAGTTCTCATGTGATACAAATAAAACCAAGGACATCAAGTTGAGCACTGCTAGCTTTCCCAACCCTCGGAGGGGTTATCTCCAATGCTCCCTCTAAGCTGTGGAGTCTTGTGAGCAAAAATTCTACTTTGTGAGCTACTGGCATTAAAGTTGTGAGCAAGCGATTTGGCTACTGCATGAATTAGTTTGCTCTGGAGCCATCCTTCCTGAGCTAAGACAAAAATGTGTGAGCCACAGGCTAAAAAACTGTGAGCTAGCTCACACTAGAGGGAACTCAGCTTAGAGGGAACACTGGTTGTCTCCCTATTTTGGTACTGCTGACACCAACTCACTTTTGTAACAATTACCCACTGAGGAGACCAGTACTCCCAGCTTCCCTTCCCTGCGTTGCTGTTCTGAGGCCTCACCTTATGCCTGTGTCTCTTGCTACCCAGTAAATGGTTGCCATGAGGACTGCATACTGTACTTGTGCACCACTGGGTAATAGCCATTTTGCCAATTGACCATGCCTTTAGTCCTGGTGCCTGTTATAAGTAATGTGTTCCAGTGGTGGTACAGAGAACAGCAGCCAGCACTCAAAATAATAAAACATTTATTAACAAGAAAATCTCATGCATATTCTCAGCACTGGAACAGTGAGCGAGGAATCCAAAAGCAAGGTGTAAACATGCACTTTCTCTGTCCCTCACTCTGTACATGCCCTAGCTGATCTTATTCTAAGGCAGGCTCTTTAATTTAGAAGTTACAGTATTCTGAAAACTTGCCATTACCTTGGTGTCTTTATTCAGACAGACAGTCCTTTGTCTTATCCCCACATGGTAATGGTGGCCTTCAGCTGAAGCTCAGTTGTGAGAGCTCCTTTGCCTTAGAAGGAATCAGCCAAAGAGATCTTGCCTCAATGCCAAGAGGCTTTATTATCTCTGTTGCCCCCCCCCCGGCTGAAGAAGCCATTCCTAAAACCTTGAGGAAGATTCATTCTAACTTTTTCAACTTTCCAAGTCTTTGTCCCCTTCTAGGTATTAGCTTCTAGCTGGAGTTGTGAGTCGACCATTTCATTGGCTTTGGCCAAGGAGCCCATTAGCATTTCTAAAGCATTGCTGGGTGTAATAAGCCTGAATAATGCAAGATATATGTGATCAGCTGATTGTGTTAAAATATATGTATTAACTGTCCCAGGTGCTCTGCAGCCAATTTCAGAGACTCAAAAACTGCTTTAATTCTGTGGGACACAATTTTTGAAAGAAGAAAATATACTAAACTTGAAACTCAAGTTCAAAAGTAAGGCCCTATAGACCAGAACAGACTACTGGTAAAAAAGGAGCTGAAGAAATACTTATTTTCTGCACTGAAACCCATAAGTGTGATAGTGCCAGTAGGGGTGTCGAACTCATTTGTTATGAGGTCCAGATCTGACATAAATAAGACCTTGTTGGGCCGGGCCATGTGTGTCATGAAATGTAATGCCAGGTAGCGGAGATATAAACTTTATAAAAGACACAAACACAAAGGGTTTCTTTTACTTAAAATAAAGACATGCTTAAAACATTAGCACTCTTGCAATATTTTGTTTATTTAACAGTTTATTTAACAGTGTCTGCTAAGTGCACCTCTTGCTCTGAATTACTGCATCAAAATGTCTGTGCTGTTGCAATCTTGAGTATGCTGTTCAGGTGTGTATCCGTAAGCTGCAAACCTACAATGATGCAGCAGCAGCAGCAGAACTGGAAGAAAAAGCAGAAGACAGCAAGTTCCACTGCGGGCCTGATAGAAGCTCTCCGGGGGCCTCATCCAGCCCCCGGGCCGCATGTTTGACACCCCTGGTTTAGGCTGTAGTGATTCTGCATAGGATTGCAGTATTAGGTTAGGGATCTGAAGCCTAGTACACACCCCCTGCTTTGAACCAGCACCCCTGGATCCTCCATTCCTTGGCAGTCTGTAGAAATAGCTGAGGTAGTCGGGGGGAGATCAAAGTCCTTTGCAGCACAGTTTGCAAACCGATTGGATTGCGAAGGAGCTGAGCTGTGTTGCAGAGTGAACGCCGCCCAGCGTACAAAAAGTTGGCACCCGTTCTAAAGCTAAAAAAAAAGGGTTGCATTAATTGTCAGTAACATTGTTCAGAGAACTCTGCTGAAGGTGAAACTGACCCAGTGAAATGCAAAAAAATATATATATCAGATTTCGAAGTGAGAGAAAATGATTAACCTTATAATATAATGCGGAAGAACTGATAGGACCATGCCGTACCCAGGTGGTATCCGGAGTGATTGAGCGAGTTCCAATTGCATGGAGTTGGAGCCAATTTAAGATCTTCCATTTTTTTGTGGGGTTTTTTGTGTGTGTACATGTGTGTATGTACTTGCATGCCTTTTCGGGGAGGGGACTTGATAGCCTGCCTCTGCGTCCCGAGCCCTGGTATTCCTTGGAGGCCTCCCTTCCAGCTGCCAGGGTCAGCCTTCTTAGATTCCAAGATCTGACGCGTTCAGGCTTGCCTGAGCTATCCATGTCAGGGCGAGATCTTCTATCTTTTGAAGCAAAATCTGGGAATTTGAAAACTGAGTAAGAAAGGAAATGAGATTCTAGGAAATCATAGAGTTGGAAGGGACCACCAGGGTCATCTAGTCCAACCCCCTGTACAATGCAGGGAATTCACAAATACCTTCCCCCCACCCTCAGTGACCCCTGCTCTATGCCCAGAAGAGGGCAACCCCCCCAAAAAAAACCCTCCAGGATTTCCAGCCAAACTGGGCTGGAGAAAAATTGCTTCCTGATCCCAAAGTGGCTATCAGCATTTCTATGGGCCGTGTAAGAAAGGGCCACAAGAACTAAGCACTGAGGCAACCCTCCCTGCCCTCCCTTTTCGTGATCTGCCTAAGTCCAGAGAATCAGCATTGCTGTCAGATGGCCATCCAGCCTCTGTTTGAAAACCTCCCGAGAAGGAGTGCCCACCACAAACAGATCTTTGTTTCCAAAACCCAGCTCTCTTCATGAGACATACAAAGCTATCTTTTCTGCACTGGATCAGACAGAAGGTCACAGGGTCAATCTCTAGCATCTTCAGTTAAAAGGATGGACTGAAAGGAGAACTGTGGTGTGACTGAGAGGCGTCCTAGCTTGAACTACTACAGGGAAATACTTTGAAATACTTCAGGAACCTCTGCAGATATGAGTTCAAGTCCCCTCCTGCAATCATGTTCCCTTTGGCCAAGTACATTCCCAGGGAAGGAAGCATGGCCGTTCCAGCCACAACACGTGCAGGCTTCTGTAGCTCAGTCAGTAGAGGCATCTCTGGTGGAACATCTAAGGCCACTGCTTATCTCTTGATACTTAAGAAGCATGGTTAACAGGGTTTTGGGAATGTCAGTTTTTGTGGAAGAACATTGAATTGAAGTTGAGTGAAAGATGGAAGTAACCCGTTATTTGGTTGATGTGCTTTGGTTGCTGTCTGGGGATCACACATAAAGCAGTCTTATGCTGAATCAGACCGTTGGTCCCTCATGGCCAGTATTGTCTACTCAGACTGGCAGCAGCTCTCCAGCGTCTCAGGTAGTGGTCTTTGATATCACCTACCTCCTGGTCCTTTTAACTGGAGATGCTAAGGATTGCTGCTGAGACCTCCTGCATGCAAACCACATGCTTTTCCACTGAGCCGCAGTCCCTCCCCAGGAGATTTTAGTTCCAGGAATTTAGTTTGAGATTTTAGTGCATATTTTAAATTTGAGTTTCTGAGCTGCCCAGAGCTGTAAGGAAAAGTGGGGCACAGATATTTTAAGAATTGCTGACCCATGCTCCTTGGGAGGAAAGCGATGGTGAACCTCAACAGCACGATAAAAAGTAGAGACATCACCCTGCCAACAAAAGTCCGCATGGTCAAAGCAATGGTATTCCCAGTAGTCATGTATGGCTGAACAATAAAATAGAGGGGAGTGGTATTAGGTTACAATAAAACAATATCAAAACAAAACTACAATTTTAAACTTTTCTGGAATTGTCCGTTGTAGCTGTGGTCCGTTGTAGTCTCTATATAATTCAAAAATTGGGCCATTTTCCCCAAAAAAACTGATTGATATGTTGAGTTTTCAGCACTCCGCATGCAGTCAGTCAGTTTCTCCATGATAAGGAATTCCCAAGCTTTAATCAACCATTGATCTATTGACAGTAGGGTTTTATTGTTCCAATGCTGAGCAAATGTTGTATTGGCAGTGACAAGCAAAATCAAATAAGATTCTTCCACATTTTAATAATTCCAACATCATTAAGTAAAATTATTTTAGGATCTTGTGGGATCTTTATGTTGTTTACTCACTTTTAAGGTCTCTACAGGCAGTTTCTATTCACACCAGACCAGGGAATTCTATACTGTACTATATACTATACTATACTATTCTATACTATTCAGAGATATCTCTCCCTGTTTGACTGGGTAGGGGATTTCTTCTCTCTCTAGAAGATCTATCCCTTTCCCTTTGACCTGAATGGGAGTCTTCTCTACTACCCAAACTTCCTTGCCAAACTCTTCTCCAGATCTCTGTGTTCAAACTGCTCTCAGCTAATGCTGAATTCAGATTGTGTTCAGTTGAGGTAGAAATCTGACTTTGTCAGCACTAAACCCTTTTTCTGTCATGGCTGGTCTCAGATGGTCTCAGTGCACATCTCTTCTCAGTTAAGGCAAGAATCTGATTGACTCTCCTCAGCATCCAACTCTCTCAAAACTTTTTCTGCTGATACCAACCAATCAGGTTGCCAGGAGCAGCCTGTCACTCAAGGCTCTCTAGCTCTGTGAGGAATTAACCCTTCACAGTCCTTTAGTTGTTGGTACAACACTTCTAGAAGCTGCAGTGGCTCAAGTGGTTAAGTTCCAGCTCCTGCCAACCTAGCAGTTCGAAAGCAAGAAATTGCAAGTAGATAAATAGGTACCACTTCAGTGGGAAGGTAACAGCGTGCCGTGGGCCTTGGTGTTTAGTCATGCCGGCCACATGACCACGGAAATGTCTTCGGACAGCGCTGGCTCTTCGGCTTTGAAACGGAGATGAGCACCGCAACCCTAGAGTCGGATTCGACTGACTTTTGAGCAAGGGAACCTTTACCTTTACCTCTACAGCACTTCTAAGCCTCTTAAAAAGTGCAGTCCATCAC